>NC_045445.1:8688634-8844075 GCF_002776525.5 Piliocolobus tephrosceles | reverse complement strand
AAACTCCTGGTGGACTGCAGAGGAGAGGGGTTCAGTCTTCTCCTGATGTGTGAGTAAGCCCCACCTCGTGCTGTTTTTGCCATCTCTCTCTCTCCTCTATCCCTGCCCCCAGCCCCCTGATTCCTGATTTTCCCATCCCCTTTTTGCGCTTTTTTTTTTTTTTTTTTTTTTTTCCTTCTCCTAAAGCGGTTGCGATTTCTGCTGGGAGCTCAAGACGGGCGAGCCGCCCAAGATCTCTTCGAGATACCCCAGGGGAGGAGGAGATGGGCAGGATTTAGTAGGACAACTCGGTTACTAATGACTTGGCTGCTGGCTGCGACCCCCCGGGAAATCAGGTGCAAGCATGTGTGTTCCCGGGGCACGTGTGTGGGTGGCCTCGGGGTGGGGGAATAGGGAGCGGAGAAAAGAAACCGCTTTGAAAAATGCAATGATTTCATTCTGCCGTGTTGCCAACCCCCTCATCTCCCTCGTTCCCACTCCGCCTCCTTGCTTTACCATTTTTAATCAGGCTTCCTTGTTTCTTTCTTCCCTGCACCCGCTTCTTCCCCCTGCCCCCCACCTAAGGTTTGCCTGTAGGTACCTGAGTTGACACCGAAGGTGCCTAAAGATGCTGAGCGGCGTTTGGTTCCTCAGTGTGTTAACCGCGGCCGGGATCTTACAGACGGAGAGTCGCAAAACTGCCAAAGACATTTGCAAGATCCGCTGTCTGTGCGAAGAAAAGGAAAACGTACTGAATATTAACTGTGAGAACAAAGGATTTACAACAGTTAGCCTGCTCCAGCCCCCCCAGTATCGAATCTATCAGCTTTTTCTCAATGGAAACCTCTTGACAAGACTGTATCCAAACGAATTTGTCAATTACTCCAACGCGGTGACTCTTCACCTAGGTAACAACGGGTTACAGGAGATCCGAACAGGGGCATTCAGTGGCCTGAAAACTCTCAAAAGACTGCATCTCAACAACAACAAGCTTGAGATATTGAGGGAGGACACCTTCCTGGGCCTGGAGAGCCTGGAGTATCTCCAGGCCGACTACAATTACATCAGTGCCATCGAGGCCGGGGCATTCAGCAAACTTAACAAGCTCAAAGTGCTCATCCTGAATGACAACCTTCTGCTTTCACTGCCCAGCAATGTGTTCCGCTTTGTCCTGCTGACCCACTTAGACCTCAGGGGGAATAGGTTAAAAGTAATGCCTTTTGCTGGCGTCCTTGAACATATTGGAGGGATCATGGAGATTCAGCTGGAGGAAAACCCATGGAATTGCACTTGTGACTTACTTCCTCTCAAGGCTTGGCTAGACACCATAACTGTTTTTGTGGGAGAGATTGTCTGTGAAACTCCCTTTAGGTTGCATGGGAAAGATGTGACCCAGCTGACCCGGCAAGACCTCTGTCCCAGAAAAAGTGCCAGTGACTCCAGTCAGAGGGGCAGCCATGCTGACACCCACGTCCAAAGGCTGTCACCTACAATGAATCCTGCTCTCAACCCAACCAGGGCTCCAAAAGCCAGCCGGCCGCCCAAAATGAGAAATCGTCCAACTCCCCGAGTGACTGTGTCAAAGGACAGGCAAAGTTTTGGACCTATCATGGTGTACCAGACCAAGTCTCCTGTGCCTCTCACCTGTCCCAGCAGCTGTGTCTGCACCTCTCAGAGCTCAGACAATGGTCTGAATGTCAATTGCCAAGAAAGGAAGTTCACTAATATCTCTGACCTGCAGCCCAAACCGACCAGTCCAAAGAAACTCTACCTAACAGGGAACTATCTTCAAACTGTCTATAAGAATGACCTCTTAGAATACAGTTCTTTGGACTTACTGCACTTAGGAAACAACAGGATTGCAGTCATTCAGGAAGGTGCCTTTACAAACCTGACCAGTTTACGCAGACTTTATCTGAATGGCAATTACCTTGAAGTGCTGTACCCTTCTATGTTTGACGGACTGCAGAGCTTGCAGTATCTCTATTTAGAGTATAATGTCATTAAGGAAATTAAGCCCCTGACCTTTGATGCTTTGATTAACCTACAGCTACTGTTTCTAAACAACAACCTTCTTCGGTCCTTACCTGATAATATATTTGGGGGGACGGCCCTAACCAGGCTGAATCTGAGAAACAACCATTTTTCTCACCTGCCCGTGAAAGGGGTTCTGGATCAGCTCCCGGCTTTCATCCAGATAGATCTGCAAGAGAACCCCTGGGACTGTACTTGTGACATCATGGGGTTGAAAGACTGGACAGAACATGCCAACTCCCCTGTCATCATTAATGAGGTGACTTGCGAATCTCCTGCTAAGCATGCAGGGGAGATACTAAAATTTCTGGGGAGGGAGGCTATCTGTCCAGACAGCCCAAACTTGTCAGATGGAACCATCTTGTCAATGAATCATAATACAGACACACCTCGGTCGCTTAGTGTGTCTCCTAGTTCCTATCCTGAACTACACACTGAAGTTCCGCTGTCTGTCTTAATTCTGGGATTGCTTGTTGTTTTCATCTTATCTGTCTGTTTTGGGGCCGGTTTATTCGTCTTTGTCTTGAAACGCCGAAAGGGAGTGCCAAGTGTTCCCAGGAATAGCAACAACTTAGACGTAAGTTCCTTTCAATTACAGTATGGGTCTTACAACACTGAGACTCACGATAAAACAGACGGCCATGTCTACAACTATATCCCCCCACCTGTGGGTCAGATGTGCCAAAACCCCATCTACATGCAGAAGGAAGGAGACCCAGTAGCCTATTACCGAAACCTGCAAGAGTTCAGCTACAGCAACCCGGAGGAGAAAAAAGAAGAGCCAGCCACACCTGCTTACACAATAAGTGCCACTGAGCTGCTAGAAAAGCAGGCCACTCCAAGAGAGCCTGAGCTGCTGTATCAAAATATTGCTGAGCGAGTCAAGGAACTCCCCAGCACAGGCCTAGTCCACTATAACTTTTGTACCTTACCTAAAAGGCAGTTTGCCCCTTCCTATGAATCTCGACGCCAAAACCAAGACAGAATCAATAAAACCGTTTTATATGGAACTCCCAGGAAATGCTTTGTGGGGCAGTCAAAACCCAACCATCCTTTACTGCAAGCTAAGCCGCAATCAGAACCGGACTACCTCGAAGTTCTGGAAAAACAAACTGCAATCAGTCAGCTGTGAAGGGAAATCATTTACAACCCTAAGGCATCAGAGGATGCTGCTCTGAGAACTGTTGGAAACAAGGACATTAGCTTTTGTGTTTGTTTTTGTTCTCCCTTTCCCAGTGTTAATGGGGGACTTTGAAAATGTTTGGGAGATAGGATGAAGTAATGATTTTGCTTTTGCAAGTTTTCCTTTAAATTATTTCTCTCTCGCTCTCCTCCCCTCCTTCTTTTTTCTTTTTTTTTTTTTTTTTTTCTCCTCTCCTTTTCCCTTCTCTTCTTAGGAACCATCAGTGGACTTGAATGTTTCTACAATGCATTTCTTCATATATTTTGTTTATGGTTTTGTTTCCTTTTTCTTCTTTGTTTTTCAGTGTGGGAGTGGGAAGAGGAGATTATAGTGACTGAAGAAAGAATAGGCAAAGTTTTCAAATGAAAATGGATATTTAGTGTATTTTGTAGAAGATCTCCAAAGATCTTTTGTGACTACAACTTCTTTTGTAAATAATGATATATGGTATTTCCATCGTCAGTTACCGAGTATAGCCACTGGGCATCACTACTTTGTGTTAAAGTGCCTTCGCACTTTAAGTACATTACTTAAATGTTGCTTTTAGCTTTGATAAATTGAAAATATTTTAATGTGTTGTATTTTTGAAACTGAAAACACTGTAAAATAGATTGATGTGTCAGCTATATTAAGTCAACGTACAGTTTGCTTGAGTTATAGAAACCAGCCTGTCATCAAATGATTCTAGCTCTAGGACCTTTGTAGGCTTAACTATAAAATATTTCCTTTCCTCTGGGTTTAAGTGATTTTATTTAAGTCAACTAAGGGGATTTAACAGTGGACTAGAGGTAATAAGCCACCTCAGTCAGGATTAATAATTCATTAATAAAATATATTTAACCCAATATCAGAGTGAACTGAGCAATTAATACCCTTCTGTAAATCATTATTTTACATTAACATGGTGAGTGTTTTAGATTATTTTCCTAATTAAAAGAACATGACACAGCTAGTAATATATTTTTCTGCATTGAATTAGGTATTTTTATATATTTAAATGAAAAAGTCTGTATTTCTAACTTTTTAATTGAAATTAATATTTTTTCTGCCTATTGAAACATTTTCTATAAACACACACCAGTAGAGGCCGCCACACACCTCATTTAACAAAGACATATGAGCCATTAAAGACCTTGAAGGAAGACTTCATGGGCGAGATTAAAACTTCCCAAGTAAGTTCTCTGCAAAATCCAAGGTAGCAGAGATAAAAACGTATACATTACTCTCTATTTATTTTAGATCACAGGTTAGACTCATAATCCTTCTCAAGTTTAACACTTTCTGACAAAACAGCATTTTCCTCTTGAGTTTAATTGAAGCAGTAATGGGGTGCTATCAAATCAAGTACCATTTGCGTCTCCAAATCGATTAATAGTTACCTAAACCAAGACATTAAGCATCTTTTTCCTTCTGCCTTCTTTAGGCTTGTGTTACTTGAAGTTTTCCTTGTCAGCTTCAGCAAGACTTTCATTTTGGTGTTAGCATTAAGATGATTTTAATTAACCAAGTCTATATAACATTTATGAAGCCTTATTAGACTGTAAATAATTTTAGATGCAAACATGATTGTGTGATTTAAACAAACAGCCCTTCTTTACAACAAAAAATAGTTTTGTTTTGTCTATTGTAAATCCTTATGCAACTGGGATGGTGATCTGCATATAAAGTAGTTCAGCTTTTCAATTCCTTATTAAAGCAAGCGATGGCGTCTGAAAGAAGCACACTGTTTCCTTTTCATAAATAGGTTACTGCACATAATAATCCTTTATCATCATGTGGAGATTGAAGTGGATACGGATAACTTACTTTTAAAGCTTTAAAATTACTAATAGTATATTGTCTGTCACTATACACAATTCATGTGATAGGCTTTCAATTAGAAATTCCTTAAATCCAAATGATTTGGATTAATAATTACTGGTATAAAATAGTTGTCTGTAAAAACAATAGAAAGTAATTGTGTGTATATAATAACGTCAAGGGCATTGAAGGAAAAAATATCTTTAACAACATAAAATCTCTGAATATCTACAGTGCTAAGATAACATGCTCATTCTTTGATTTGAGGTGATAAGTCCTATTTCGATCCATTAGATGAAAGTTGAAAATGGTGGGGTGAAATGATCTACAGGAAAGTTAATGTACAGATATTTTACATTTCACAGAAGAGGAGCTAGAATATTATGCTAGTTCAATGTGGAGAAGACTCCTGGAAACCACTTCATCTTTGAGTGAAGTATTTATATATACAAGAGTTTCAAAAATCCTTTTCTGACTGCTCTCATTTGATGCAATGATAAATACAGAATACAGAGGTAGGTATTTTGGGAAGTGATTGTGAAGGCAAATTTGCATATATATTCTGTTACGATCGTTTTCAGGCTTACATTATATGACTAGAGCTCTTGATGCAGTGATTCCACTTCAGTGTTCATTTTTATTTTTCTGAAAGTAAAGTCACTCCTGTAAAATGCCATTGTCCATAGAAAAAAAATCAACTCATTACATTTAAAGAGAGATGATACCTTAATATTAATTTACTGACATGATTTTAAAGACGCCTATTGGAAGAACTCAAATTTATAAACTCTTTTGCCTGATAATTATGGTTTAATTCTATATCCTCTTCCTTGTTAGATTTATACTTTATTTGCAGTAGATTTTTAAATGAAATTATTTGAATGCATTCCAGACTATTTTATTTAAAATCATCCTACATCATATACTTTGAACCTTTATTTTCTAATGCAAACATAAACACTTTAAGTTTTATTAACTCACTAGCATCCCCACTGACTATATTCTGTTTTGCTTTATCTGCTCAAGCACTTTTGACCATATTTTATTTTAGGATTTTTATTTTTATCTTCCACAGCTGGATATTGCTATTTCACTTTTATTTCACATGCAGCTTTAAGAGGTATGAGCATCAGCACAGCAAAATGGTTCCAGCCTACAGAATGCGGTCTCCCAGGGCCCTGCCAGGAACGTATCTGTATGTCTGGCCCTTCAAATGACAAATGGTAATTCCCTTCTATTTTAGTTCTTAATTAGTTGCTTTCACTGTTTCCGAATATACCTGTGGCAAAGTTTTTATTGAAACACTCAAAAATACCACTTCTCAGTCTGAACACAATTGCTAAGAGCCTAATTTGGTTCTGGACTTTGGTCAACCTGTGTGCCTTGTTAGTTCTCTCCAACTGCTGGTGAGTAAAGAAATGACCCTTCAATTTCCTCTCCTTTTTCCTCTGACCTCTAATGGGACTTAATTTTTCTTAATGTCTCCAAGTCATCAAGGGCTTAATAATTTATGAATTTTACAAAAAGCAAAAAGCATTTAAGGAATAAGAAAGAGGTTCCGTGATTTTTCAGACTCTGAAAATTCATTTTGATTCTACATATTCCAGAAATATACTGGGTTGGATGCTAGAGTGAAGAAAGCCATCCAGACAATTCTCTCGGTCCATTCATTTCTTCATTCAGCAGTTACTGAGTGCTTATTTCCTGGGTGCCTGGCTCGAGGCTGAGTCCTGAGACATACAGTGGACAGGGTCTCTACCCTCCTCACAACACCTTCTTCACCCTCCACGCCACCCCCGTACTACTCACTCTCACCCTGTCAAGGAGCTTAGTGCTGATAAGGGAGTGTCTTACCTGAATGGCAGTCGCCCAGATTAACAGTGGAGACAGTAATGCAATGCAGGAAAAGTTGAATTTTTAAAGGTGATTCTGTGCAGTAAGGTATAAGACTGATGTATAATAAGTAGCCTAGCTATAGTCTGACATCTCTTTAGAATTACTCAGCTAAAAAGGAAAAAAACACCAAAATAAGATAAAATAAAACAAATTTTACAAAATAAGGCCCAATAGTATGGCCTAATGAAAGCTATATACTTGTGTTATCTAAAGTGCTACTTTGTAAAGATGACTACCGAGATTGTAAATACAAAATTTAAAAATGTACTTAAATTTCCTGGAATATCCATGTTTCAGAGGTAATATTTACTTTCTATTTCAGTGGCTTAAAATATAACATTTTGACTTAAGTGTCTCTTATCAATACAATAAGACACCTTAATCCTGAGAGAAAATTAAGTACTGTATATAGGTGTACTTTGCTTCTCACAATGATTATGCAAAAATTCACGTGTAAATCGAACTTTTGTAAATCAAATTGTATTTTAAATGCATTGGGGAGCTGCCATTTAGAGGAAACTTGTGAATTCTTTCATAAAGCAGGAAACCATTTTATAATACAAATAACCATTCTCTAATTTATCTCTTTTGTATGTTTGGATTTTCAATATCAACTTTGCTTAAAATAGAGCCCACCTGCATAGTAACTGTGTTTTGCCAAGGCTGCTTGTGCTACCAGTTTGTTGGTGGCTAATGGCTTGTGCTTGCAAGTCTTCTGCAGTTTGATGTGAATTGAGCTATCAAGCAATGCTATGATAGCACAGTAGCAGTCCTGAACAGTCCGAGTAGCCAACCCACTTCAACAAAATTGAACATAGGACTCTTCTGCTCAGCAGCCTCTCCTTTCTCAGATGTGGCCATGTTACAGTAGAGGGTAGAATGACTCCTTTATTCATATTCCATAAAGTGTTTAGAGTCACAGGTTTTATAATAAATTATGTTATTATGTAAACATATTGAATTACATGCATGTTGAAATTTTTTAGCAGTACTTTAGCTTGAAAGTACTCGTACAAATACTGTTAGATTTAGTTGCAAATAATTGTTCTCAAGTTATTGGAATAAATGTCAAATGAAACAAGCTCTTGTGTAAATAGACTTCTGTGGCTAATAGTGACATTGTTTCAAAAAATAAATGTCATATTTTGGGCTGTTAATAGGCAAAATGAAACATTGGAAATGTGATCAAATGATCTTGGGTTTTATTGGATAAACTGGTTACACAGTTAATTTATGTGTAATTAGATTTCAGTTAATAAATAAATGTTCACTAATAATGAACACTACACTTAAATTAGTTAGAAAAGATATTTAGAATCTGAAGAATCTGAATGAATCTTAGAATCTTAGAATCTTAGAATCTTAGAATCTGAATGAATGACAAACTATAATTGAAACTGTTTTCTTTGCCTTGATGTGCTTACAGATAAAGGCTTTGATACTTTATATGATTAGTTTACATGTTTAAGGTAAAATAAGCTTTATAAAAATATATATTAATACTTTTCCATGAGTGTCCATTAGTATTAGACTTAAAAAATTACAAGTAAACAACAACAGAATCAATTCAAATAGAGGTGCTTCGCTAAGTACTGAAAAACTACTGATTCCCCACTCTCCTCAATAGACACAGATACACATCTACACCAAAGCCAATGGCTTTTTAATTATAAAATTCAGTCTAATACCATACGTGACCTAATACATTTGTATTTAATAAAATAAAAGACTGACATACAAATCCAAGGAATAAAAATTACGAGTTCATTAACAGAAATGCCATCACTGTATTCCTAAAAAGTACATTTAGAAAAAATAATGAGAGAGAAAGCAGGGGTGGGGGTTGGGGCGCTCATTTGTTCCTGCAGTTATGGTGATATGATGACAAAGTTACTTTTTTGGCTATTTGCATTTGGTTGAATATTAGAATATATCTGCCAGGCATGCTCCAAATCACAAATGTATAACGTAACAAGGGATTTACGATTCCTGTGGGAACATGAGGACTTATAACAAATTGTCCTCTCTTAGGATTACCAATATATGCCCAATATATTCAGTTTATTCACGTAGCCTTCCTAGGGTAGCTGAAACAATTGGAATAGCCACATTCAAAAGTGTTTTGCTAAAGGAAAATTGGTGCCAGTATACAAGATTATTAGATCCCTTGACAAGATTAGTTGAAATGAGAATGAAAGTAGTGTACAGCTCCCTATTCTGAACACATGTAATATAAAATATTAAGTTCATAATGTGCCTGTTGATACTGGAAAAAGAGCATCAAAATAGGTCGGGTGCAGTGGCTCATGCCTGTAATCCCAGCACTTTGGGAGGCTGAGGTGGGTGTGTCACTTTAGGTCAGGAGTTTAAGACCAGCCTGAGCAACATGGTGAAACCCCATCTCTACTAAATACAAAAACTTAGCTGGGCATGATGGCACGTGCCTATAATCCCAGCTACTTGGGAGCCTGAGGCAGGAAAATCGCTTGAACCCAGGAGACGGAGGTTGCAGTGAGCCGAGATTGCGCCATTGCACTCCAGCCCCTGGCAACAAGAGCCAAGCTCCGTCTCAAAAAAAAAAAAAAAAAAAAAAAGAAAAAAAGCATCAAAATAGATTTTGTCAATCCTGGATGGGGTGGAAAATGTACCTCATCCATACTTCCCTGAGCAACAACTTTGTAATTACTTATACATCATTTTTGTTAATTTTATTTTAAATTATTATTTTATGTTTCCCATCAACATTTACGATAAAAGACCATTTAAGCTAGTTATCTGTCAGAGTGTTTCCTGGACTTTGGGGACATTTTGATCTTGGCAGGATGTGGAACACAACATACAATCTAAGGTACTTTCCATCTCACAAAGAGAATACCAGGCAGACAAGATTCATGATGGAGTGTACTCTGGGTAATCCTCAGATAAATCCCTCCCTCATCTGTCTTTTACTTTTATATTGTTAACACCTGGCATAGTGTTTTGGAGCAAAATACCTTAATCTCCAATAAATATTTCTATTTAGTGAATAAATGAGTGAATGAGGCTCTGGTTCTCATATAAATGCTGAAAAAATGGTTGAAAACTAGAGGATCTAAGTTTAAAGCATAATTACAATGAATTATCAGCTATTCCTGGAAGTCTTAAACTACTTGGTTTGAATATTTTCAGAATTTTATGAGACACACACACACACACACCCCATGAGGATGGTGGAGAAGTGTAGTAACACATAGCCAAGTTCTAAAGTTAATTACATGCAGGCAGGCCTGATTTTTTAAGTGACACTTGGGTCTGTCCATTGAACCCAATGATTTCATTCTAGAATTAAAAGTAGCTTTACTGCCGAGCTGTGAGATTTTCTTGTTATTGGCTTTTGGAATTGGGACATTCTGAGTTAAGAGAAAATGTAGTCTCTGATGAGCTTGAATGATAAATTCTTCCAGAGCTTATTATTTAGTTTTTATTATGGCTCTGTATATTTGATTGATTTGTTTCTTCTGTCTTCCAGAGAGAAGAAAAATTATTTGCATTAAAAACCATAGTAAATCATATTTCTGTCAAAACAAGATTGTTATGTTCAGTTCAATTTATACAAAATAAGAGCCTACAAGTGGTATTTCACAGTGAAGAGTCCTAGGATCTGAAGTTCTGACCTTAGTGTGGCTATAAAGCTGTGAGGATAAGTTGTGGTTCTCACTGGGCCTCAGCACCCTCATCTGGGAACAGTGTTGGACTGGATGAACTCAGTGGACACATTCAACTTAGGTTCTCTGTGATTGTAGGCTACTTTGGAAATAGTTGCTACACACAAAACAAAATAAGGATTGAGACAATTATTATTTAAGCCTGAAAATCTCTTACACTTCTCTTTTCAGTTGTCTACTTTGGATATGGCCCTATTCTGATTTTTTTTTCTGCAGGATTCAAATGCACAATTTACCTTGGTTAATTTCTCTTTCTGAGCTTGACTTTAAAAAAGTTTAAACCATTTTCCTCACTTCTTTGTAAATCACAAAACCCTACTACCTTTTTTTTTCTTTTTTTTTTTTTTTTGAGGGGGGATTGTGTTGGGTTTTCTGTTTATTTTTCAAGGAGTTGTCTTTTTTCGTTGATAAATGAATTTAGTTATCCTCTGTGATAATTAAACAAAGTAAACTATGAATCTATCTAGGAAGACCACATTATCACATTTCAGGGAAAATAGCATTTTTTTTCATTTAATGTTTTATCATCCCTCCCTTTTAGCCAACACTGCCAAGTTTCTTATCAGGGATACTGACAGACCCTTGGACAACTCAGTTGAGCTTCAGAAATTCAGTAATTCATTCCAGTGAGCAAAGCTCTTAGCTGACAAGAGGTGTTTGGCCTCTTCAGGATCATAAACTTCAGCCATAGTTTTATTGCCGGACCGACATAACTCTATCTGCTTATATAGGTTTTAACTGGAAACAAAGAAATAAAGCCCTCAATATTATAATATTCAGCTGATATGTTCTCGTGTAAGAGTAGAAAAGAGGAAAAAATGTATCCATTCAAACCATTTCTCTGCTTTCCAGAGGTTTCTGAGGGGTTTATTAAAAGCATTAGTGAATGAAAGGAAAATCCAGCAACAGTTGGCTGCACGTTTTTTCTGTCATGTTACAGAAGGTTATCAAAGAGGCAGTGTAGGTTATCCTTGTCCAAACCCCACCATCTTAAAAGTAAATTTAAAAGGATGTCATTGGAATATTAAAGACTTATGATTACATTTCAAATATTTAACTTGAAATTTTTGAACAAAATATATTTTATTTACTAAGTTGATCTCTGAGAAGCAAATAGGTTTCAAGTAATAATCATCTGTGTAAGTTAGGGTAGGGGTTTGTTGAAATAATTCATTAGTTTTAAACTGCATTTATTCAGATTTTGCTTTGTGCAAATTCATCAGAAAATTGTTCAGTTCTACTACGCAAAGAGATCAAATGTTCTGAAATTTTAAAAATAAGCTAATTTTCCTGTTCTTACGGACTAAAATGAGGAGAAGATCTGTCTGTATTGATGTAGCTTGTTTTTCAACCATACTTTCTGAATTTCTCTGTAGGGCAAAATCAAATATACAAAGATGAATATTTGTACAAAGACAAAGTAAAGTCTTAGAAAGAGAAGAGTAAATATATACTTTCTCAAATGATTTATAATAGAGGGCTAAGAAATAGGGAGCTTCACAAACTCCTCTTACTGTGCCTGGCCAAGAGAAATCCTTCCTAAGTCATGATCCGTGACTCGGAGACAAATATTTTTGCTATTTGAATAAGATTTAAAATTTTACTGGGCTCCGTTTTACTCTTCTTAAATCACACTGATTCTTTCTTATTTGCTGACCTGAGGAGGATCTGATAAAAATGGGATTTAGCCTCCATGCTTCTCTGAATTCTGTGTGACATTGGACCAGGTCCTTCCCTTCTCTGAGCCTCAGTTTTTTGTTTCGTTCTGTTTTGTTCTGTTTTGTTTGTTTGTCAGATAAAGTAGTTAGATTTAGTCTTCCCACTCAGTAAAACAGTTGAATAAGAATGAAACCATTGGAGAAAACTAGAATCCACTTTGATTCATTGAAAATAGTAAATCATTCTCAAACTTGACACATTATTATTAATAACAAGTTATTTTCAACAAAGTTCGCACCTGTTCTCTGACACACCAGTAAATACATTTTGACCAGAAGTTCTGACATTCCTTTTTGCTTAAAAAAGGCCTCATGATTTTATTTCCCTCATTCTTATTTCAGCTCTTAGATATTATAATTGTATAAATCTACTTACACAAAGAGTATGAGTAATTTCTGGTAATCCTTATGTGGTAACAGATTGCCTCTAAAAATACAATTTATGCAGTGCTCACTGTGTGCTGAACATTCAAGCAGATGCTGCGCACATCTAAAACAAATCCACAAGTGTTCCTGCAGCCTGTGTGTGTGGGCCCAGCCCTGGGGCAAGATGCTGGGTGAAAATGGAAATCTCACTAGCCACTTAATCTTCCTCAAGGACCTCCTGTCTGTTGGGGAAACGCAACATACACACTTGAAATAAGACACGATGCCTGCTCTTAAGGAATTTATAACCAAATTGGCAAGATGAGTTACTAATCCTTGAAGAAGATATGGGAGGTCAGGATCAGAAAAGAAAAATATCAATATGGACTAGACCGGCATTATCTGAGACGGCTGTGTGGAGCAAGCAGGACACCAAAACAGCCTTGAATTGAGAAAGGCTTGGGGAATCAGCAAGCTTGAAAATGTAAAGACAGGAATATGCATGCATACGAGAGTGACAAGAAAACTACTGGCTGAACTTACCTTTTCATGGTTCTGAGAGCCAGAAAAGGGAACTTGGACATGAGTCCAAAAATAATGGAAGGTTCTCCAAGCAAAACAAAAGTTAGAAACCTACTAATATTTGTATGGGTTCTTAGAAAATACGTCACGTGCATTTCTATTGACACTCCTTGTCATCACCACCTGAGATCGTTACATCTGTGTTAGAAGGAGGGAACTGAGGTTGAGGGAATTTTAGGGCTTGCCCCACTGACCCAGTGACTATAGGGAGAGACCAGTTTTAGCAAGGATCAGCACAGATGAGTGTTCAAGAGCAGCACTCTGGAGCCAGCATGTCCCAGTTTGAAACCCAGCTCTGCCACTTACTAGCTGTGTGACATGAGCCAGTCATTTAACTTCTCCAGGGCTCAGTTTTCTCATCTGAAACAAGGGGACAACGATTATATATAACTCGCAGTGTGGTTATGAGTATCAATGAGTTAATACTTAAAAAATAAAATATATTTGTTGTACAATAAATGGTGCCAAAGAGATAATTTGAAACGAGCTATGACTGACTTTTTACCCACGTCCTGTCTACTCCATCACTGAGTTTCACTGGATAAACAGAGATGCATTGAGTTGTCTGACTGAAAGAGCGATCTGAGCATTTGGGTAGAGAGAAGACTGAGTTCTAGGAAGTTGCTATGGCAATTCAGGTATAAGGAAATGAACCCCTGCGATTAGGGAAATGAAGAGAAGACAGAGGAAACCCTGCTTCTGTGTTCAACCACGGGCTATCCACAAGCTGGGAGGACAGATTGATTTTTTTTTCTCTTTTCTTTATGCATCTTTCTGTTCTTATTTAACATTACATCTCAAAGATCTTTCCATATCAGCATAAACAGAACTAACGCTTTTTCATAGCAGCTTTTCTTTTCTTTTTTCTTTTTTTCTTTCCTTCCTTCTTGTCTATTTATAGTTGACAGACAATAATTGTACATATTTATGGGGTAGAGCTTGCTGTTTCAACACACGTATATATTGTATAGTGATCGCATCATGATAACTAGGATATCCATCACTTTAAACATTAATTTCTTTGTAGTGATAACATTCAAAATCCTCTCTTCTGCCTCTCTTGAAATATACACTGAATTGTTATTAGCTATAGTCACCTTACTGTCTAGTAAAGCACCAGAATTTATTCTTCCTGTCTGACTATATCTATTTACCTCTCAAGCAACATTTTCCAGCTCCAATTCCCCCTACCCTCCCCAATCTCTGGTAACCACTATTTTACTCTCTAATTCTATGAGACCGATGTTTCTAGATTCGACATAAAAGTGAAATCAGGCAGTATTTATCTTTCTGTGCTGCGGGTTTTTCACTTAACACGATGTCCTTCAGGTTCATCCATATTGCTGCAAGTGACAGAATTTTATTCTGTTTTATGGTTGAATAGCATTCCATTGTGTATATACCCCATTTTCGTAACCCATTCATCCACAGATAGCCTCTTAGGTCGATTCCTTATATTGGCTATTGTGAACAGTGTTGCAATGAACATGGGCTGATATATCACAGATATATACTGATTTCCTTTCCTTTGGCTATATACCCAGGAATGACATTGCTAGATCATACGGTAGTTCGGTCTTTAGTTTTTTGAGGACCCTCCATGTTATTTTCCATATTGGCTGCACCATTTGACATTTCTACCAACAGAGCACAAGTGTTCACCTTTTTCTGCACCTTCACCAGCATCTGTTATATTCTCTCTTTGTTAGTAGCCAGTCTAACTGGAGTAAGGTGATAACTCATTGTGGTTTTGATTTGCATTTCCCTGGTGATTAGTGATATTATACATTTTTTTTCATATACCTGTTGGCCATTTGTATGTCTTCTTTTGAGAAATGTGTATTCAGGTCTTTTGCCAATTTTTAAATCGGATTATTTGTTACTTTGCTATTGAGTTGTTTGAATAAGATTGATCTTTTAGAAAGTCATATTTAGTAATGTATCCATCTTTTATAATCAGCAGATTCTAAGCATAATAATATCAGTATTCTCTAAGGGAAAGGCATAAGGCAAATGGATTTTGAAAAAGGACTATTTTCTTCATGGATTCTTAAGAAAGAGAACCTTTTATATATTTGTTTTTATTATTATACTTTAACTTCTAGGGTACATGTGCACAACGTGCAGGTTTGTTACGTATGTATACATGTGACATGCTGGTGTGCTGCACCCATTAACTCATCATTTATATTAGGCATATCTCCTAATGATATCACTCCCCCGTCTCCTCACCCCATGACAGGCCCCAGTGTGTAATGTTTCCACCCTGTGTCCAAGTGATCTCATTGTTCAATTCCCACCTATGAGTGAGAACATGCAGTGTTTGGTTTTCTGTCCTTGTGATAGTTTGCTCAGAATGATGGTTTCTAGCTTCATCCACGTCCCTACAAAGGACATGAACTCATCCTTGTTTATAGCTACATAGTATTCCATGGTGTATATGTGCCACATTTTCTTAATCCAGTCTGTCACCGATGGACATTTGGGTTGATTCCAAGTCTTTGCTATTGTGAATAGTGCTGCAATAAACATACGTGTGCATGTGTCTTTATAGCAGCATGATTTATAATCCTTTGGGTATATGCCCAGTATACCCAAAGGTCAAACGGTATTTCTAGTTCTAGATCCTTGAGGAATCACCACATTATCTTCCATGATGGTTGAACTAGTTTACAGTAAGGGAGAGAACCTTGAACGGGTTTGGTTATTAGATGAGAAACCTGAGGCCACCTGACGAAGAATTTCAGTCTTACACAAGATTCATGTAGGCCATCTAGGCCTTAGATATGTGCGGGGCCAACTTCAGGGGCATACAATCTGTGCAGTTGCCCAGAGTCTCAAGCTTAGAAGGGTCTCACATTTGGTTTAATGCTCTGCTCCTCTGATGGTTCTTGAAATTCTGAACAGCTTTTGAACAAAGGCCTCCACATTTTTAGTTTTCACTCAGCCTCACAATTTATGTAACCCTTCCTAGGTCTATGACACCTGTGACTCAATTAACCTGCCACAAATTCCTCTTGCCTAAGGCAGATCTATTTCTAATAGGACCATTACCTTAAGAACATCCCACATTCTCTTGTTTTTCTGACTACATGTGTTTCACCACATTGTCCTCTCAGACGAGGTATTGAACTAAATGGAAGTGTGGATGTTTCTCCTTTAAACACTCTTTAAATACGCTTTCTCCTTAAATGCTCTTTATTCACATTTTACTCGCCTTTTTAGCTAATTCAGACTGTGCGTATGTTGTATGTGTGTTTAAGAAAAGTGAAAGCATCCGTGCTAAAGCAGCAGCACTGGGGGACAATGCAGCATTTCTGTTCTGTGCAGAGCCTGTTGTTATCTCAATAGTGTAGAGCTGTTGAGAGTAGCTGGATGATTTTCCAGTGTAAGAAGAGCAATTTGGTTTTTGTAGGGCAGGTAAAAAATGGCTTGCATTATTTGAGGAGGCTTTGTAAGAAAGAAATTGTGTACTTTTAAGAACTCTCCATTTACCTCTGTCACCTATGCTGTGGCCACAAGAATAACTTCCTGTGGGGCCAGAGTTTACTCAGCAGAGCAGCCTCGAAAGCGAAGGATAAAGAAGGGAGCAGAGTTTCCTTCATTTAAGAACATAAAGAAAAAGGAGCATTTTGAGGGGAAGAGAACTTGGACAAGTTGACACAATACCTTAGAGCAGGTGTAGAAATGATGAAATCCTGATTCACAGGATGGATATTTTGGTTTCATTCTATTGCTTCATTGTAGATAACATTGTTGCCAAAGGCTTTGAGAATTTCTATTAAATGGCATCCGGATAAGTTTTCTTAATTACTCATAGTAAAACTCCTTAAATAGTAAATGAAGAAGGTCACATTAGGACACTATTGCACAAGCAAAGACTCCCCCAGTGCCCATGCAGAGATTTCTAACAAACATTTGTCACACACATAGGAGGAGCTCGTAGGCAAACCTCACAGCTGCCTCTGAAGCTGGCATGTTCGGAACCCCGAGCCACTGGATCACGTATCAGTCTTCTGTTTTGATATGACCTAAAACTGTGTGTCTCACTCAGAATGCAAATGAGTAAGTCATAGGGGCAGCATTGCCTTTGATTTACGGGTTTGGTCTTTTTGACCTGAAAACACATCCGTTATTGAAGGGCTGTGTAAACATTGGTGTGACTTAGGCAGTTCAGACTGTATGTTGGGTTCCATGGTTAGGGCTTACATTTATTTATTTAATGAATTTATTTATTTATGTGTGTATGTATGTATGTTTAAATAAAAGCACTCAGCACATTGTCCATCGATTCCTTAATCTGACAAAATCCCAATAGTGCCAAGTAGGCCAGAGGCCTTGAGCCCTGAGGAGAGATAGGCTATACCGCTGGGCTGGTTGCTTTGTTACCTCAAGCATGGAAGGGTGAATTCAGGCACCAGAAGCCTCTTTCATAGAGCTCTGGAACTTGTCTAATAGCTTCAGATTCAGAAAGCTTTGAATCGGATTTAGATTCAACTGCTAAAAGTTGCTGAATCACAGTAGACAGCTAGCTTGTGACTTACAAAACTTCTGGCATTATTTGTTTTGTTTTATTTTGTTTTTTCCCTAATAACCTTAATGTTACTGGATTTCATTCATGATTGCTACAATCAAGCCAAGTAATGATTATGGAAATAAACTTTAAGAGCTGGTTTGGTGAATAAGTACATAACTCTCTGGCTTAATTCTTAAATCCACAAATCGAGAATTCCTTATGTTTATTTTTAGTTATCCTTAGAACTGATAGATTAAAAACCGCAGTGTGGCTTTTTTTAAAACATAACATATCTTATATTGCCAAAGGCTATTTTTTCTATAAGTAGTAATGAGATCAAACTCTCTCCAAGTCTGTCATATACATTGAACAAAAATGGTCCTAAGACTAGTTTTGATTTAAAAATGCACAATTCTATCCCTTACTTTAAAAATTGTGCCATCATTCAAATAATACTAAATGGAACCTGTGAATTAAATTTTAGATGAAGAAATTTCCAGTTTTGTTAATTACAAACTTTTTACCTACAGCCAGCAACTTTGTTTTTAAAACATGCTGCTCCAAGATACTTGTAAATCTCACCTGATCTTCATAAAATTATAAAAACCAAGCACAATTAATATGAACATATATTCCTTCTCATGTTTTTGGAGGTGACCAGAAGTCTAGATGAAATAACTTGATTTTTTTTTTTTTTCCTATGGTAAACACTTACAAGAGCAAGTGGGGGAAGAAGACTGAAATATGGGTTATCACCTTATTGTTCGCAGGGACAAAGAAAAGAACTTTTCACTCCTAGCTATTATGCAACAAACTTTTCTTTCAGCATTCTCATTCATAATGTTTTCTGGAGTGTAACGTCTGTCTTTAAAAGGTTTAAGCTAATGCCCGCACATGCCAACTTAAAAATACTTTCCCATTTATTACATTTCCTTTTCCCAGACCTCTGGTAAACTTAAGAGGCCTCATTATACTATATGGAAATAAAGAGATTCCCAAATGGGGAAAGACTGTTTTGAATGCCGACTAAGGTCCATAGCCAGGGGAAATAATTAACTTATTAACTCATTCATTCATTCATGTAACAAACATTTATTAAACACCATGCAAAACTCCGGCTCTAATCCTCAAGGAGTTCACAATCAAGTGGTGCAGAAAGTCATGCATAAAACGAATGCTAATGCAGAGTGGTAAATGCCATGAAAGAAGGATGCACCGAGTGCCTTGAGAAGGCAGAGGCGGCAGCCACTAAGTCACTCTAGGTAGGAAGACCTAGCGAAAGTGCACTCAAGGCCGGACGCAGTGGCTCACGTCTGTAATCCTAGCACTTTGGGATGCAGAGATGGGCTGACTGCCTGAGCTCAGGAGTTTGAGACCAGCCTGGGTAACATGGTGAAACCCCATCTCTACTAAAAATACAAAAAAAAAAAAAAAAGAAAATCAGCCAGGCATAGTGGCGGGTGCCTGTAATCCCAGCTACGTGGGAGGCTGAGGCATAAGAATTGCTTGAACCTAGGAGGTGGAGGTTGCAGCAAGCCGAGCCCGTGCCACTGCACTCCAGCCTGGGCAACAAAGTGAAACTCTGTCCAAAAATAAATAAATAAATAAATAAATAAATAAATAAATAAATAAGGACTCAAGCTAGACACACAAGAATGAGTAGAATTGTGTTGACTGAAAAGGTAGAAAAGAGAACATGAGACTCAAAAACAGAGACCTGTGCACCAGACATCTGGTGTAACTACAGTATAGGAGGTAAGGGGAGAACAGCAGGGGTGAGACTGATATGGTAGGCTGCAAGCATATTGTGAAGGGCCTTAAATGCTACTCTAAGGAGATTGAAGGCAATACGGGTTTCAGTTGGGTAGTGACATGATCAAATTTGTATTTAGATAAAATTATTGTGGTGCCTTGGATAATAAACCAGGGTAGGGAGAAAACAGAAGTGAGAAGAACAATTTAGAAGTCAGAACAGTAGCTGGAGCAGCTGAAATTAGGCATATGGAAGTCCTAATGAGAAAGAAAACTAAAGAATTAGAGAACGTATTATCATGTATCTTTATAAGATGACAAAAAGGGAGAGGTCAAATCCTTCTAGAATCTTATATATTTCTATCATACAGGATTCTTACATATATTTGGCTAAGGCTTTGTATAATTAATAGTCTCATCATACAAAGCATTTACTAAATCCATATCCCCATCTGTGTGGAATTCCAAAGTACCTATGAGAAACGTAAATATTTTTGCTTCTAAATATGCACTGAAGGCTTTTGTAGATAAATGTCTTGCTTCAAAAAAAAAGTAACTATGCTTCCACGAGAATTACCTACAAATGCCCTAATTAATGAGTGTGCTAACAATTCCTTTATATCATGAACATTAGCTGGTATCTGTTATTTAGTATGGGCAGGTAGGTGATTACTATATGAACATATAAATGCTATATGGTTAGAAGCTCTGCAACATGTGAAATTATTGTAAGCCTCAGATTACTTTTAGAGGGAAGGTCAATATAATTTGGATGTCAGTCATGTCTTACACACAGAAGTAGTTGGAAAACATTCAAGTAGATTATTATAATTTAGTTATAACTTAAATTTGTTTTCTTCTCAACTTTGTTACTTAACAGGGCTTGTGTATGTTACACTGAAAGTGGCTTTCCTAAAAACTCTAGGTCTGTTGTGATTTCTTTATTAAATGATTTCTATGATGTATTCGTTATGTCACTAAACCAACATTCAAGTGCCTACACCTCGCTAAGCTCTAGAATTCTCGGTGGACAAGGCAGATAAAGTGATGATCCTTGTAAAGGTCGGCGGGGTGGGGGTGTGGAAAACACTACCTAGGAATATATTCTTCTTTGCTCGGTTTTAAATCACCGTCACAAAGTTGTCCAAAGAACTGGTACCAAAATCATTCATGTATGCAACTGGTATTTACTGGGCACCTCCTCTATGCTGGGCTCTACGTCTGGTGCTGAGCAAATAGTGGTAAATAAAACAGACGAGGTTCCTGCTCTCATGGAGCTTACTGTCACCTAGTGAACACTTGAAATACAGTGTACTGAGTGCTAACCTAGGGCTAGCTACAGACAGAAAGTTCCCGGAATATAATGGACTCTTGAGATTTATATGCGTGGATGTATGAGAGAGAGAGAGAGAAACAGAGAGAGATACAGACAAAGACAGAGATAGTGAGAAAGAGTGAGAAGTAAAGAGATGCTTATCTCAGTATTATCTAAATATTATCACATCCTCTCAGTCATCCCTGTAAAAAAGCAATAAAGAATGAAACAGGAAAGGGGGAAAAGAAATGGGGAAGTTACACCTCGTCCCTGAAGGCTTCATTGATTCCTCCAAATGGAAGTGATTCTCAATAATTACACCTTTTGATTCTAGACCATTTCTTCTAATTTATGAGCATATTTTTTTCTTGACTCTCTTAAAAATAAAGAAAATCCCATATAATAACAAGTCATTTTTTTATTTCTACTTTTAGATAAATCAGGGAAGAATCTTTAAGGTTTGTTCTTTCTAAATGCTCTTAGAAAAAATATTTAGCAGAAGGCTGTGTGAAGACTGAAAAAAAAGATGAGGACTATAACCAGCTTAGGCTTCATTTTCTTTGATTATTTATGCTCTTTTGTCTTCACCTTTGCCTTCCATGTAATCAGCCTCATCCTGTAGCACGCTAGAAGATGCCAATTACATACAAGTCACAGGGTAATTTAGCCTTTTGACCTTCTTTGAGCTCTTATAAATCTTTCCACTGCTGGGAGGCCAGGGTTTTGTTCTTCCCTCAGCAACAAAAAGCTGTTGCTTATAAGCTGCCTCACACAGCAGCAGAAAGGAAACAGTGAAAACTCTGTGTGAGGCTGCCTGGGGGAGGGGTGGCTGTGACCTTGGCCTTTCCGAGAATGTGGGGAAGAGGAGCAGCTCCCATTTTCCCAGTGCTAGCAGCCCTAATTATGCCAGAAGCGATGTTGGTGACAAATTAGAATGCAGTTATCAGTTGTGAGTGTAAAATGAGGAGATTGGACAAGTTGATCTCAAAGGCTCTTTCCGGCTCTCACATTCCAGGATTCTAAATATGTCTCACGCATGATAACTTGAAAAGAAAATGGAACAGGGTGAATAATTAGGCTTATGCTTGAGAAGCACCCTGGTGGATATTGGCCATTGACAAATCACAGCTATGGACAGCCTCTCCTGCATCCAGATGTTGAACCGGGGTGGTTCAACCTAAGTTGTGCTAAATAAATATGGAGAGCCTGACCGTCATACTACATAAAGCAGGGGTGTTCTTACCTCAGGTAGAAGGTAAGCAGGCAGGAAAATAATTTCAGCATTTGGTTTCTATTAATATAAGCCTGAGAACATTTCACCTTTGTAATCATATAGCTGTTTAAAAGGCTCCTAATATTCAAGATGTGCATGTATGTGTGTAAGGGGGGTGGTTCTGAAAAGATTTTTGAAGTATCTTTGGTGCTCTTATCCAACCAACTGATATCTGTTTTTCTTCTGGGTTCTGCTTAGGACACCATTAAATAGCATTTTTTTTCCTCTTTGCTCTTCACTTTCTTTTTTTCTTTTCTTTCCCTTTCTTTTCCTTTCTTTTTTGAGATGGAGTCTCACTCTGTCACCCAGGCTGGAGTGCAGTGGCATGATCTCTGCTCACTGCAACCGCGGTCTCCCAGGTTTAAGCAATTTTCCTGCCTCAGCCTCCTGAGTAGCTGGGATTATAGGTGCCCACCACCACACTCAGTTAATTTTTGTATTTTTTTAGTAGAGACAGGGTTTCACCATGTTGGCCAGGCTGGTCTCCAACTCCTGACCTCAGGTGATCCACCCACCTCAGCCTCCCAAAGTGCTGGGATTACAGGTGTGAGCCACCGCGCCTGGCCTCTGTTTGCTTTCTATGGTTAGTTAGCATCATCCTAATTGCTCTCATTCTTTCTTTCTTTTTTCTTCCTGTATTAATTTTAATATGCAAAGTTGGGTCCTCTTACATCTTGATCCATTCTTGTTAAGACTTGAATATGAAGAAAATATATTGGGCAACTATGGGGTGTTTTATTCGTTTGATTGATCCAACATGGACATATGTCCATCTTAATGCAAATAATAACAACAAACAATTATATAGCACTTAATTTCTGCCATACAATATTCTAAGTGCCTTGCATGTATAAATTCATGCGATGTTCACAACCACCCCATCAGTGAGCTTGTGTGCATGTGCGTGTGTGCATCCTCGTGAGTGTTTTCCCCATGCTGGTTCGTATTTGTGGTGGCTACAATGTTTTGTGTTTTATTTTTAGTTTGGAGTTATGAGGGAAAAAAAAGAAGAAAAATTCCCTTCATTGATATATTTCTCTCCTCTCTTATCATTGCGCTTAGCCCCGCACTGGCAACCTTTTATGCCCCCGCAAAATTTTGGCAGTGTCAAGAGCCCAAGCAGCCATGCTACTGGGAGCAAGAGCAGAGGCAAAACACCACGTGCCTGTCAGAGCGCTGGTTCGTCTGATATGCAAGGTCCAGCAGGCTTCATGTGGCACAGAGCTTTTGCTGTTCCCATTTTCAACTCACTTAGGGAGATGTACAGCCAACAAAGAGTCTCGTTTTAGAAGAAACGTGGAGCGTTGTTCTCCTCCAAGTGCCTGAGAGCATGCTCTTACTGAAAGTCCTGCAGCAGCCCAGAGAGTAACCCAGAGTATTTGAAGGCAGCACTGTCATGATGCAGAGCTTCAGGACAGTCACAGATCACACTGTAAGCTTCTGGAACAAAGGAACCAAGTTTTTTCAATTTTCTGGGAAGGGTTTTTGGCAATCTGCACAGCACACTTGTTATGGTCTTACCAAGCACTTTAAAAACAGCACGTCTATCAATGCAACATTTATAAAAGCCAACATACTTGATGATGTTTAAAGTCTCTGGACAGAATATGAAAACCAGGCCTGAACTGTCACTAGGAAAGTGAGAGAAAACGCAACATTATTTTGTGAGACACTAATGATCTCTTATCTCTTTAGTGAGAGGTATGGAAGTTCCATTTGACTATCTAATTTACTCTGGCAACTGGAGCACAAAGGCCTCGTCCTTCTGCCAGAGAGTAGCATTAAACAACAGCAGTTGTGTATTCTAATGAGTTTTTTTATGATTATGATTCCATCATAGCAACCTCACCCCCTGCCTGAGCACGAAAGACTTTGGGGGATATGGCACACATCACATATGCCACTGCTCCCCCGTGTCAACACTGTGCATAAACGTCGAATGTTGCACGATGCAGCCTGCCTTCCTTCGGGCATGAATGTCTGCAGAGCCACATGTGTGTGCGAACATGATTTTATTCCAAAAAGCTTCTCATTCAGTGGCTACTGAACTTCACTGATAAGCCACACTGGAAAGGGAAGCTGGCATGCAAGTGGTAGCATCTTGCAGGCAGCACTGTGACATTTACTTTTCCCTCACCGTACCCATAAAAATCCCTAGATTAAATTTGGTTTGCCTTTTATTTCTTCTGACACCCTATGCTGGCTTTTCATTGCAGAGACTTTTTATGAGCACGTTGGACGTGTGAATGGGCTGCCAACAGATAAAATAAAAATACTTCCATCACTCTCCCTACCACCTCCAAGAAGCAGATGAAAATACTTGCAGGCCAGGGCTGAAATCTGCATAGTATGTCAACTGGTGTGCTTTCCTTAAATGCAGCCAAAACAGACAGGCACAGTGTAGACAGAAATTTTTGGTTACTTCAGAGGAAAGTAAATACATATTTTAGTTTTCAGCAACAATAGAGCAGAAATGTATCCAACATTGTCTTGTTAATTTCAAACCATTGTAGAGAAATGTTTGTTTGTTCTTGCTAATGCTCAGTATAGACAGAAACACAGCATGCATGGAACTGGTTCCAAGGCAGTCATTAAAAGGCATGCTGAGAATATGTGCTAAGAATAAGACACAATTCTTTGTGCCTCTTCTTTGGCAAAACTCATTACAGGAAGTGATTTCAAAGTCAAAAATATGACATATTCATTCCTCCGGGAAAAGAGAGGGTTGAATGGCAAGTGTCTTCCTTTTCTGTGTCTTTCATGATTGCACGCGTGGCTGCAATAGCAGGAAGATGTACAGCAAGCAGGCAGGCATGATGAGGGAGAAAAGAATTAGGGCAAGAAAAGACCAGTCTAACACATGATTGATTATCACAGTGGCTATACAATTTAAATCACACATGATCCAATAGCATATCATGTTTGTTTTATAAAAGGGCTTCTTTGCAATATGACATGGTGGAAAAGCATCTTGAAGTTAGAAAACATTTGTCCCAATCTTGGTTCTGTCACATCTTCTGTGATATGGAGCAAGCTTGCCCCCTTGGGTCTCAGTTTCCTCAACTGGAAATTGAGCATAATAATTGCACGTATTGCACAGTGGTTTAAGGGTTACTTACATTCACTCATGTATGTCGAAGTGCCTAGTATAGTGCTTGGCATTCAACAAGTGATTCATGATTTTTTAACATCTCAATGTAAGTAATGAGAAATCGCCCAATATCCTGCAGTGTGGCTTGACCCACTCATGAATATGCTAGGATATGAGCTTCAGTTTAATATATTTTGGTTGTTCCCAGAGTCATTGCCTCTCCGGCCAGGCTTTGGTTAACCTACAACAGCAATTTCCTGCTAAGTCTTAGTGTAAGGACCATCCTTTCTGTCCACTTCTCATCTATTTCAGAAGACTACGCGCTCAGACTAGTGGTTACCAACTCTAGGGTCACATTAAAATCACAGGGGGAACCACAGATGCCCAGACCCTATGCACAGGTTCTTATTCAACTTGTGTAGGATGGGTCTCCAGATATTCTTTTGCATTGGCATTTTAAACTGATCCTGAGGCAATTTTAGTATGTAGCCAGAGTCGAGAATTGCTGATGTATAGGGTTTTCCCTGCTCTCCTCTATCTCCCACCCTCTTCCAGTAATAGTGAAGATGTGCCATCTAAGCCAGCCATAACCTCCTGCTTCTTTCTTCCAGTCCAGGGCTTTGCACAGTGCCTGGCGTATAGTAAATGCTCCAATAATATCCGTTGAATGAATGAATGCATCACCAATGGTATATATGCTCACAAGGTTTCTGATTGGTGTTAGTGAGTGATAAAGTGGAAAGCGGATAGACTTAGGAGTCAGAGAACAGTCACAAGTTTGGTGGGTTTTCATGGCTAAATCACTTACCTACTCAGAGCCTCAGTTTCCCCATGTGTAAAATGAGAGGAGTAAACTAAACGATTCCCAAGGGCCTTTATAGCTCTAAGACTGGTGTTCTATGAGTCTATGAAAACTCATGGCACTAATAGCTATATTTCTGCTATCCTCATAAAACGACATGAACACGGGAAAGGGAGTTTAATGAATCTTGTAAAAAGCACTTTCTGGAACGAGAGAAGCCATTTTCATAATGGAGAGAATTTAATGGACTTAGCTTGTAAAGAAGCAATTTAGTAGCTTCTGTCCATTTGGAACAGTTGCCCATGCTAAGCAGAAAGAAAGGCTAGGGAAACATGTAATTCCTGAGCACCCACCTTCCCTCAGAGACTGAGTGTAGCCTCTGGAATTAAACTAAGCGGATAGAGACTGACCGCTGGGTGTCTTGGACCTGTTTCTTGGGGTCTGGTAAAGATGAAATGAGATAACACTCATAAAGTCCTTAGAACAGTACCTGGCAAGTAGAACCGATACAATACATTTTAAAGAAAAAGTAAAAATAAGACAAAATCTAAATAAAACCCCCATGACTCTAGTGTACTGTTTGTCTCCACATTCCAATCACAGAAACTGAAGCTCAGGGAAATCAAATAAATATGCCCTCCGTGACACAGCTGGTAAATGACAAATCTGAGTGTTCTAGTCAGTACCAGTAGCAAAAAAAAAAAAAAAAAAAAAAAAAAAAAAAAAAAAAAAAAAAAGCCAGTGTGCTTGTCCTCATTCCTCATTGC
Organism: Piliocolobus tephrosceles; assembly: GCF_002776525.5. Taxonomy (NCBI): domain Eukaryota; kingdom Metazoa; phylum Chordata; class Mammalia; order Primates; family Cercopithecidae; genus Piliocolobus; species Piliocolobus tephrosceles. The sequence continues at coordinate 8,817,297 of NC_045445.1, read as the reverse complement.
TTTATTGGGATTCCTAACATGCCTAGATCTGCTCTCAAACTCCCTACTGCTATTCATGCCTTCCTCACTTCAGTAGCCAGTGCTTGGGGTTTGCTTACTTCAGCAGCTTTCCTGAGTCCTTATAGGTTTGGTTTAGCTGTTGTTTCTCAGCTTTCCCCCATGGCCCCTGTTCCTGCTTTTATACACAGAGCTACTTTCATACAAGTACCTCTAGCTTTTAGCACAACAAAAACCTCTACGTAGGCAGATTTATTTGTGCATCAAACCATAATGGCCTTTGCAAAGGAGAAACTTGTCTTGGAAAACTTACCGTTATGTCCTCCACAGCATCTAGCTCACAATGGGAGCTCAGTAAGTCTGGAGCAGGGCCTGAGCATACGTGCTGTTGAAACGGGAAAAATTCCCTTGTCCCCCTCAAAGGGCACGTGATTTGGGTGTGGCTCGCTTTTTCAGTGTCCCGCTTCTCAAACCTCTAGGGGAGCAAGCAGACGGGCAGGCTGTGGGGCTCCGACCCCACCGCAGTATCTAGGGGTGCATATTTACAGCTCCTGAAGTCAAGCCCTAGCGGGTATGTGTTACATGGTGCTCTTTTCGTTTTGCCATCTATAGGTGGTTTATGCTAACTAGCTCAATTAGGCCCTCTTTCTTGTGGCAAGGACAGAGGGCTTTCTGTATCCTGGGTTCTTGCCTTGGTGTACTGGAAGAATTGGATCACACCTGGGCTTGGAGAATGAGTGCGAGGTTTTATTGAGTGGAGGTAGCTCGGGGTAAGTCAGAAGGGGATGGAGTGGAGTCTGGCTACTCAGCAACCTGGGTTCTCCTCTGACTGCCCCAGCCCAACTCCACATCATTCTGCTTCTGCCAATCGATGGCTTGGTGTCCAGCCGCCTGTGTGTTCCTCCGCTGATGTGCTCCTCTAGACGTCCAGCTGCCTCTGCATCTGCCTGCTAGGGTCCTCTCCGGAGTTTGTTTGTTTGCTTTCTTTTCTTCTCTTCTCTTCTCTTCTCTTCTCTTCTCTTCTCTTCTCTTCTCTTCTCTTCTCTTCTCTTCTCTTCTTTTGTCTGAGACGGAGTCTCACTCTGTCACCAGACTGGAGTGCAGTGGTGCAATCTCGGCTCACTGCAACCTCCGCCTCCCAGGTTCAAGCGATTCTCCTGCCTCAGCCTCCCGAGTGGCTGGGACTACAGGTGCATGCCACCATGCCCAGCTAATTTTCGTATTTTTAGTAGAGACGGGTTTTCACCATGTTTGCCAAGATGGTCTCGACCTCTTGACCTTGTGATCCGCCTGCCTCGGGCTCCCAAAGTGCTGGGATTACAGGCATGAGCTACCGCGCCTGGCCAGTCTCCAGGTTTTTATAGGCACAGGATGGGGGGGTGGCAGGCCAAGGTGGTGTTGGGAAATGCAACATCTGAGCAAGAAACGCCTGTCCTCACCTAGGTACCTGGGGTTGGAGCCCTAGGCAGAAACCATGCCCTCCTCTACCCAGCACTTCCCTCCACTTCCGTATCATTTAAAGGGACCATGCTTTTCCCTTCCCAGGACTTCCCTTCTGTATCACTTTGAAAGTTACCCAGGTGATATCACTATGTGCCCCTGGTGAAGACGTTCTAGATTCTAGTTCAAAACTCTCATTGTACAGTTGGGGAAACTGAATCAAAGAGGAGTAGAAACTTACCAAAAGTTGCATTCAAAGGACTGAAAGCCAGGAAGCCTGATTTCAACGGCAGATCTCTTCCCTCTGACTGCCAGGCCAAAATTTGGGGAGTACCCACCTTGTTCTACTTGGATAATCCAATCTGCATCATAGCCAAGCTGTTTTTGTGAAATTATCTGCTGTCTGGTAGCCCTCTGCTCCTTTTAGAGGTATCATTTTGGAGTAATGAGGGGAGCACTCTCACAAGGAGGTGATATATTATAGTAGTTAAGAAGGTGGAATCTGTAGCCATAGCAGCGGGTTTTAAATCCTGGCTTCATCACTTCCAACTTGTAGGTTATTGGACAAGTTTCCTAACTTCCCTGATATTCAGTATCCTCATGTAGAAAATGGGTATAATAATGGTTGATATGATGAGTAAATGAGATCGTACATACAAAGTACTTTGAACAATGCCTGACAAGTATTCAATTAATCTAATTAGCACTTTTCATTTCATAATATATTTCAACTGTCTTTATCTCATCATTTCTCAACTTCAAGAAAATGATAGTTACACTTTTCCCATCTCTACTCTTCGTAAAATCATGCAGATCTGGTTGTATATAAATTCAACTGCAACGTAAAGCACCAGTGCTCTAACTATGAGACAAAATCCCAAGTTCTTTGCCACTCAATTCTGCTCAAAAGCTGAGTTGAAATGAACATCTCCTTATGTGGAAGAATTTCTAAGAGCAGACATGGTCCATCCACTCTTCCAATATATCCCTCGATTCGGGTATGTCAGCAGATAGCTAGGCACATAGATATAAGCATACTGCCCATTTAGCAGAATGTCTTTTCCCAAATTATGCTGTGGAATGATGCTACACCTTTAACCTCTATTAAGAGTCATGGGGGCCAGCTGCTGTGGCTCAGGCCTGTAATAGCATTTTGAGAGGCCAAGACAGGAGGATTACTTGAGTCCAGGAGTTTGAGACCAGTTGGACAACAAAGTGAGATCTTATCTCTAAAAAGAGAAAAAGAAAGAAAAGAAAAAATTCCTCAGGCACTGGGCATAGTGGCACGCACCTACAGTCCCAGCTACTTGGGAAGCTGAGGTGGGTCAATTGAGCCTGGGAGATAAAAGCTACAGTGAGCTATGATGGTGCCACCACACTCCAGCCTGGGCAATAAAGTGAGTGCCTGTCCCAGAAAAAAGACCATGGTAAATAAAAACCCACTGCAACTCATTGTTACATGTAGAGATAGGGTTCGAGACTTTAGTCAGTAGATGACCAATACTACTGTTTACATGGATGCTTGGGAAAAATTCCTGTCCTTTCTCTCTACAAAGAATGATTACATATCCATTGCATAATTAATATATTTCTACTTCATGGGCATTGTGGATTTTGCAGCATATAGATCCTCTTTTTTTCCTAATGGCTGCTTGAACTCTTGGAGACAATTTTCTGGCCATATCCTTAGTAGATACGTGGAACATCATGATCTGCAATTGTAGTTCACAGCTAGATTACTTTGGCACCAAACTTCTTTTCGCTTTCATCTTTTATCCCTTTTGATTTCAGCTACCAAGTCATAAAGTTTATACATTCTTGTTTCTTTTTCAACACTATGAAGACAGCAAACTAAGAGACATGCACCATTATGGTGTTTTTCCTTTCCAGTGTCTGGAGCTGTTCATGCTTTCCAGTTTCTCTGATGAATGGAGGTTTGAGGAGGAAATAACTTAGCACAATCCCTATTGCATCACATTGTATTTGCTTGCGATTGCTGATGCTCAGAGATATTTTGAAGATAAAATCAGAAGCATTACGTGTCTTCCCAAATCAATAGTTTAATACCTTCGTTACAGGTACCCCTACCATTAACCTCAGTCTGCTTATAAAGCTATGGGTGATACTTGACGTAGCAAGTAATAAGCATGCTTTTCCAGTGGTTTGGGCTCAGTAAGATAAATATATATTTAGATGTACTTTATTTTAAAGAGATGAGTATCATCATCAATCAATTAAATAAACCTTATTTGCTCAGAAATACTATTATATGTCACTTTTTAAAAGTAAATGAAACACTGGCAGCTAGCTTTACGGTATGTTCAGTACATACTGACATATGACAAATTTAAATTTAAATACATTGGCTATAGCACTATATCTCAATTCACTAGTAATTCACCTTTAAGGTTTTCAGCTGTACAAAAGAAATAGTAACCTTTTCGGGAAATTCACCAGGCTACACTTCAGAACTTATCAATGTGGAGTGGATTTTGTAAATGGCTATAAATGTTAACCATTACTTTTCTTAATGTCATGATCATCTTCAATTTAGAAACCAAGCAAGTAAAATGCTTCTTTAAAAGCTAGGTGCATGAAATCATATTCATTATGAAAATAGCTCATCTCATTTCCAGGAAGTGATTTTTCACAACATTCATCAAACTCTCTTTTCCAGAGTATAGGTCATTTTCAAAGGGAAGTAGCAATGTGGATATTGGTGTCATGTTTATTCATAGACTTTAAAGTAAAGCATGTTTGAGCCAGAAAGGGTCTTAAAGATCATTTAGTCTAACTTCTTTTTACATAGAGAGAAAATCAGGGAAAGAGAGAGGAATGCATTTGCCTAAGATTGTCCAGGTTAAGTGGAAAGAAGCACCGTGTATGTGTGTGTGTGTGCATGTGCGTGTGCGTGTGTGTGTGTTTGTATGTAGGGAGGGAGAGAGAGAAACTAAAAGAGAGATGCACAGAGAGGAGAGACAGAGAGTGCAAAAGGGGGTAAAAGAGAAAGAGAGAGGGAGGGAGAGAGACAGAAAGAGAAAGAGTTATTAAACCATGTCTTCATATAACCAGTGGCAACCCTTTCTTTCATCTGAGCAACTAGTGTTTTGGTGACTTAGGGTTTGATGAATATAACCACATCTATTTGGCAGTAACCAAAGTCAACAGCATTGAAAGTGTGGGAAATTGTTGTCATGTTATTTATGTTCATGTTCGTATTAATACCAGCATGGATTTGAAATGAGCCGAATTTAAATATGCACTACACTTAAGACTTTGAAGAAATAAAAAAATCTATAAGGCTCAAGTGAGAAAAGAACCCTTGGAAAAGTCTTACTGAAAACATTTGCCTTTTCAGACATTATCCATAATAGAGGGGAATTTATATCACCACTAACTGTTTGCATTATTTAGTATGGCGAATGCCTTAAAGATCCAAAACAGCAATTAATCTTCTTAAAAACAACATAACTATTTGAAATTTCCTTCGATTAGCAAGAACATTCCATCTGTATGTTATTTGTCTCTAATAATTCATCGTAACCTAACATGTTTTAGGGCAATTTTCAAGTATTCATTTGCATGGGTGAAGAAATCTAAGGATCTTTTAGCTGGCTGTCACATTCCACCCACATCTGCTCTTTCCCTTAGAGCCATCAGCAGGGCTGAATAATGTTTATGAAGACACACAGCAGCATACAGCAGGCTGAGGCATGGGCAAGGCTAAGGAATACGTAAGGAAGGAAGAATAGCAAAGGTGGAGATTGACTTTGAAAGGAGAGTGAAAAATATAGATGAGAAAATAAGAAGAGGATTAAGAAAGGGCATCAGATACCAGATCGTGACATAACAGCAAGTTGAAAACCCGTGAACTAGCCTGTTACGAATGCTTTCTTACATTCCAAAAGCTTCTAAAATATCTTTTTAAGACAAATGAATGTTATCTTTTAAAACATAAGCTGTTTTGGAAAGTATGAAATATGCATTTTGCTCTTAAAAAAGCACCACTTTACATCCATAATGCATCAAAAGCCTACAGGATTTTATACATCTTTATAAGGTGAACTTTCACACAATACTAAGAAATTTAGTTCATTGGACAGAAATATGAAATTATTAAATGTGTTTTAAGAGAGATTCGGTGCTTTCAGAATTTTATTTAAACTTGTGATTATCACTCTAGTAAAAAAGTATTATCAAAACCACAAGCAACCAAGCCAATGTACCAAATGGGTACTGTTTCCTTTCTTCCCACCAAACAGCGATTCAATTATGCTGTGTAGTTTTTTTGTCATTTTGGTTATTTTCTCAGAAAGCTCAACTGTCGTGAATAGGACCTTGCCAGTGTCCCAGGAACTTTTCTATAATACACACTTTTGGCAACTTAGTTCTAGATAGTGTCCAGGAACAATCTGGTTTTAATTCAGAAACAGTTCATTGTATCCCAAGTATCCAGCAACCAATGAAAGGGCAAATGAAAAGTGGTTTATCCATACAATGGAATATTATTATTCAGTCTTTTAAAAAAGGAAATTGGCCAGGCGCAGTGGCTCATGCCTGTAATCCCAGCACTTTGGGAGGCTGAGGTGGGCAGATCACGAGGTCAGGGGTTTGAGACCAGCCTGGCCAACACAGTGAAACTCCATCTCTACTAAAAATACAAAAAATTAGCCGGGCGTGGTGGCACGCACCTGTAATCCCAGCTACCCAGGAGGCTGAGGCAGGAGAATTGCTTGAACCCAGGAGGCAGAGGTTGTAGTGTGCCCAGATCATGCCATTGCACTCCAGCCTGGGTGACAAGGACAAGAGACTCTGTCTCAAAAAAAAAAAAAAAAAAAAAGGAAGTTATGGCACATGCTACATGCTACAACATGGATGAACCTGGAGGACATCATGCTAAGTGAAAGAAGCCAGTAACGAAGACACAAATACTGTATGATTCTACTTATTTGAGGTTCCTGGAGTCATCAAATTCATAGTGAGAGAAAGTAGAATGGTGAGTGCCAGGGGCTGGGGGGAGAGGGATGGGGAAGTTAGTGTTTAATGAGTACAGAGATTCAGTTTGGGAAGATGAAAAGAGTTCTGTGGATGGATCTTGGCACTATGAATGTACTTAACGTCACCATTCACTTAAAAATGGTTAAGATGGTAAATTTTATGTTAGTTTATTTTACCACAATTTTTAAAAAGAAAAAAAAAAAAGACAAAAAGTAATGGGCCACTGTAGCACCTCCAGAACTTGTGCCATCACATCTGTTTCCTTTAGTCATTTGCAGTCCCTTTAAGATGTTGTGGATCTTAAAGAACATCCCTTAAACTCCTCAGTCACAAGTGTTCCCCTGGCTGCTACTTCCAGAGCTCTCCTTGCCTAATGTTTTCTTCCCTGAAGAATAATAACTAAAATTGAGGCTACTAGAGCCCTCCTCAAGTTAGCCCTCTCTCAATTAGCATTCTCTTTGTAATTACATATCCTCTCAGGTTAGAGACCTTCCTTGCTGAGGGGCTTAGGCATTATGGATGAGGTGGGTGGAGTGGAAGTTTTCCCAACATAAGAAACAGTGTGACTCTGAGTCATCTGGTATTTGATTGCTTAATGGAGTTCAATGGATGGCATCTAACCTTTGGGAATAGTTGTTCCTCTGCTTTGTTTCTCTCTGTAGAACACATTAGTCATTGTCCCTGATGTGGTAGGTCAGTCCCTTGAAATTTTATCTTTAAAGAAATAATCCATTTGCCTGCATTCTCCTCCTACCCTTCCGTGCTCATGCAGAGATGACTGTCTTGATACCAGATCTGTCCATTGCCAAGCTGCCATGGCACATGCAGGACGGAGCCAGTACTCCTTACAGACTTGATGGGGTTACAACAGCTGGGTACCTGGAGAGGCCCATATATCAGCCTTGTCATTCAATTATTTTCTATTTATTCAGCCCCATATGAAATCCTTAAATTTTTAATGAAAAATCTTAGTAGCACTGAAGGAAAAAAAAGTGTTATTAGGCTAATAAAACAAACCTCCATTGGAATTAACTGGGAAAGTCAGATAAATTAACATGAGAAATACAAAACTAATTAATTCCTTGCTTGACACAGTTAAAGATTGTTTAGATTAGACAGAGCAAAAAGGGTGATATCTTTTTTTAATAATAAAATAAGCCTACATACCAATATACATTTAAACAAATATGACAGAATGAGGGCATTAGGATTTAGATCCTTCGAGCATACTTGGAAAAATAAATTTAGTAGACATTTTTAAATGGCCTGAAGAACTCACAATGAGTGTCATACGGAAGAAGCAATAGGGGGAATCTGGCTTAAGGAACTAAGAGTGAAATGACAGTAACAAACCTGGACCCAATAAATACTATAATCCTTTCTCTTAAGAGTTTGCTCCTCTTTCTTGGACAGGGGGAAAGCTTTTGAATTCAGTTGGCCAGAATGGTAGGTACTCATTTTTATAAAACTGTCGCCTCCACTGTTTTGGGGGTACTCTGTAATTTTCAATAAGAAGAATAGAATGTTATTGAAACCAGATTCCTAAAGCCTTATTTATATTACAGATTAGAGTTCCGTATCCTTGTACTGAAGCAGAGCAAGTTGTCTTGCGTTATGTTCATAAAAGTGATAGGACTATAAAAACGTTAGTTTTAATTTGGGTACAAGAAGGGCCAGATATTTTATTGCCAAATCCATGCACTTAGAGAAGCAGCACTCTTTCATCTTGCTAGGGACATTGTTTCAAGAATTAAAGCAATGTAGTATTTTTCAAATTGATCTGAAGGATGAAGTGTGACTTTGCAAAGTGCCTGACATTTCCTTGAGGCACCTTTGGGTCAGTCATCACCAGGGATTAGCCCAGAACTGAGAGCTTTATACATCTAGGTTCCAGCATCCTTCTCTCTACAGAGTAGATGCACTCGGCACAGCTGGTTGGAAACCAAATAGCTTAGTTACATATTCTATAAAATGAGATCACTTTTTGCCATAGGAAAAAAAATCACAATCTATATAGAAAATGCTCGACAAGGAAGAATTAAGATAGTGTCAGCTCTGCACTCTGTATGTTACAAGGTTGTCAAAGCAGGTATAGGCCCTTAACAATTTTTTCTCAGTGGAATGGGTCCTTATTTTCTACTTACAGAACCAGATATTTGCGTCTTTATCCACTGACACTTATCCTTCTTCATCTTTTATTCTAGATGTTTTAATTAATTTTAAATGGAGTCACAGAAATGTTAGACTAGGGAATTATAATTCACAACATAGTCCAAATCCCTCATTTTGCAGATCGCAAAATATACATTAGATGAAATGACTTGCTTAAGGTCATGTAACCACTTAGTAGTGTTATTGGGGGGGTCCTTGCTCCCAGAGCTCCCAAGATGGTGGTGGGCCATTCCAAGGTGGCAGTGGGCTGCTTCCAAGATGGTTGCAAGGCTCCTGTTCTGTGACTTGGGGTTCTTGGCCTCCTGCATTCCAAGGAATGGAATCTTGGGCCATGCAGTGAGTGTTACAGCTCTATTAGAAGCCATGGGGCACGGAAGAGAACTGTGGAACCCAGTGACTCGTGTTCAGCTTGATTAGGACGAACCCAGGCACTTAGCCATGTAGGAACAATGGCAATTTTAGCCCCATGGGGAGCAGCAATGGATGCCTCACTGGATCAGGAGCACAGTGGACACCCTGCCAGATCCAGAGGGATGGAAGTCAGCAGCGGGTCTGTAACAGTGGGAAACAGCAGTGGTGGACAGGAGCGACAGCTCAGCTCCAGCCATAACAAACACGGACCAGAAGAGTGTGCAGTTGCAAGATTTAATCGAGTGAAATAGAGTGAAGACAGAGCTCTCATACAAAGGGAGGGGACCCAAAAAGGGTAGCCATTGCTGGCTGGAATACCTGGGTTTATATCCCGATCATTGTCCCTCCCGTTGTGCTCTCAGGCAATAGATGATTGGCTATTTCTTTACCTCCTATTTTTGCTTAATTAGCATTTTAGTGAGCTCTCTTTACTACCTGATTGGTTGGGTGTGGGCTAAGTTGCAAGCCCCGTGTTTAAAGGTAGATGTGGTCACCTTCCCAGCTAGGCTTAGGGATTCTTAGTCAGCTTAGGAAAGCCAGCTAGTCCTGTTTCTCAGTTGCAGACTCTATTTTTTACTGTACTGTGATTAATTAAGGTCGGGTAAGGCACTGCTCTGTAACACAGTCAACCAGGATTTTCCTCAAAATCACCTATGAAGGATGTTTTCTAACAGAAAATAAATGGAAAGGCTCTAGAGAAGCTTTATATTTGGCATATGCATTTCTTTTCAAGTTTTATTTCCATCTTTTCAACCCCCATTTCTCTGTCCTCTATCTTTTCAACTTTTAAAATAAAAGTAATACATAAATCTGATGATAAAAATTTAAACCATAGAGAAATATTTAAAGTAAATCCCTATTTATCCCCCCCAAATTAAAACACTTTCATGTTTTAGTCTACCCTTTCTTTGGCTAGTAATATGTATATACCTAAATTGTGTGCTTATTTTAAATTACGTTGTTGAAATTAGTTTTAAAATATATACTACAGTCCCCTTTTCAGGAAACTTATTTGATTTACAAATAAGATGCTTGTCAGAAAAGTTTGAGAACCTGAAATAAGTTAGATCAATTATATTCTATGTTTTATTACATAAGCTGAAGAGATTGAGGGTTTTAGTAAGGTTTCTTGTTTGCTTTTAAAGATTTTTTGTAATATAAATTTATATTGGAAAATAGAAAATTCAGATTATGAATAATGAAGGAATAAAATCACCCCTAATTCCAGAGCCCTGAGATGATATCTGTTTTGATGTCACAATTTATATATTTCTCTAGACGTACAAAAACATGCAGTGAGGTTGTAAAGGTAATTACTTTAACAGCTAATGCTAGAAACCATTCTTTTTAGGAAAGGGACTGTATCTGATTAGGTAAATGCCTTAATAAGTACTTGAGGATGAGAATAATGAGGTTCTATGCATGTGATTAGAGGAAGGAAATGAAATAAACTAAACTATTCTGGGGGAAAAAAATAAATAAAGGACAGGGATTCATTGAGAGATAAAGTGAAGAAATTGAAAGTTGAGCAGGCTGGTAGGAAGGTGGCACCTTCAAGGGAAGGGGACTGTAAAGAATTCTTTGTGAAAGAATAGGCAGAGGAATTTCAAGAACAAGGACGTTAAATAGCTGCCCCTGAATTCACTCAAGTCATCAGCAACAGACCTATAAATGCCTTGGCTGAAAATGTAATCTCCATGAGCATGGGAAACTCCTCCTTAACAACAATCAACTGTCTTAGAATGAACGTAAAGACCCAATCATTAATAAAGTAATTTTAAAAATTCATTCAATATTTGTTGAATGAATAAAGAAATGGTTTGGGAAAAGGAAATAAAGGAATAGTGACCAAGTTTCAGGAAGAGGAAGAGAAGCACAAGAGTTTTTTTTTTTTTTTTGAAGTGCACAATACAATTTTTTTTTTTATTATTATACTTCAAGTTCTAGGGTACATGTGCATAACGTGCAGGTTTGTTACATATGTATACTTGGAGAAGCACAAGAGTTTAAAAGAAGCATAGATTTTGAATCAGAAGTGATCATGAGAATATACATTGTCAGGAATTCACAAAAATATTGGGGAAATACTAGACTTCCCTCAGGACTTGGGATGGCAGATCGATACATTTTTATTTCAAATCCTAAATGCTAGAATGACTTCAACTGACAGCAAGATCTTTCTTTCTCTGCTTACATGTAATTTAATTTTATAAAATGGTCATCACGCTATCCAATACATGTTGTAACTTTTTTTTTTTCACTTAGAAACAAGTGTAGATTTACATTAATTTGAATGGTCTCGTATTTAGTGGATACAAATTATTTAACTTTGTGCTAGTTTTCGACTGCTCACTATAAAAGAGCAATGCTGCATTGAACACTCCCGTTAATTAAAATAATCACATAAATATAAAAATAACAATTTAAACTATTACTGGAAAACAGAAGGATCCCATCAATAGGCAAGAATCGGAACATTCTGAAAGGTGTGGTATGGATAGGAGACGGTCTAGGGCTATATTATTCTGTTGTTCTTCCACATATGAATGAAAATCCCAGATGAGAGGTAAATAGACGGGATCCCTGAGCAGACCCTCTTCAAATTCCCATGACCCCTGTGGAAGTGAATGTAAGTAAGACCCTGGACCTGTGGGTCAGTGGGGAAGGGGACAATACAAGGATCTGAGAACTACTCCAGCACCAGACCACTAAGTGACAACTGGAGTATTCACTCGCCTACATAATAACCCTAGCAGGGGTGATGTGCTAAAAAGAGGGAGGCCAGTGCTGTAACAGGTCATAATGGGCAGCAATGACAATTTTCGAAGAGGTCAGTCTTCAAGCTAATTTTATGCTACCACCACAAACGTGGAGAGAAACTGCTGCACACAGCACTGTCTGCAGGAATCCCCTCCATGTTTATTTACAACTAACTTGATCATCAATCTAGCAAAACAAAACTTTAAAAATGTCAAACTTCACTTTTCTTTTCAAAAATAAATTATGTGTACTAACTAGAACTTAGTAGCAACTGCATGGTTAGGATGTGAACACAGAAAAATTCATCAGACATATGAAAAGATTCAGTAGTCCCGAAGAAAAAGACTAGTTCAAGGAATAAGGGTAGATTTCTACCACTGAAATAGACTTAATCTATGGAACTGAAGGAAACATTAGAAAAATTATAATTTGTATTCTCCAAGAGTTTTAAGAGAACATTTTATAGATTAAAACAAAGCAACGAGAAATCATGCAAGATTACTTTTACATAAAATATGCAATTACAGAATGAAAAAAAAAAAAAAACAATACCATCAAGGCAATGAACAGTAGAAAGATTATTGCAGAAAATGAAATCTGTAAAATAGAATAATTTAAACATTTCTCCTGAAACCCAGAGAAAAGGGTTAAGAGATAGAAACCAATATGCAAAGACGTAAAGGCCATGAAATTCTTAAGTACATAGGATTGGAATTCTTGAAACAGAAAGGAACAAATGAAGGAGAAGCAATAGAGAAATAATAGGAAAAACTCTTTGAGTTTAGGCTAATTAAGTTTTAGCTAGTTAAATCTTCTTTGGAGAAAAAAATACAGGATGTCCATTCATGCTGCTGAAAGGAATACATAGCGTAGCCAGTCTTTTTCTTTTGACATTTGCCAAATAGCAAAGAGGAAATCAGCATTTTTTCCCTTGGGCAAAGAGACAGGAAGCTGAAAATATCAGCTGGCACTTGGAAGGACAATCATAGTGATTCCTTGGATGACGTGTAAGAAGAAAGATAAAGAAAGATCTGAAAGAAGTATGAATGTCTGAATGGAAGCTTGCTGGTTTCCTGCCAAAGGTAAATGTCTCTAAAGATCACCGGTCACCTTCAGGCAGACTACTTGAATTTTAGGCCCCTCCTAAGAAATAAATCGTCCCACAAATGCCTTCTTGGACAAACCAAACCAAAAACACTGACAACAGATGTCACATAATTTCTCACTATATCTATATCTATCTATATTGATTATATGTGTGATAAACACAAGCAATATATCACACATATAATATCACACATATAACCACATTCCCACATATAAACACTTAATTTATGTCATATGCCTCTATGGATTATATACTATTGGTCATGTAATAACGTCTAGATTCCAGCTGAATTTAATTCAATACATATTAACCATATACTACAGTGTGCCAAACATGTATATGAGTTATATGCTTCATATTCTTCTTTATTCAGATGGAAATCAATGACAGGATGATCTCAGGCAAGTGAAAAGTGTCATCCAGCACCAGCATGAAATCAGATCATTTTACTGTAATTACCACAAGGGTACCACATTAGTTCTCATTCCTGTGAAAGAGATGGAAATAGTTACTCTCAATCCTCCCCATATGAAAATGATGAAAAAGCATTTTTAAGTATTCTATTTGAAACAATGATTTTGCAAATAATAATATTATATACACCTCACATACGAACTAAGGTTTTCTTTCACATTAAGAGGTGGATAAGATTGGCTTGAGATGCCATTCCACATCATGCCAAAGTCCAAAATGTTCACCCCAATTTTATGATTTTCAAGGTTATGGGTTTGGATGGGGAATAGTGGGAGTGCCACAAAATCTCATGGTGATCAAGGGTTCCCAACCCCTGCTGTATTTGACCAGTTGATGGACTGCCTCAATCTCTTAAGGACACTGTCCCTGTTAACACACAATGACAACTCACAGACAATTTAGCCTCTTCCCTCAAAAAGAGAAAAAAACACCCACTCACACAAAGCCTACTGCAGCATCTTTCTTCCTAGAGAAACGCAAGAAAAGGGACTAGACTTTCCAGGTCCAGGTTCTCCTTAAGAACTTTCAGATCATCTTAGGCCACTTTCCCTTGCCTGTGAAAGAGGGAGTAAGAAGATGAGACAGCGAGAGTGGTGGATAATGCACTCAGACAGAAACCCCATGGCTATTCAGTTCCATCTCTCTCAAGCCCTCATCAGCTGATATCTGTAGGTGCAACTGGGATTACACCTGAGTCAATCTTGACCATTTCTGGTACTTCCCTAGGAGCTCCATATTCCCCAGTCTTGCTGTCCTAGTTGCTCTAATCTGGCAGTCATGGCTGTGTCTTGTTTAACATGCATCAATATTAAACCAAAGCATTGCCTTCACACCCTTGCTTGGAGAATCCACTTAGTTTCACTTCCACTTCATTTCTGGATAAATAATTCAGTTTTCTCACTACATTTGGAGCTTTATCATAATAATCCACACCTGCTGAGGACCTAAAAGAAAGCAGAGCCCAATCTCGGCTGCTTTTTCTGGAGACTGGACCCAGCTCTGTACTGTGGCCCATCAACCAGCCCTATGTCCTCCAGATCTCTCCTTCCTCATCTGAAAGCCTCCAAGGGCACTAAAGAATTCTGCTTTAGACTCCGAAGGGCAGTTGTTTGCTTGGATGGCATGAATGATCTCAAGAGTGGGACCTCACAGGCATTCCATCAACTCACAGCAAATCTCAGACCATGTGTCATAGCCATTGTTCAAAGACTGTAATCCAATAATATTCCCCAAAAGTAATCTCAACTTTGGATAATGGTTTTTCAAAGAGGTTGGAAAATAATTTCCCCAAAAGTGCATCTAAATGTTGAAACCTACTCTCCAGACTGGCTGCAATGGATTCTGACTCTGAATAATGTTCCCCCAATAAATCAGAGTGGCAGACTATAGTCAGATTCTCTCACAAACCTCTCCCATGCCCTGATATACTTCAGACCTTACTCCAAAACTGATACCAGTTTATTGAGTGGACTGAAATTGGTAAGGCACAAATAGGAAATGACTTCATTCTTCTCCCAGCACTATTTCCTACCCTGCTCTTATGGGGCTCCCTGCCCTACCACTGAAAGCATAGCACCCGTAGAATTGTTTTTTCCCACATAGTAACACCTACAAAAGCCTCATGACACGTTTTCAGGGATTTGAATGTCCGGCCCAGTCCAAATCAAAACTTCAATCTCACTTCCAATACAAAACTTGTATTTCCTGCACTCATCCCCCTCTCCAAATTCAGCCCTGACCTGTGGCTTAGGCATCTGAATTTGAGATGGAGAAGTAGCCTGAGTTAATTGCTTTTCATTTGTTATTTCCAGTTTTCCCCAGGATCAGGTTGAGAGAGGTGGTTGAGAGAAGGAGGAATGACTATTTAGCTGCAAATTCCTTGTGTGGCTAGTGATCCAAATGCTAGTTCCTTTTTGTAAACATTTATAGACTGTTGAGAAAATTGACTGTGGTCTTCAGTACTACATGGTCCCTTAAAATGTGAGCGAAGTATACTCTGGCAAAAACTTTGTGAACCCGCTCAGTTCTTCCCCATGACACTATATCCCAGGTCCCATTTCCGTAGAAGACTGTCATAAGAAACAAGATGGCTCAAGCCCGACTCCCTTCTATGGCATCTGCTAGTTTGGGAAGAATACTCCAAATTCTTGAAATGCCAAGTAGGAAAAGTGAAGGCTGCCCCACTGACACTCTCTTTTTATCCTGCCACTATAAGCAGTGCCAAACAACGTTCAGGTGAGAAGCAAACACAAGTGTCTATGTTCACATTTTTAAAGACACGTATCAAGTTTCCCGAGAATTATTCCATTATGTTCCACTCTGGTATCAACGTGGGGGCAAGGGGTGGTGCTTTTTTTGGAGTTTAGCAAACATCCAGCCAGGGAATCATGTATAAGCCTCCCCAGTTGCAGACAGCCCCAACTGTTCTAAGTGTTTGTATTAGAGCCCTTTTCCTGGGCTGAGGACCAAGGAAGGGAAAGTGTAAAACCATACCCCCGCACCAACAGGGCCTACCTCTTCCTGCTATGAATTCTCCCCGACTTAAATGAATGCACCTAGTTTAATGAATTCAGAAATTCCTAGTCGTCTCTCTCTACAGGCTGGTAGCAATAAGCAGGCTTGCAAGACCTATTAGCCACACTTTGGTAAGCCTTATGGGAATGTGTCTAGCAAATACTCTTTAGAAGGTGGAGTTATTGATTACCCAATGTCCTCAGATTGGTAGCATTAACCATTAACCAAAACAAAAGCTCTAGAGCCGTACACAAAAGAGTCATTCAACATCCTGTTGCAATAGCAAGAAATGGGAGAAGCATACATAGCAAGGATGTACCATATGTGCATTTAACTTAAATTGTAAACATGTGGGCTGGGAAGAGAGAAAGAGGGAGGGATGGTGGGTGACGGGGGAGGAGGAGAGGGAGAGGGAATGAAAGAGTGAACAGAAGAAAACAAGAATAATTAAAATGATGAAGGTAAATCTTCCTAACATTTTACTTCGTAAGTAAACTTTGCAAGCCTATGTCCCCAGAATGAACTCAGTTGATGGTGCACCTGAGTCGAATATTTTCAGAATCTTAGTGCTGTGACTTTTGAAACATGAGTATCTCTCTGGGCAGAGTGTGATTCAAGAGTTTAAAAGATTCCTCATTTTTACTCAACATCACCCCTGCAATACTTAATTTTATGTGTTAACTTCACTGGGCCATTGGGTGCCTGGGTATTTGGTCCAACATTATTTTGGGTGTGCCTGTTAGGGATTTTTGGATGAGATTAACATTTGAATGGCTAGGTTGATGGCCCTTCCTAATGTGGGTGGTCCTCCTGCAATCAGTTAAAGGCCTGAATAAAATAAAAGGCCAACTCTTCCTTGAGTGTCTCCTGCCTTGAGCTGGGACATCTTTGTGTCATGCCTCCAAACTTGATCTAAAACATTATTAGCTTTTTCTGGATCTCGAGCTTGCTGGCATTCAGACTGGAACTTAACCATCCAACGACTTTCCTGTTTCTCAGGCCATTAGACTCCAACTGAATCTACGTCATTGGTTTTCGTGGGCCCCCAGATTGCTGATCGCAGCTCTTGGGACTTGTCAGTCTCTTTAATTGCATAAGCCAATTCATTACAATGAATCACAATCTCTCTGTCTCTCTCTCTTTCTCTCTCTCACCATCCTATTAGTTTTGTTTATCTGGAGAACCCTGACTCTAATATAGCCCTAAAGACAAGCCAACTAATTTATCTGATGACCAAATGAAGAAACAATCCATGTCAACACTGAAGGAAAAACTAGCTCTGCTGGAATTACTGAAAGACGTTCTGAACTGTAGTTTTGGAGGCAACTTAAGGAGTTTCCAAAGATAATTTAATTTTAGACTTGCTACTTTTCCTCAAATGGTTACGTTTAATCACTTCTAAAATTTTTTGAACGTACCAATCTCTCTCACATGCACGTGGAGGATCTCTCTCTCTCTCTCTGTGTGTGTGTGTGTGTGTGGTGTATACATCACACACACGTATAGTCATGTGTTAGTTAACGATGGAGATATGTTCTGAGGAATGCATCCTTAGGGGAGAACATCATAAACTGTCCTTACGAAAACATATTTAAGATTGTATGAAAGCATTTTCTGAAATATGCTTAATTTCTCAAGACAAAATGTTTGATTGCATGGCCAGTTAAGTCAGTTATTTATCAAAAAAATTTGTAATTTCTGGACCTTAGTTCTGAACACACTCTTCTGTCCCTGGGACTTTAAAAATTAATTTGGGAGGTATGTTGTAAAGCTTTAATACTTGGGATATGTTGTTTCTAAAATAACACAGAGTAGAGATGTAGAGATAATTTCAATATTATGAGACTTTGATTTTCTCATTTAACAAAACTTTTATTTTAGGTTCAGGGGTACATGTAAAGGTTTGTTATATAGGTAAACTTGCGTCATGGGGATTTATTGTACAGATTATTTCGTCACCCAGGTATTAACCCTAGTACCCAACAGATTTTTTTTTTCTGATCCTCTCCCTCTTCCCACTCTCCACTCTCCGTTAGGCCCCAGTGTGCCTTGTTCCTCTCTATGTGTCCATGTGTTCTCATCATTTAGCTCCCATTTATAAGTGAGAACATGCAGTGTTTGGTATTCTGTTTCTGCGTTAGTTTGCTTAGGATGATAGCCTCCAGCTCCATTCATGTTCCCACAAAAGACATAATCTTGTTCTTTTATATGCTTGCATAATATTCCATGATATATATGTACCATGTTTTCTTTGTCTAATCTGTCATTGATGGGTATTTAGGTTGATTCCATGTGTTTGTTATTGTGAATAGTGCTGCAGTGAATATATACATGCATGTGTCTTTATGGTAGAATGATTTATTTCCTTTGGGTATATACCCAGTAATGGAATTGCTGGGTCAAATGGCAATTTGGTTTTTAGCTGTTTGAGGAATCATCACACTACTTTCCACAATGGTTGAACCAATTTACACTGCCAGAAACAGTGTATAAGTGTTCTTTTTTTCTGCAATATCACCAGCATCTGTTATTTTTTAACTTTTTAATCATAGCCATTCTTACTAATGTGAGATGATGTCTCAGTGTGGTTTTGATTTGTATTTCTCTAACAATGAGTGATACTGAGCTTTTTTCATATGCTTCTTGGCCACACATGTCTTCTTTTGAAAAGTGTTCATGTCCTTTGCCCACTTTTTAATGGTTTTTTGTTTTTTTTTTTTTTGGCGTATCTGTTTAAGTATCTTATAATGCTGCATATTCGACTTTCATCAGATGAATAGTTTGAAAAACAATTCTCCTATTCTGTAGGTTTTCTGTTTACTCTGTTGATAGTTTCTTTTGCTGTGCAGAAGCTCTTCAGTTTAATTAGATCCCACTTGTCAATTTTTGCTTTTGTTGCCATTTCTTTTGCTGTCTTTGTCATGAAATCTTTGTCAGTTCCTATGTCCAGAATGGCATTGCCTAGGTTTTTTAGTTTTGGGTTTTACATTTAAGTCCTTAATTCATCTTGAGTTTATTTTTGTCTGTGTTGTAAGGAAGGGGTCCAGGTTCAATCTTCTGCATATAGCTAGCTGGTTATTCCAGCATTATTTATTGAATAGGTGGTCTTATCCCAATTGCTTGTTTTTGTCAGCTTTGTCAAAGATCAGATGGTTGTAGGTGTATGGCCTTACTTCTGGGCTCTCTCTTCTAGTCCATTGGTCTATGTGTCTGTTTTTGTACCCATACCATGCTGTTTTGGTTACTGTAGCCCTGTAGTATAATTTAAAGTTGGGTAATGTGATGCCTCCAGCTTTGTTCTTTTTGCTTAGGATTGCCTTAGCTATTTGGGATCATTTTACATTCCATATGAATTTTAAAATAGTTTTTATCTAGTTCTGTGAAGAATGTCATTGGTAATTTAATAGGAATAGCATTGAATCTGTAAATTGTTTTGGGAAGTATGGCCATTTTAACTGTATTGATTCTTGCTATCCATGAGCATGAAATGTTTTTCCATTTGTTTGTGTCATCTCTGATTTCCTTGAGCAGTATTTTGTAATTGTTATTGTAGAGATCATTTACCTCCCTGGTTAGCTGTATTCCTAGGTATTTTATTCTTTTTGTGGCAATTGTGAATGTGATTGCATTCCTCATTTTGTTCTTGGCTTGGCTGTTGTTGGTATATGGGAATGCTAGAGATTTTTCTACATTAATTTTGTATCCTGAAACTACTGAAGTTGTTTATCAGCTTACGAAGCTTTTGTTCTGAGACTATGGATATTTCTAGATATCAAATCATGTCATCTGCAAACAGGGAAAATTTGACTTCTTCTCTTCCTATTTGGATGTCCTTTCTTTCCTTCTCTTACCTGAATACTCTGGCAAGGACTTTCAATATTATCTTGAATAGGCGTGGTGAGTGAGGGCATCTTTATCTTGTGCTGGTTATCACAAGTAATGCTTCCAACTTTTCCACATTCAGTAAGAAGCCGGCTGTGGGTTTGTCACCTATGGTTCTTATTATATTGAGATATATTTCTTCAATACCTAGTTTATTGAGAGTTTTTAACATGAAGGAATGTTGAATTTTATAAAAAAACCTTTTGTGAATCTATTGAGATAATCATGTAGTTTTTGTCTTTAGTTCTGCTTATGTGATGAATCACATTTATTGGTTTGCATATGTTGAATCAAACTTGGATCCCAGGGATAACGCCTACTTGATTGTGGTGGATTAGCTTTTTAATGTGCTGCTGGATTCAGTTTGCTAGCATTTTGGTGAGGATTTTTGCATCAATTTTCGTCAAAGATATTGACCTGAAATTTTCTTTTTTTGTTGTTGTGTCTCTGTTAGGTTTTGGTGTCAGGATAATGCGAGCCTCATAAAATGAGATGGGGAGGAGTCCCTCTGCCTCAATTATTTGGAATGTTTCATAGGAACAGTTCTAACTCTTCTTTGTACGTCTGGTAGAATTTGGACTTTTTTGGTTGACAGGCTATTTATTACAGATTCTATTTTGAAGTTTGTTATTGGTGTGTTCAGGGATTCAAATTCACCTTGGTTCATTCTTGGGAGGGTGTGTGTACTGTTCAGGAATTTATCTATTTCTTCTAGATTTTCTAGTTTTTGTGTATAGCAGCGTTCAGAGTAGTCTCTGATGGTTATTTGGATTTTGGTGGGGTCAGTGGTAATATCCTCTTTGTTGCTTCTGATTGTGTTTATTTGGATTTTTTCACTTTTTTTATTAGTCTAGCTAGCTGTCTATCTATCTTATTAATTTATTCAAAACACAAACTCCTGATTTGTTGACCTTTTGAATGATTTTTCATGTCTTAATCTCCCTCAGTTCAGCTCTGATTTTGGTCAGTTTCTCTTGCTAGCTTTGGGGTTGGTTTGCTCTTGCTTTTCTAGTGTTTTTAGTTGGAATGTTAGCTTGTTAATTTGAGATCTTTCTTACATTTTCATGTGGGTGTCTTGTGGTATAAATTTTCTTTTTAACACCGACTTAGCTGTGGATGAAAGATTCTGGTATGTTGTATCTTTGTTCTCATTATTTTCAAAGAACTTGATTTCTGTCTTAATTTCATTATTTACCCAAAAGTCATTCAGGAGCATGTTAACTTCCATGTAATAATATGATTTTGAGCTATTGTCTTCATCTTGATTTTTATTTTTATTTCATTGTGGTCTCAGAGAGTGGTTGGTATGATTTTGGTTCTTTTTCATTTGCTGAGGATTGTTTCATGTCCGATTATTTAGTCTATTTTAGAGTACTTGCCATGTGGCAATGAGAAGAATGTGTCTTCAGTTGTTTTGGAGTGGAGAGACCTGTAGATGTCTATCAGGTCCATTTAATCCAATGTTGAGTTCCAGTCGTGAATATCTTTGTTTTCTGCCTTGATGATCTCTCTGATACTGTCTGTCATGTGTGGAAGACTCCCACTATTATTGTGTGGGAGTCCAAGTCCCTTTGAAGGTCTACAAGAACTTGCTCTATCAATATGGGTGCTCCAGATACATATTTATTTGGGATATGTATGTCTTCTTGTTAAATTGAAACTTTACCATTGTGTAATACCATTATTTGTCTTCTTTGATCTTTGTTGGTTTCAAGTCTTTTTCATATGAAATCAAGATTGCAACCCCTGCTTTTTTATGTTCCATTTTCTTGGTAGATTTTTCTCCACACCCTTATTTTGAGCCTATGAGTGTCATTGCATGTGATATGGGTGAGAAAAGGCACAGAGTGACAATCTGCATAAAGAAGCCAGACCCAATGGTATGCTGGGCCTTCCTTCTTTATCCACATTGTCACTCTGTGCTTTTTAATTGGGGGCATTTAGCTCATTTACATTCAAAGTTAATATTAATATGTGTGAATTTGATCCTGTCATCATGCCGCTTGACAGTTATTATGCAGACTTGTTTTTGTGGTTGCTTTATAGTGTTACTGTTCTGTGTGTGCTTTTGTAGTGGCTGGTAATGGTCCTTCCTTTCCATATTTAGCACTTCTTTGAGGAGCTCCTGTAAAGCAGGTCTGGTGGTAATTAATCCCCCAGCATTTTCTTGTCTGTTAAGGCACTTATTTCTTCTTTGCTTCTGAAGCTTAGTTTGGCCAGACATAAAATTCTTGGCTGGAATTCCTTTTCTTTAAGAATGTTGGACATAAGCCCCCAATCTCTTCTGGCTTGCAGGGTTTCTGCTGAGAGGTCTGCTGTTAGTCCAGTGGGTTTCCTTTTTTAGGTGACCTCTCCTTTCTCTCTAGATGTCTTCAACATTTTCTTCTTTCATTTTTACCTTGGAGAATCTGACGATTCTGTGTCTTGGGGATCATCTTCTTGTAAAGTATCTTGCAAGGGTTCTCTGCATTTTCCTGAATTTGAATGTTGGCCTCCCTTTCTAGGTTGGGGAAGTTGTCAAAGATGATATTCTGAAATGTTTTCCAAGTTGCTTCCTTTCTCCCCATCTCTTTCAGGGACATCAATGAGTCATAGGTTTGCTTTCTTTACATAATTCCATATTTCTCAGAGATTTTGTTCATTCCTTTTCATTCTCTATTTTTTATTCTTGTCTGACTGTCTTATTTCAGAAAGCCAGTCTTTAAGTTCTGAGATTCTTTCCTCAGTTTGGTCTATTCTGTTGTTAATACTTGTGGTTGCATTTTAAAATTCTTGTAGTGTGTTTCTATTAGGGCAGTTACATTCTTTTCTGTACTGGCTATTTTGTCTGCCAGTTATTGTATCATTTTATTGTGATTCTTATCTTCCTTAGATTGGGTTTCAACCTTCTCCTGAATCTTGATGATCTTTGTTCTTATTTTCTGAATGATGTTTCTGTTAGTGCAGATATCTCAGCCTGGTTAGGAACTCTTGCTGGAGAGCTAGTGTCATTGTTTGGAAGAAAGAAGGCACTCTGTCTTTTTGAGGTGTCAGAATTCTTGCGCTGGTTCTTTCTCATCTTTGCGGACTGATGTTCTTTCAATCTTTGAAGTTGCTCTCATTTGGATGTTTTTCTTTTTAATTCTATTTGATGACTTTGGGAGTTTGAGTGTGTTATAAGGTGGGTTTAGTTGACTGGCTTCATTTCTGGAAGTTTGTAGAGGGGCAAGCCTCAGCTCAGGACTCCTGGACTGCATACTCTATCTATGGGGGACTTGTTTTGGGTCCCAGCTTTGTTCTCTGGGTCCTCGATGTTAAGAACCTACTGTGCTTGAGGGGTCAAGGTGTTCTTGGACCACTGATCACAACACTTCAAGTAGGTGGTGCCAGCCAAAGCACTTGGTAGGGGAGTGACAGCAGGATACGTTCTTGTTTGCACATGTCAGCAGCAGTGGCAGTAGCAGTGCAGTGGGGTGCACGTTTGTCAGCAGAGGCAGGATGCCAGTGGGTGCCAGACTGGCAGCCTCTATGTGGGCATTTGCAGTAGTAGCAGTGGGAGCCTGGCTCTGGGGGGTAGGGAGGCCATGGTGGCAACTGTGCATGTGTTCATGCTGGTGGTGGTGTTAGCATGGGGGCAGTGCACTGGTGGGCAGAGGACTGTGTGCACCCTCTGTGCACGTTCATCTAGGTCGTGATGGCTGCTCAGACCGGAGGCAAGTCTGTTGTTTCCTGTGCCTAGTTTTGTACCCACGGCAGTATCAGTGCAGGAACAAGGCACCTGTGGGTTCTGTTCCCTCCAATAGTCAAACAGCAATAGCAGTGTGGTGGGGAAAGGGGAGTTGAGGTGCACTCATGCTGGGAGCAGTGGCACATCAGGGTGCACATGAGTATGTGTGCTGGCAGGGAAGGAGGGTCAAGGTCTGCCCGTGTGCAAACGCACTGGCAAAGGGATGTGGGAGGTGGCTGTGGGAAGAGTGCACGCAAAGTGGTAGAGGGGAGGCTTCAGTAGGGAAGGCATGGGCAGGCTGGTACATGCATGTGGGGGTTGCTCTGCTGGAGCTCTCTGCCAGTCAGGCACAGCTCACCAGTGCAGGAGCTATGATGCAGTCTCCCTGGCATCCAAACCTGTGTGAACAGGCTGGGGCCCCTGGAGTGGCCAGCAGACCAAAGGGTGCTCAGGTCTGACTGGCCCCATCTCATAGGCAAGACTGCCCTGCAGTATTCAGGTCTGACTGTTCCTTAAGGCTGAAATCTATAAGAGCAAGTCAAGCCTCAGGGGATCAGTGTCCCTGGCCATGCGTTATTACAGACACTACTGCACTAACCTCTCTGGGCTGCACGCCGGCTGGAGTTCTGCCCCTATCTGTTCTCTAAGCAGCTTTCCTTGCCTACTCAAATGTCTGTGGTGGTTGTGGGATCTCCTTCTGCCAGGATTACAGAGGACTGTATTGAGAGCAGGTTGCTCCTTTCCTGTGTAACTCACCCCTTCCCCAGGAGTCATCTGGGGGCAGGAAGGAATCCTAGCACACAGCAGCCCTGTGCAAGGTTTGCAGCTTCCTCCCCCTTCAGCTCAGCTTGTTTATCCCCCTCTGTCCACTCTCATTGCCTTCCTTCTGAAGATCCAATAGGAGTGGACCAGTCTCCCCAATGTCTCTGTCCCTCAGTGACAGATGCTCCTCCTGACTGTGTCTAGTTAGCCATCTTCCCCTTCTACTTTGGGAATTTCAAAAAAGCATTTAAGGGCTCTTTTTTGGACCACTTGATATGATTATTCAGAAATAAATCCTAGGAGTTCATATCCAATAATTGCTAAATATGTTGAGTCTCTTCCAGAGTTGGGCATCTTTGCATAGATTCTTTGGTTATAATATAAAAGCAAGGAAGCCCAATGCAGACAAGTTTCTATTATCAAAGGTGGGAGATACAGTCAGGGTCGATTAAAGCACTGTTGAAACCTACCCACACTTCCATCTGCTGAAGGAAAAGGAAAACTGATCCAAGGTTAAAGGCATCTTATTACCAATATTCTTCCAGACTGTTATGCCTTCATCCTCATCCATTTCAACTTATTTTTACCCTTGATGCTCTCAGGACTTGAAGCCCTTTGCTTTTTACTGCATTCCTCCAAGCCTATCTTAAGGTTTTCTTAATTTGCCTACTCAAAGCATGCAATTCCTTTACTTGTCAGATCTCATTCAGGCCTCTGCACTCTCAACTTGGCTCCTACCCTTAGCCTAATGCTCTATAGCTCCAGGTAGAAGATGCTATTGACACTGCTTCTAGTACCACGAGAGGGAGAAGATTTAATTAGGCTGAGTCCAGTAAAATGTAAATAATTTCGCACATTATGAAAAGCAACTTATGTCATCTTAGTGACAATCTTTCCAAGAGTTAATGCAATTGTTTTTCTCTAAACTGTGTGTATTAGTCTGTTCTCATGCTACTGATAAAGACATGCCCGAGACTGGGTAATTTATAAAGGAAAGAGGTTTAATGAACTCACAGTTCCACATGACTGGGGAGGCCTCACAACCACGGCAGAAGATGAAGGAAGAGCACAGGGATGTCTTACATGGTAGCAGGCAAGAGAGAGAGTGTGCAAGTGTGCAGGGAAGCTCCTGTTTATAAAACCATCAGGTCTCCTGAGACTTATTCACTGTCATGAGAACAGCACGGGAAAGACCTGCTCCCATGATTCAACTGCCTCCCACTGGGTCCCTCCCACAACACATGGGGGTCATGAGAGCTACAATTCAAGATGAGGTTTGGGTGGGGACACAGCCAAGCCATATCACTGTGTCTAATGATTACAGCTATCTGCATTTGTTTACCATTATTCAGAGAAACACAAACACATGTGCATGCACACGCACACGGGTAGATGTATGGTGTCCACCACTGGTCAGTAAAATAAATAATACAGTGATGAGACAGAAATTCATAGAATTAACTTAGTGAGTGTGAATTGTTAGAACAAAGAGCATGGATAATTATAACTATATATATATATAATACACATGATATATGTAACTAGTTACAGTTATATGTATATAGCTATAGATGGGTGTGTGTGTGTGTGTGTGTGTGTGTGTGTGTATAGTTTTATATACAGTCATGTGCCCCATAACAATATTTTGGTCAATGACAGATTGCATATATGATGATGGTTCTATAACATTATAATAGCACTAAAAAATTTCTGTGATCTAATGATGTCACAACACATTCAATTATGTATAGTACATAATACTTGATAATGATAATGAATAGCTATATTACTGGTTTATATATTTACTATACTGTATTTTTTATCCTCGTTTTAGAATGTACTTCTACGTATGAAAATGAAAGTTAATTGTAAAACAGCCTCAGGCCAGTCCTTCAGGAATTATTCCTGAAGAAGACATTGTTATCATAGGAGGTGACAGCTCCATGCATGTTATTGGCCCCAAAGACCTTCCAGTGAGACAACGTGTGGAGGTGGAAGACAGTGACGCTCATGATCCTGACTCTATATAGGCTCAGGCTAATAGGTGTATTTGTGTTTTAGTTTTTGATACAAAAATGTAAGATATAAAAGCATTTTAAATAGAAAATGCTTATAGAATAAAAATATAAGGAAAACATTTTTGTACATTCGTATGTTTGTGTTTTAAGCTAAGTGTTATTACAAAACAGTCAAGAACTTAAATAATGTTAAAAGGTTATAAAGTAAAATAGTTACAGTATGCTAAGATTAATTTATTAATGAAGAAAGGAATTTTTAAATCTAAATTTAGTGTTAAGTGTACAGTGTTTATAAAGTCTACACTAGGCCTTCACTGTCACTTGCCACTCACTCACAGGCTCACCCAGAGCAACTTCCAGTCTTGCAAGGTCCATTCAGATGCCCTTTGCAGGTGTACTATATTTTATCTTCTCTAACATATTTTTTCTGTACCTTTTCTAGGCTTACATATGTTTGCAAGCAAAAATACTTACCATTGAGTTACAGTTGCGTACGGTAGTCCCTACACAAACATGCTATACAGGTTTATAGCCTAGGTGCATTGGCTATACTATACAGCCATGGTGTGTAGTAGGCTACACCACGTGGGTCTGTGGAAGCATGCTCTATAATCTTAGCACAATGATGAAATCACCTACAGACACATTTCTCAGAATGTATCCTGCCATCAGTTGACACATAACTGTGTGTATGTATATGTGTGTGTTTGTATGTGTATGTCGTTTTGGAAAATAGGATAAATTGCCCAGCTTGACAAACATGGTTATTTCGTACAAAGAAATCCTCAGTTATTATTTTTCATTAGTAGTTCACCAGAACAGTTGCCATCAGAAGACTAGATTGCTTATCTTTTTGAAGTATATTTCCCCTGATGGACAGTAGGTAATACAAACTCTGTGTGTGTGTATATGTGTGTGTGTGTGTGTGTGTGTACTCACAGAGTCTTATTTAAATCATAACTTCTTTTCTCCTTGAAACAAATTTATAGAGCAGACCATTAACTGTTCTTTTTACTACCATCAGTTAAAAAGTTCTTCAGCTGTACTGATGTCAGATAATGTGCATTTTTATATAGCCATAAAAAGATTTGTCAAGTAAGATGCACATGCCTCTTAAAGAACTAATTCTCTGAGCAGGGTCTCCCCACAGCCTAAGTCATTTCCTGTTGGTTAAGAAGCCATAGGAACTCTTTCAGGTCACTAACAAAATTACTTAGTCTATTGCCAAACTATCATTTCTTAGAAAAAGCAGCTAGTGAATGTTTCAAATAGAACACAGTTTTTAAATGAGCTCCCTGTGACACAGGCAAATAGAAGCAGTGATTTCTTAGTAAATACTGATATCTCTAGAAAATTCAGCTGCATAGACCTTGTTTTATTGATGTTTAAGGAAATTCACTCAGATGGCCTAAGCATAATGAATACGGATGATGTAAATTTAGCTGAACTCAAGTAAATTAAACCATCTACTAAAATACAGTAACTACTAGCAATGCATTTCTGTCACTGTTTGCACCAGGTTCTCCCCGCCCAAGTTGTTTGTCACACAAAATGTGACCATCTATTACCCAGCTTAAATTATTCCCAAGTCTAGGGCAGCAGTCAAATGGCCCTTCTAGCCATTAAAAGCATCCAGCTGCAGAATTACTTTCAAATCAGCACTATTGACTTTTGTATAAAAGGTTTGTAAATACAGTGGACAAATGAGTGAAATGGCAGTTTTGCCCTGGATCCTGAACTGGCTGCTTAGTGGAGTTGCTTCCCGTTTCAAACGTTCTCCTACAACAAATCATGAATCTTTGCACAAGGTCAGCCACTGTCTGCTTCACTGTGAAGAATGCCAGTTAAAAATTCTAAGGTTAATATGTGGGAATGAATAAGACATGAGCTAGTTTTATTTGTCCAATTCAACTTAGGCTGTTACTGTGAACTACAGTGAGCTTAATTGCCACTGGCGATAGGAGTTTGTCTAAAGGAGATAAATGGCTGCAGAGGAGCTTCAAGCTGTGAAAATGGAAAAAGAATCTCAGATAAAGTGGAAAGTTGCCTCATATTTCCAGGAAAAGTTGACTTTGTTTATAGATTTTACTTTCTTTTTTTAAATTATGAAAACATATTTTGAACTCACTTAAGTTAATCGTTTCTAAATTGTGCTCAGTAGAAGCCCTCGTCAGCCACCTCATCGATGAGGGGCCCTGGAAAGTGGGGGCACTGTCTTCCTTAGTCCCCAAAGTTGCTTTCTGTACTTTTTTTATATAGTGATCTTTTCTACAATATTCCAATGAACTCTATTACTAAAAGAAATAAAATCATTTTACGAATAACTTCCCTTGCTAGAACCCATGATTTTAATTCACTCAAAGTTCTGCTAGCTGTGAATCATTTGTTCTCATTACGGGCTGTGTGGAAATTAGTGGACATAATCAGGATGCCTGCTCTACAAAGAAGCTATTGGTTTTTGCAAAGATGAGACTTGAATTTAGACTGAAGATTTCACTTTTGGCATTCTGCTTAATCTGTCTGAAAAGCCTCTTCTTCCTTCTTTAATTTTTAGGAGGGCATTTCTAAATCACTGGAATGACTCAAAAGAAATTTTGGATTTAAAATGTCACCTGGGTTTCCTCTACCCATAAAGCCACCAGACAGCTGAAGAAAGATGTTTGTCTTGAATAATCAGCTATTTAATTTCAATGCTGGCAAGTCTGAGCATGTTTGTGGTTTATTGATAATCGACCTGAACTATTTAAATTGCTATGACTTTAGTTTGCTAAAAACCAAGGTCCTTGCTTTGAAGTTTAAATAGATTACATAAATGAACACTTTACAGAGTGCTTGGAGCTGTAACGTACATTAATCTTTGGACCAATGTGTTCTTTTTCATGTAACGGTCAAAGCAAATTAAAGCAGACATTGGTTTCTTTCCTCTGGGTTGGGCAAGTCCTGTGGGAAGATTCTCAAAGGTTTGCCCTAAGGTAGAAGGATTCTTAAACTGAGTCAAGGCTGAAGGGGTGTTTATCCAAGTCAAACTGAGACTGTATAGCTTAGATGGAGAACCAGAATCACTGTCATTTGAAGCCAAGGTAGAATATAATACAATGTTGCTGAGCCATAATTCCAAAGGGGGAAGTGAAGACAAAAAACAAGAGACAGGAGCAGCATAGGTAACCTGGAGTGGAATGTTAGATGCAAGATCAAATGTGAGTATTGAGTCTAGTTAAGATGAAATGCAAATTTATGAAGAAAGCCACACGTCCCCTTTCAAAATCATGACTCAGTCATTTACTAATGGTGTAGTTTTGGGTATATGTTACTAACTGCTCTGAATATTGGCTTTCATATCTTTAAACTATGGATACTGATGGCTACCTTACGGATGTGTTGTAAGGAGTCAATGTGTAAAAATAACTACTAGGCCAGTTACTCAGGAGGCTGAGGCAGGAGAATCGCTTGAACCCGGGAGGCAGAGGTTGCAGTGAACCAAGATCGCACCACAGCACTCCAGCCTGGGCAACAAGAGTGAAACTCTTGTCTCAAAAATAAATATATAAATAAATAAATACTAGGGTTTTGGCACACAGCAGGCAATCAACAGCCACTGTTATGATTATAGTAAGCTTTTTTTTTTTTTTCTTAACTAAGAAAAAGACAAATAATTTTTTTCTGCCTTGAACAACATTCACTAAGGGAGCCAAAGATATCATGAGGAACTATCAAAGCAAAATGGAAGCCAAATACAATCCTTAGAGAGTGGAATAATGTTTATCAATAGTAAAAGATAACATTTATTTTGTGTGTTCTCTGTGCTAAGTTTTGTGATACCAGTGCATCGTATGCATTATCTTATGTAATCCTCACTACCGCCAGTAAGATTGGCGGTTACTGAGCTCGTTTTGTAATAAGGAAACCCGGGCTCACAGGAGTCAACTTGCCTGGGGTCCAGAGTAAGTGGCAGGCAGTTGGGATTCAAGTCCTGTGTGATCCGAAAACCTATGTCCATTGTATTATATAACACTGCTTTTCCATGATGCACATATCTATAAACGGAATATTTTTCCTACTTTAGAGGTTTCAGACATGCCATTTACTCTGCCTTGAATACTCTGCCTTGAACAGCAATTTATATGTCCAATCTTAGGTAAAACGTTATTACTGCCTGGCCTGCCACCTGCCCGAACTGGGTCCCCATAGGTATTATGTCATAATATGCCTTTTTCCCCTACTAATCATTTAGCAGTCTACAATCAGACATCTAACTGTGTACCATTGATCGTTCTGTCTGTTTCCACATACTGGAAGGCCCATTAGGGCAGGGACTGTATCTGTTTCATTCACCACTTTTTGCCCAGCACCTGGTCTAGTGGCTGCCACAAAATGCAAAGCAGGTTTCCAGGAGTTAGGAGAGTGGTGTCAATAAATACTTGTTGAATGATTACTGATGGCTAATATTAATGGACATTAACAGAAGTGAACAGCTAAATGAAATTTCTGGGGAATATGTGTTTTATAGATAGTAGCATCCCTGTATCATGCACTTAAAATGTGTTGAGGATATGCTATGGGCCTTACATGTATTATTTAACACTCACAACAGACTCATCAGAAAAGGGTCACTGTTATTCCCCTTTTTACAGATGCAGAAACTGGGGCAAGTAGGATTAACTAACTGTCGACAATCACGTAACCAAGTAAGAAGACTCCCCACTTACAAACCAGAGAAAAAAATATAAAACAGAAAATATGTCACCAAAATACATCATCTGTTCAAGGCTCGTATAAATAAATCTAAAAACCTTTCTTGAGGAATATATTAATACATGTATACATATATATATATATAAATACACACACATATCTATATACACACACATACACATATACACACACACTTTACCATCTGTTCTGTTTCTGGATAGGATGATTCAGTATTATAAAGTTACTAATTTTTCTGTAATTAATTTATAATTAAGGTAATTACATTAAAATCCGAATGTGACGTAGAGTTTTTTTTTACAAACTGATGTTATAATCCATTTGTAGGAATAAATAGGTGAAGTATTCAGGAGAAAAGTAAAAAAATTAAGAGAAATGAGGGCATGTTTACCATACCAGATATTAAATTGGTGTGGTAAAGTTGAAATAATTAAAATATTGTAGTATTGGCTTAAGGATAGACAGAGAGAACAATGGAGGAGGACTGATGACTGACACCTTGTTGGATAAGTTGAATATATTTGGGGGAGGGGTGTAAAGTTACACGTTTGCTTCATCTCACACACCCAAATATATTTCACATGGGTTAAAGTGTGAAATTTTAAAACATAAGACCATTAAAAAGACTAGGAGAGAATGATTGTTGAAAGATCTGATGATAGAAGCTTACTATTATTAAAAAAACACTATTTTTGGCTAAATAAGAAGTAACTATTTCATAAATAAAGTAACATTGTACAGAGAAACTCATGTTTGGGGGGCTAAACAGAACAAGCCTTAGGTATATGAAAGGATGTACAAATTGGAGAGATTATTAATCGTCCCTGAAGTTAAGATGTAAGTTTCCTCTAATTAAAAAAAAAAAAAATCACTACTAACAAAAATGACAAATAACAGACCAGGAAAATGGTTTTAAACATGCTAGATACAAGGGTAAATAGAAAAACATATTACTGATTAAATGCTAAATTACTAACATCTTGTTTCAGATTGGGTTTGCCAGGAAATAGACTGAGTAGGAAAATTTTAAGTAACCAAGTTTCTTGGAAAGTGCTCTGAAGATCAAGGCATGCAGGGTGTGAGGAAACCAGGAAGAGACTGCGGGAGGAATTCTATTGCTTCCTTCCCCTCCCACAGAGCTTTTGAGCCCGGATGACTCTTTAGCGAGGCTGCTCTTTAAGGCAGAGGTGCAAAGTATTCGTCTGTTTTCACAATGCTATACAGATACTACCTGAGACTGGGAAATTTATAAAGGAAAAAGGTTTAATTGACTCACAGTTCCACATGGCTGGGGAGGCCTCAGGAAACTTACAATCACAGTAGAAGGCGAAGGGGAAGCAATGATCTACTTCACAGGGCAGCAGGAGTGAGAAGCGTGAAGAACAAAGGAAGGGGGAAGAGCCCCTTATAAAACCTTCAGATCTCGTGAGAACTCACTCACTATTACGAGAACGGCATGGGGGAAACCGCCTCTACGAGCCAATCACCTCCCACCTGGTCCCTCGTAGACACATGGGAATTGCAATTTGAGATGAGATTTGAATTGCCAAACCATTATCAACCAAGATTTTACCCTCGCATTGACGAGGCATTAGTCACAGGTGGGGGTGGGGAAGGCGAAAAGGAGATACGATCTTTGTCAGGGATTCAACTAACAATCACTGGATACCAACACTCTTGATAGTTGGGAGAAAAAGTGCCTTGGTCTTGAAAGGGGAGTGTTGATGGCGTACCATGGCATTCACTACACATCCTAATGGAAATACGAATAAAAGATAGGAACAGACTCATCCCTCCAAATTAAATTCATGTGACTAATACAAATAAATATGCAGCAGTATTACCATTACTTAAAGACATGCAATCAAGACAAAAGGATAACTTTGTGCTATTGTTTGAATGTGTTTGCTCCAAAATTCAGGTGTTGCCAATGTGATAGTATTAAAAAGAGGAGATTTTAGGAGGTGGTTAGGCCATGAGGGCTTTGTACTTATCGCTGGGATTAAAGCCCTTATAAAAAGAGGCTTCAGGCAGTGTTGGACCCAGGTGCCCTTTTCCCCCCATGTGAGGATATAGAATTCTACCGCTCTGAAGAATGCAGCAGTTACCAGACAACCAGCCCGCCAGCACCTTTATCTTCGACTTACCAGTCTCCAGAACTGTAAGCAAAGAAACTCTGTCCTTTGTCAATTATGCAGTCTCAGGTATTCTGTTTTAGTGGCACAAACAGACTAAGACACTATATTTACTTCACTTTGTTTACTTATTTCAATGAATTAGCAACAATTTTCAAATAATGCACTGAAGAATATCAAGGATACACTGATATGGACAGAATCACACATTCTTTAGAGTGAGTGTAAGTTGGTGCGATTTGAAAACATATGTTAGAAAGTATGCATTAGCTCAAATACTATAGCACATATTAGTAGCAAACCTAAACAAAAATGTAGGTGAGGTCAAATTACTGCGCTGCGAAAGTTCCCCAGTGGTACACCAGGGTACATGGAAGAAATCCCAGGCTCCTAACCATGACTTACGAAGCTGTGCATGACCTGTCACTGCCTACCTCATCCCTCCCACTCTTGGCTTCACCCCTGTGCTCCAGTTCACTAGTTTTCTTTCTGTTCTTCAAATTTGCTAAGTCCCGTCCCACCTCAGAGTCTTTACACTGACAAAAGCTCAGTTCTTACTAAATGAATACATAATGAAATGAAATTCGGTCTCAGAACTCCAGTGGGTTACGAGCTGGATCTGTTCCATCTGATTCTCTAGATCAGCAGTCCCCAGTCATTTTGGCACCAGGGACCTGTTTTGTGGAAGACAATTTTTCCACGGATTGGGGGCATAGTGTTAGGATGAAATTGTTCCACCTCAGATCATCAGGCATTGGTTAGATTTTCCTAAGGAGCGTGAAACCTAGATCCTCCGCATGTGCCTTTCGCAATAGGGTTCTGGCTTTTATGAGAGTCTAATGCCTCTACTGATCTGACAGGAGGCGGAGCTCAGGAGGTCATGCTCGCTTTTTTGGCTGCCCATCTCCTGCTGTGCGGCCCAGTTGCTACCGGGCCACAAACCAGTACTGGTCTATGACCCGGGGTTGAAGACCTCTGCTCTACATGCACCCCTCCTTTCTCCATCCTGCTCTGTACCCCAGGAAGCTGATCTATATGGACTGCATAAACGCCCTCTCTTTATCTCTGCTTCCCAGTTGGGTTTGGTCAATAAGGAGGCATTCACAGGAGTTCTGGAAGTAGGAAGGGAGTGAGGTTAGGGCGTTCATTTCTCTGGCTTCCTCCCAGCTGAGTGCCAAGGGCTGGCTGTGGCCCTCTACAGAAAACTCCAAGTCCTGTTGGTAACCCTCTCTTAGGACTCAAGTAACCTCTGCTTTCCCTTCAACGTTCAGATCCACTGGTTACCATGGCTCCCTGCTGTAGCTAGCTTGAAGGTGCGTCACCACCCCTTTTCAGTACCCCTTATATAACCTACACCGTTCCTTTATTAAACGCTCCCTAATTATCTAGGGGAATGTGTCATTCGTTTTCTGTCAGGACCCTTACAGATACAGATTTATGTTTGGAACCGGATAAAATGATTTTAATGTTTATAGAAACGAACAATTGTGCAAGAATAGCTAAATCCTTTGTGAAAAAGAATAGTGAAGAGAGATTTGCCTAACCAGATATAAAAACTTAAAATAATACTATAGTACTAACATAGAAATAAAAAATAGATGATAAAAACAGAGTTGAAAATCTAAAACAAAAGCCTCAAGAATAAATAGGAACCAATTTTTGCTTCAGTGAGGAAATGCTAACTTATAAATTAATGGTGCAGAAATAATTCTAATCAGGTAGAAAACTAATTTAGACATTTATTATCTTCCATCAAATAAAAAATAAATTTCAGATGGATTTAGGATATAAGGGTAAAAAATAAATAAAGATTAGCTAAAATTTACTCTCTCTATATATATATATTTAATAAATCGAGTATGGAGGATAATTTCCTAAGCAAGGAAGAATGTAAGATGTAATAAATTAAAAATTATAAGAACATATTTTTTAAAATTAAAATATGTTAAATGGAAAGACATATAACCAGTGAAAAAGTCAAATGACAGATGAGAAAAATATTTGCAACACTTGTGACAGACAAAATGTTGTAAACACACGTACAAATTGCTTTAAAATACAACACAAAAATGACAGGTGTGGTGGCTCACACCTGTTGGCCTACATATGTTGGAGGCTGAGGTGGGAGGATCATTTGAGCTGAGAGTTCAAGGCTTCAGTGAACTGTGATCACGCCACTGCACTCCTTCTTGGACAGCAGCAAGACGCTGTCTCTAGAAAAAAAAAAAAAAAAAAAAAGAAAAAGGACTATAGAAAAAAATCTGCAAAAGATAGCAATAGGGATTAATAAGAAATATCCAAATAGTTTAATATTTGGATATTTTAATATTTCAAATATCCAAAAATTTGAAAAGCTGCTCAAACTTAACTAAATTAGTGAAAAGCACATTAAAGTAACAATGAGGCCTGGAGTTTTTCTCATACGACTGGCTAAAATTACAAAAGATTTGTAACATCTAGTTCCTAGAAAGAATGCTGAAGAAAAGGCATTCTTATAAGGCATTCTTATTTTTTAATGGTGTGGTGTAAATTACTACCAAAAATCGAAAAATTATACAAAAATATCTATTAAACCCTTAAAAATTGACCCAGCAATCTCACTTTGGGCAATCTATCCAAGGGAAAGAAAAGCATCAGTATATGAAGATGTAAGGACAAGAGTGTGTATTGCCACATTATTTGTGGTGGAAAACACCAGAAACCATTAATTCAATTCATCACTAGTATAATTGAGCAAATTCTGGCTTGCCATTATTATGGAATATTGTATAACTATGTCTATAAATAGCTGTAGCTCTATTTATCCAGAGCAGGGTTTCTCAACCTTGGCACTATTGATATTTTGGATGGGATAATTCTTTGTTGGCTGGGAGGATGGCTATCCTGTGCATTATAGAACGTTCAACAGCATCCCTGACCTCTATCCAATAAATGCCGGTAGCTCCTCACCCCCTGCTCCAGTTACAGCAACCAAAAATATCTCCAGATATTGCCAAATGTTGTGGGTGGGGGGAATCTCTCCCAGTTGACAATCACTGATTTAGAAGGATGTCCTAAAATATTTTGTTACAAGACAAAAAAAGTCGCATAATAATATATTTAGGATAAAAAATTTGTAAAACACACAATACTAATGAGAAACTTGCATATGTGTTTATAGGTGTGTATCTATTTGTTTGAGCTGGAGAAGGAAAGAAACTAGTGCAAGGATATGCACCAAGGTGTTTCCATCCCCCGTCTCAGGGGGATGGAAACAGAGTGGAGAATGAGAAGAATTAGAAACTTCTTTATGTATATTTGCCTTATTCCACTGGATACAATGTGCAAATACTGCATTTGTGAATAAACAAAAATTAAGAAGGAAAACAACTTTGGTAATTTAACAACATAAAAGAACGTAGGGCAGTCAAGTGTCATGCCAACTGAAAGAAGCTACCTAAGGTTTTAAAGCTTCAATGATTACATCCATAAAAATGAGATAATAAAACCATTTGTGGTAACTGTTATTAGACTTTTATATGAATGATATCATTTAGTCCTTATGAGAACTCTATTATTACATCAAACTCACACATTTCTCATGAGACTCAGTTGAAAAAAACATGTAAAAATAATTTCACTGTTAATGAACACAGATTCAAATACAAGTCTGTAGTAGGTCATATCATTAGCAAAGAACAATTATTGTTAAATGTTGGCATCCTGTTTAGAATATACTCACTTAACCACCAACATGTGATAATATGTGTAATCTGGATACCAGACAAATTAAATCATCAGTATTTTATTGCACCCTAAAATGTTATCATTATTATGTGTTTAGTACTTTCTACGTGGCAGGTACTGTTCAAAATGGCCTACGTCTATTAACTCACTCCATCTTCATTGCTACTATGATTCTCATTTCATAGAGGAACAAACTGAGGCCCTGAGAGTTAAGTAATTTGCCAAGGTCGTACAGCTAGAAAGTGGCTACAGTGGGAATAAGCTTCAAATCCAAGCATTGTAAGACCTTCAACTGCTTAGATGAGGCCCACCCATATTATGTAGCATAAACTGCTTTCATGAAAGTCAACTGATTATAAATATTAACCACACCTACAGAGGCACAATAGTAAATACAAGGGTAAATAACTCATGTCAGAAAGACTTAGGGGGCAGTCAGGAAGGAGAGGGCATGGACAACATATACCATTTACTCAGCCTGTAGCTTGGTTTTAATGTTGCAATGAATCCCTGACACAGATAACATGATCATCATTCTAGAATAAACCGAAAAACTATGAGAACTAGTAAGACAGTTTAGTTAGATGTGTAGGCAGAAATAAAATATACAGAAGTCAATAACTTCCCCATATAACAGCAAGAAGAAATTAGAAAATACACTAAAAATAGGTTTAGTCACAATAGAAATAATGCTTATGAAGTATCCAGAAACAAATTTATCAAAAATTATTTTGGGACAATGCAAAATACATTAATAAATTTGCTAAACCCTGTTGAAAGCAGTAAGATCATTTCAGCTGTCAATTTCTGTGTCAGTGCTGCATTGTTTTATTATTGCTTTATAATACATGTTATTACTTAATAGTATAAATATTCCTTATTTCCCTTCATGTCTTTTGTATTTTAAATATTATCATTAATTTAGTCTTGCAGACAATTGACTAAGACTTTAACACATTTCCAGAGACATGATGAAATATTAAAATTTCCATAACGATGCATTTGAAATGTATTTGAAAAAAAGTATTTGACATGTGTGGAAACAGATACCATAATTATAACATTGAATTTTGCTCTATCCTGGATGACATGTGTATACCTTTTAAATATGAGGACAATGGAATAGAGAAGATATGAGAAATTATTAACTTCTTCAGTTTATATCATTATAATTTTTAACAAACTAGGTTAAAAACGTTGTTACTAAATAACTTGGGCTTCTTGATATTTGAAACAAGAACCTCTCCCATGTCAAGTTCTCTTTTCTGTACTAAGGAGAAAATAAAACAGATTACTGGCCGGGCGCGGTGGCTCAAGCCTGTAATCCCAGCACTTTGGGAGGCCGAGACGGGCGGATCACGAGGTCAGGAGATCGAGACCATCCTGGCTAACACGGTGAAACCCTGTCTCTACTAAAAATACAAAAAAACTAGCCGGGCGAGGTGGCGGGCGCTTGTAGTCCCAGCTACTCGGGAGGCTGAGGCAGGAGAATGGCATAAACCCAGGAGGCGGAGCTTGCAGTGAGCTGAGATCCGGCCACTGCACTCCAGTCCGGGCGACAGAGCAAGACTCCGCCTCAAAAAAAAAAAAAAAAAAAAAAAAAAAACAGATTACTAGTATTAATAATAGCATGGATAATTATGAACATTTCCCAATTGATTTTATACAGATTATTTCTGTGATTGATTGAATTTACACAGATTATTTCAATCTTAATAACAAATCTACACCATAGATTCTATTTTCACCTATATCCTGTGGTTTCAGGATTTGATGAATCAATACATGTAAAAATATTTATTTATTTATTTTAAACTGACAAAATTGTATTTATTTATCATGTAAAACGTAGAGTTTTGAAACACATATACATTATGAAATGACTAAATCAAGCTAATTAACATATGCATAGCCTCACATCGTTATCATTTTTGTGGTGAGAACACAAAACTGGACTCTCTTAACATTTTTCAAGAATATAAGATATTAGCTACAGTTACCATGTTGTACTATAGGATATTTCTTGGATTTCTTTCTTCTGTCTACCTGAAATGTTGTATCTTTTGAACAACATTGCCCCCAACACCCTCCCCTGCTACTGACACAGACCCTGGAAAGCACCATTTTTACTCTCTACTTCCGTGAGTTCAACCATTGTATATTTCACATATTAATGAGTGCTCTCTCTGCCTGGTTTATATCACATAACATAATGTCCTCCAGTTTTATCCATGTTGTTGCTCCAGTTTCAAACATGTTGCAAATGACCAAATTTTCTTCTTTTTACTTTTTTATGAGTTTAGATTTAGGGGTTATATGTACATGTTTGTTACCTTGATATATTTCATAGTGGTGAGGTTTGGGTTACTAGTGCACATATCATCGAAATAGTGAACATTGTACCCAATGGGTAATGTTTCAACTCTTACCCCTTCCCACTCTTCCCCCTTTTGGAATCCTCGGTGTTTCTTATCTCCATCTTTAAGTGAGCATGTATCTATTGTTTAGCTCCCACTTATAAGTGAGAACATGCCGCATTTGATTTTCTGTTTCTGAATTATTTCTCTTAGGCTAATGGCCTCCAGCTCCATTCATGTTGCTGTAAAGAATGATTTCATTCTTTTTTTATGGCTACGTAGTATTCCATGGAATATATATACTACATTTACTTTATCCAATCAGCTACTGATGGACACTTAAGTTAATACCCTGACTTTGCTATTGTGAATAGTGCTGTAACACTGTTGCTAAACATATGATGGCAGGTGTCTTTTTGAGGAAATGATTTCTTTTCCTTAAGGTAGATACCAAGTAGTGGGATTTCTAGGTCCAATGCTAGCATTATTTTTGGTTCTCTGTGAAATCTCCACAGTGCTTCCCATAGAGGTTGTACCAATTTATATTCCCATCAACAGTGTATAAGAGTTCTCATTTCTCCACATCCTCACTAACATCTGTTATTAGTTATATTTTTAAAAATAGCCTATTCTGACAGGTGTAAGATGGTATTTAATTGTAGTTTTAATTTGCATTTTTTCTGATGATGAGTGATGTTGAGCATTTTTTCATGTGTTTGTGTGCCACTTGCATGTCTTCTTGGAGAAATGCCTCTTCATGACCTTTACCCACTTTTTTTTTTGAGGTGGAGTTTTGCTCTTGTTTCCCAGGATGGAGTGCAATGGTGCAACCTCGGCTCATTGCAACCTCTGCCTCCTGGGTTCAAGTGATTCTCCTGCCTCAACCTCCTGAGTAGCTGGGATTACAGGCATGTGCCACCACGCCCAGCTATTTTTGTATTTTTAGTAGAGATGGGGTTTCGCCATTTTGGTCAGGCTGGTCTCGAACTCCTGACCTCAGGTTATCCACCCACCTGGCCTCCGAAAGTGCATGAGCCACTGCACCCAGCCCCTTTTACCCACTTTTAAATATTTTTTTCCTGTTGAGTTGTGTGAGCTCTTTGAATATTCTGAATATTAGTCCTTGGTCAGATATGTAAGTTGCAAACATTTTCTCCCATTCTGTAGACTGTTTACTCTGTTGATTATTTCTTTTGCTGTGCAGAATCCTTTTAGTTTAGTTAATTCTCATTTGCCTATTTTTGTTTTGTTGCATTTGCTTTTGATGTCTTAGTTATATATTATTTGCCTAGGCCCATGTCCAGGAGAAGTTTTTCTAGATTTTCTTCTAGAATTTTATAGTTTCAGGTGTTACATGTAAGTCTTAGTGATAGGGGCCTGGTTTCAATCTTCTGCATATGCCTAGCCAATTTTTTCCAGCACAATCTATTGAATAGGGTATCCTATCCCCATTGTTTATTTTTGTCGACCTTGTGAAAGATCAGGTGGTTTTATGTATGTGGCTTTATTTCTGTGTTCTCTATTGTGTTCCAGTGGCCTATGTGTCTATTTTTGTAACAGTATGATATTGTTTTAGTTACTATAGTCTTGTAATATAATTTATGTCAGGTAATGTTATGTCTCTGGCTTTGTTCTTTTTGCTTAAGATTGCTATGGCTATTCAAGCTCTTTTTTGGTTCCAGGTAAACTTTAACATTGTTATTTTTCTAATACTGTGAAAAATGATATTAGTCATTTGATAGCAGTTGTGTTCAATCTATAGATTGCTTTGGGAAGTATGGTCATTTTTATGATGTTGATTCTTCCAGTCCATGAGCATGATATGGTTTCACTATTGTTTGTGTCATCTATGATTTCTTTCATCAGTGTTTTGTAGTTCTCCTTGTAGAGATCTTTCACCTCCTTGGTTAAATGTATTCCTGGGTATTTTAATTATTTTTTAGCTATTGTAGATGGGATGATGTTCTTGATTTGATTCTCAATTGTCATTGGTGTATAGAAATGCTACTGATTTGTGTACATTGATACTGTATCCTGAAACTTTACTGAAGTGGTTTATGAAATCTACGAGTCTTTTGGAGGAGTTTTTATAATTTTCCAGGTATAAGATAATGTTATAAACAGAGATAATTTGACTTCCTCTTTTCCAATTTGGATGCTTTTATTTTGTTCTCTTGCCTGATGGTTCTGGCTAGGACTTCCGGTAGAACTGTATTGAATAGGAGTGGTGAGAGTGGACATCCCTGTCTTGTTCTAGTCCTTAAGGGAAATGTTTTCAACTTTTCCCTATTCAGTATGATGTTGGCTGTGGGTTTGTCATATATTGCTTTTATTATTTTGAGGTATGTTTCTTTGATACCTAGTTTGTTAAAGATCTTTTTATCAGGAAGGGATGGTGAATTTTATCAAATAATTTTTCTTCATCTATTGAGATAATCATATTGTTTTTTGTTTTTAATTTTGTTTATGTGGTCAATAACATGGTCATCTGCATATGTTGAACCACCCTTGCATCCCTGGGGGGAAAAAAACCTAGTTGATAATGATAAATTACCTTTTTAATGTGCCGCTGGATTTGATTTGCTAATATTTTCTTCAGGATTTTTGCATCTAGGTTCATCAGGAATATTGACCTATAGTTTTCTTTCTTTTTCGTTTTTTTTGTCCTTGCCTGATTTTCGTACCAGGATGATACTGGTTTTGTAGAATGAGTTAGAGAGGGATTGCTCTTCCTCATTTTGTTTTTGGAATATTTTCAGTGAGATTGGGATGAGCTCTTTGTTCATCTGGTAGAGTTTAGCTGTGAATCCATCTGGTTTTGGGCTTTTTGTTTTTTGTTGAGGGATATTTTATTACTGATTGAATTTCATTACTTGTTATTGTTACTTTCAGGATTTCTATCTATCTTCTTGGTTCAATCTTGGGAGGTTGTAAGTTTCCAGAAATGTATCAATTTCCTCTAACTTTATGAATTTGTGTGCATAGAAATGTTCATAATAGTCCAAAGATGGTTTTTGTTCCTGTGGTATCAGTCGTAATGTTATCTTTACCATTTCTGATTGTGCTTATTTGAAACTTTTCTCCTTTATTCTTGGTTAATCTAACTAGCTATCTATTAATTTTTTATCTAACTAGCTATCTATTAATTTTTTATCCTATTAAATAACTAACTTTTCATTAAGTTGATCTTTTGTATCATTTTTCAGTCTCTACCTCATTTAGATCTGCTCTAATAGTTGTTACCTCTGCCTCCCAGGTTCAAGTGATTCTCATGCCTCAGTCACTGAAATCCCGATGAGTAGCTGGAATTATAGGTGTGCACCACCAGGACTGGCTAATTTTTGTATTTTTATTAGAGATAGTGTTTCACCATGTTGGTCAGGCTAGTCTCGAACTTCTGGCCTCAAGTGATCTACCTGACTTGGCCTTCCAAAGTGCTGGGATAACAGGCGTGAGCCACCGTGC
This sequence comes from Piliocolobus tephrosceles, assembly GCF_002776525.5. NCBI lineage: Eukaryota > Metazoa > Chordata > Mammalia > Primates > Cercopithecidae > Piliocolobus > Piliocolobus tephrosceles. The sequence goes on along the minus strand of NC_045445.1, from coordinate 8,774,662 downwards.
CAGGCCCAATCAATTTATATAGGCATTTAACACTATAATCTTTTCTCTTAGCACTGGCTTTGCTGTATTCCAGCAGTTTTGATATGCTGTGTCTCTATTTCCATGTTTCATTTTTTTTTTTTTTTAATTTCTGCTTTAACTTTGTTGTTTACCCAAAAGTCAGTCAGGAGCAAATCATTTGGTTTTCATGTTTTTGTGTATACTTTTGTGAGTTCCTCTTGGTATTGATTTCAAACTTTATTCCACTGTGATCTAAGAAGATATTTGATATAAATTTGATTTTATAAAATTTATTGACACTTGCTTTTTGGCTAACTATATGATTGATTTTGAATAATGTCCTGTTTGTAGATGAGAAAAATGTATATTCTGCAATTGTTGGGTAAAATATTTTTTAAATGTCTATTAGATCCATTTGGTCTGGAATTCAGTTTATGTGCAGAATTTCTTCATTGAATTTTTGCTGCAGTGATCAGTCTAATGTTGTCAGTGGGGTGTTGAAGTTCTCCACTATTATTGTATTGCTGTAAATCTCTTTTCTAAGGTTGAGTAGCAGTATTTTTATGAATCTGGGTGGTATGGTGTTGGGTACACATATATTTAGGATAGCTGAATCTTCTTGTTGTATTAAACCCTTTATAATTATATAATACCCTTCTTTGTCTTTCTTTACTGTTGTTGGTTTAAGTCTGTTTTATCTGATATAAATATGGGTACTCCTGCTTGCTTTCATTTTCCATTTTTATGATATACCTTTTTCCACCTCTTTACTTGGAGTTGGTAGGTATGTTTAGACATTAGGTGGGTCTATTGTAGGCAGCAGATGGTTGAGTCTTTTTTTTCCCCTTAATCCAATTTACCAGTCCATATCTTTAAAATGGAATGTTTAGGCCATTTATTTTCAAGGTTAATATTCATATGTGAATTTTTTTTCTGTCATAATGCTGTTAGCTCAATGCATCAGATTCTCAATTGTTTAATTGCTTTACAGGATCTGTGAACTGTGTATTTGCTCTACAGGATCTATGTGCTTTTTGATGGTGAGTATTGTCCCTTCGTTTCCATGTTTAGAAATCCTTTGAGCATCTCTTGTAGAACCGGTCTAGTGGTGATGAATTCCCTTAGCATTTGCTTGTGTGGGAAATACTTCATTTCTCCTTCATTTATGAAGCTTATTTTGGTAGCATATAATATTTTTGGCTGCCATTTTTTTTCCTATATGGAGACTAAAAATAAGCCCCCAACCTTTTCTGGCTTGTAACATCTTTGCTGAAAAGTCTGTTGACTATATGCCTTGGTGAGGTTCTTATTGTATAGTATCTCACAAATGTTCTCTGAATTTCTTTTATATGAATGTCTACCTCTCTGGCAAGATCAGGGACATCTTTCTGAATTATTCCCTCAGAAACATTTTCCAAATCCCTTTTTCTTCTTTTCCACCAGAAACACCTGCAAGCCATAGGTTTGGTCCACTTACATAATCCCATATTTCTTGAAGGCTTTGTTCATTTTTAAGTTATTTTTTCTTTATTTTCATCTGACTCAGTTAATCTGAAAGACAGGTCTGTGTGTCTAAAATTGCTTATTCTAGTTGATCTAGTCTATTGTTGAAGTTTTCAACTGTAGTTTGAAATTCTATCAGTAAATTTTCATTACTAGAAGCTCTGTTTTTTTGTTGTTTGGTTTTAAATATATATATATATATATATATATATATATATATATATATCTAGTCTTTCATATACTGAATTCTTTTTTTATTTATTTTGTGTGGGTTTTCAACTTTCTCCTTGATCCAATTGAGCTTCTTTACAAAACCATGTTTTCTTTAAACCTTTATTTTAATTTCAAGGGTACATGTTCAGGCTTGTTTTATAGGTAAATCATCTGTCATAGGGATTTGGAGTATGTATTATTATGTCACCAGGTAATAAGCATGGTACTCGATAGGTAGTTTTTTGATCTTCACCCTCACCCCACCCTCCACCTTCAAGTAGGCCACAGTGTCTGTTATTCTTATATTTGTGTCCATGTGTACTCAAAGTTTAACGCTCACTTACAAGTGAGAATGTGCAGTAGTTAGATTTTTGTTTCTTCATTAATTCACTTAGAATAATGGCCTCCAGCTCCATCCATGTTGTGGCAAAGGAAATAATCTCATTCATTTTTATGGCTGCATAGTATTTCATCATTTATATGTATCATGTTTTCTTTATCAAGTCTACCATTGATGGGAATCTAGGTTGATTCCATGTCTTTTCGATCATGAATACTGCTGCAATGAATATACAGATGCATATGTCTTCATGGTTGAAAAATTTATATTCCTATGAGTGTATCTCCAATAATGGGATTGCTGGGTCAAATAGTACTTCTGTTTTAAGTTCTTTCAGAAATCTCCAAACTGCTTTTCACAGTGGCTGAACGAATTTACATTCCCACCAGCAGTGTATAAACATCCCCTCTTCTCCAGTACCATTCTAGCATATGTTATTTTTTGATATTTTAAAAGTAGCCATTCTGACAGGTATGAAATGATATCATACTTTGGTTTTGATTTGTATTACTCTAATGATTAGGGATATCAAGTATGTTTCCATATATTTGTTTGCCACATGTATGTCTTCTTTGAGAAATGTCTGTTCATGTCCTTTGCCCAATTTTTAATGGGGTTGTTAGTTTTTTGCTTGTTAAGTCTTTAAGTTACTTATAGATTTCTGTATAATAGACCTTTGTCAGATGCATATTTTGCAAACATTTTCTCCCATTCTGTGGGTTTTCTGTTTACTCTCTTGATAGTTTCTTTTGCTGTGTGGAAGCTCTTTGGTTTACTTAGGTCTTACTTGTCAATTTTTCGTTTTGCTAGAATTGCTTTCAGCATCTTCATCATGAAGTCTTTGCTGAAAACTATGTCCAGAATGGTATCGCCTAGGTTTCATTCAGGGGGTTTTATAGTTTTAGGTTTGTTATTTAATTCTTTAATCCATCTTGAGTTGATTTTTGTATATGGTGTAAAGAAGGGGTCCATATTAAATCTTATGTATATAGTTCACCAGTTATCCCAGCACCATTTATTGAATACAAATTTCTTTCACCCTTGCTTTGTCAACTGTGTCAAAAATAAGGTGGTTGTAGGTGTATAGCTTTATATCTGGGTGCTCTATTCTGTTCCATTGGTCTATGTGTCTGATTTGTACCAGTACCATGCTGTTTTCATTACTGTAGCCTTGTAGTATAGTTTGAAATTGGGAAATATGATGCCTCTAGCTTTGTTCTTTTTGCTTAGAATTGCTTTGGTTATATGGGCTCTTTTTTTAGTTCCCTCTGTATTTTAGAATAGTTTCTTCTAATTCTGTGAAAAATGTTGTTGATATTTTGATAAGAACAACATTGAATCTGTAACTTGCATTTGGCAGTGTGGCTATTTTAACAATATTGATTCTACTTATCCATGAGCTTGTAATTATTTTTTATTTGTTTGTGTAATGCTTGACTTCCTTCTACAGTGTTTTGCAATTTTTGTTGTTGAGATCTTTCAACTCTCTTATTAGCTGTATTCCTAAGTATTTTATTTTATTTGTGGCTATAGTGAATGGGTTTGTGTTCTTTATCTGGTACTGAACTTGGATGTTGTTGATGTATAAAAATGAAACTTACTTTTGTACTTTGATTTTTTTTTTTTTTTTTTTTTTGACAGAGTCTCGCTCTGTCGCCCAGGCTGAAGTGCAGTGGCGTGATCTGGGCTCACTGCAACCTCCGCCTCCTCAGGTTCAAGTGATTCTCCTGCCTCAGCCTCCCAAGTATCTGGAACTACAGGCGCACGCCACCATGCCTGGCTAGTTTTTGTATTTTTAGAAGAGATGGGGTTTCACCATATTAGCCAGGCTGGTCAGGAACTCCTAACCTCAAGTGATCTGCCTGCTTCAGCTTCCCAAAGTGCTGGGATTATAGGCATGAGCCACCGTACCTGGCCTGATTTTTTAACACTGAAACTTTGCTGAGGTTCTTTATCAGATCTAGGAGCTTTTAGGCAGAGACCACTGAGTTTTCTACATATAAAAACATAAAGTCTGCAAACAGATAGTTTGACTTCCTTTCTTCCTATTCACATGCCTTATATTACTTTCTCTTGCCTGATTGCTCTGATTAGGACTCCCAGTACTATGTTCAATAGGAATGGTGAGAGTTGACGTGCTTGCCTTGTGGCCATACTTAAGAGGAATGCTTCTGGCTTTTGCCCATACAGTATAATATTCACTGTGAGTTTGTCATAAATGGCTCCTATTGTTCTGAGGTATGTTCCTTCCCTGACTAGTTTGTTGATGGTCTTTCACATGAAGGAATGCTGCATTTTATCAGAAGCCTTTTCAGCGTTTATTGAAATAGTCATATGGTTTTTGTTTTTAGTTCTGTTCATGTGATGAATGTATTTATTGATCTGTGTATGTTGAACCAACTTTACATCTCAGGGATAAAGCATACTTGTTCATGATCAGTTATCTTTTTGATGTGGTACTGGATTTGTTTCCATAAAATTTTTTTGAAGATTTTTGCATCTATGTTCGTGAAAGTTATTGGCCTGATGTTTTCTTTGATTGTTATGTCTTTACCATGTTTTGGTACCAGAATGATGCTGGCCTCATAAAATGAGCTAGGTAGAAGTGCTTCCTTCTTGATTTTTTTGGGAATAGTTTCAGTACAAGTGGTACCTCCTCTCCTTTATGCATGAGGTAGAAGCCAGCTATGAATCCATTTGGTCCTGAGCTTTTTCTGCTTGGTAGGCTTTCTATTATAGATTCAGTTTCAGAACTCATTACTGGTCTGTTCAGAGTTTCCGTTTCTTCCTGCTTCAATCCTGGGAGGTTGTATGTTTCCAGAAATTTATCCAATTCTTGTAGATGTTCTAGTTTTTGTGCATAGAGTTATTTGTAACAGTCTCTGAGGGATGTTTGTATTTCTGTGGGGTCACTGGTCTTTGTCATTTCTGATTGTGTTTGTTTTTATTTTCCCTCTTTTTTTCTTAGTGCAGTTAGTGACCTATTAATCTTGTTAATTTTTTAAAATAGCTAACTGTTAGTTTCATTGATCTTCTGTATTTTTCTTTTGTGTCTCAATTTCATTCATTTCAGCTCTGATGTTGGTAATTTCTTTTATTATGCTAGCTTTCAGGTTGGCTTGGTCTCATCATTCTAGAACTTCTATGTGTGATGTTAGGTTGTTAATTTGAGATATTTCTAACTTTTTGATGTGGGTATTTAGCAGTATAAACTTTCCGCTTAACATTGCCTGAACTGTGTCCCAGAGATTCTGGTATGCTCTATCTTTGTTTTCAAAGAATTTCTTGATGTCGGCCTTAATTTTATGGTTTACTCAAAAATCATTCAGGAACTAGTTGCTTAATTTCCATGCAATTGTATGGCTTTGAGCTATCTTCTTACTTTTGATTTCTATTTTTATTGCACTGTGATTGGTATGATTTTGATATTTTAAAAATTTGCTGACCTTTGTGTTATTATCAATTGTGTGGTCAATTTTAGAGTATGTGCCATGTGCAGATACAAAGAACATATGTTCTTTTGTTTTTGCAAGAAGAGTTCTGTATATTTCTGTTTGGTTCATTTGGTCAAGTGCCAATTTCAAATCCCAAATATCTTTGCTTGTTTTCTGCCTTGATGATTTGTCTAATACTGTAAGTAGTGTATTGAAGTCTTCCACTGTTATTGTATAGTTATTTAAGTCTCTTTAAATGTGTCTAAGAATTTTTTAAATGAATATGGGTGCTCCTGTCTTGGGTGCATATTTATTTAGGAAAATTCATATTTTAAATTATTGCCCATTTATTTCAGAATTGTCAGTTTGGTTGGGATCCATTGCTATCGTGCTGCTCAGATCCTTTGGCAATGTCAAAAACACTCCTTTGGCACTGTTGGATTTATTGCACTGATTCCCTCTCATCTGAAGTAGTTGTTCCTTATTTTTGAAATCGCTACAGTTTTAATGGGACCTTTTTATTGTTTATTCTTTTCTCTCTTGAGGGTGTCGATGGAGTGTATGCTGTATATGATTAACTGACTTTGCTTCTGGGTGTTTTCATGAGGCCACACCTCTGTACAGATCCTTTGGTATAGATACCTTTTGTGTGGTGGTTTTCTCAAACGCTGCTTGTTGTATTCATGTAGACATACAAGCCAACACTATCTACTGTGGGGCTGGGAGTGTGGAGGTCTCAGGTAGCTTAATTAGCTCAAACCCTAGCACTATGCCTTTCTTTCAAAAGGTTTTGTTTTTTGGTGTGTGTGTGTATGTGTGTTGCAGTTCAATCTCCAGTCCAGTAGGTGGTGTTTGATAGTAAGACTTGGTTCACTCTTGAGTAATTTCAATGAAGAGTGGAAGCACCCCCCTGATTGGTGTGACGGGGGAGGTCGTGGGGGGATATGCTGAGGCCTGAAGTGGGTGAGGTGGGGGCTGTACCAGTTCCTCCACCTGGGCAGGCAGGAATGCAGTGCAATTCATTCCCCTATCATGTCTCTATTACATGGCTCCAACCTTCAGTTCAATTACACTGTGCTGTATCTCCAGGTGCAATGTGACTGAGGTCCACAGGAAATACCCATCTTGTAGCTACTACTGAAATGGCCTTGGGACAGAATCTCTTCTCCTATTCCCAAACGGAAAGCTCTGCAGCTGTTCCATGTTCCATTGCAGGGACCATGCTGCTCTGTGTAGGAGGGGTAGATGAATCCTACCCTTGTACAAGTGCAGGTTGTGGACATCCTTTTAGTGGGGATACAGCTCCCGCAAATAGAGCTGGAACGCTATCTCCAAGTGCACATCCAGGCCCCCGGTGAGAAAAGCCTTAGGTGCATCTACAGCAGTGGTCAGGAGGAGTGGGAGGTGAACCCCTCTCTACCTCTACTACTGGCTGCTGGTACTGCCTATCTGATGAAGTGGAACAATGCGCCCCTCCATCAGAGATCCACACCAAGCCTGGGTTTCCTTTGTCCCGTGTGACACTTTGGTGTGCTATGCTCCCCCTTCCCCTAGAAGCAGCCTGTGTTGAGGGCTGTATCTCTGGTCATTCTACAGTACGCCATGGACCGGCCAGTCAGAGTGGGTTATGGTGTATGTTCGCTGGGGATCTGGTGATGCGGTGACATGAGGGCTGGGATTCCCTCAGCAGAATAGTAACCCACAATGGGTGCACAAACAATATGCCACTCACCGCCACATCATTTTGGGTTTACGGGGTGTGTGAGTGCACCTGCACACGCTGGATGTCAGGTGTTCTGCGCCCAGGAATTTCTGAAATGGCCATTGACAGCATTCATTGGACTTCCGGGGGCAGAGATGGTCTCTGACTATTCAGCAGACAGCAGTCTGTTGCACGGTTGAGGGGAGCAAAGAGGTACCCCCACCTACCTTTTCTATGGGACTACAAGCTCCTCAGTGATCAGTCTCTGCCAGAATCCTGCTGCCTTCCATTTCTGCAGCCCGGTTTCTTCCCATGGGTTCTCCAACACTCTTCCCTCAGGTTTCTACTCAAGCCATGACCTGTAACTTTAATCTTCTTTCTGAGGAGATCTGGCATCCAACACCTCTAGTCAGCCTCACTGGAAAAAAAACAAAAACAGAAGCAACCTCTTCTTACTTTCTAAAGTAAAAACTCAAAATGGAAATATAAGCAAACACATCACTGAAACATTTTATTCAGTGGCTAATAAAACACATTTACAAATGCTTGTTCTTTTACTTAGAATCTATATTGTTACCTGTTACAATGTAAGTAATTTGAATACACTGTCCTTCTGCTGATTTTAAGGTGTATTGTTAAATTTTTTAAAGGCCCTTGTGAATTTGAGTGACTTGTGGGACTGTGGAGAAATGGCAGCAAATTTACTCTGCAGGTTTACCTGAGGGCATGGATCTGTGTACTGCAGAGTACCATGAGATAGTGATGGAGAGTGTGAAGAGAGGAGAACCCCAGAAAGAAGACTTTTTTGTGGACCTTCTCTGTACAAAAATATGGAGCCTTTATCGACTATAAGGATGTTTAATGTTTCAGTGGATCGAGTCTTATAAAATATGATGACTAATGCAGATAATCCAAAAGAATCTAGTAAAGAATGATGGAAACTCATGTGTTAGTGAGCAGATGGAAAGCAAGATAATAAAATAGTAGCTTTTTAAAAATGTACCAACAATATTTAGATTTAGAAAAATTGGTTAAAAATCCACTCAGAGAAGAAAATGTTTTTTAAAAATGAAATAACTAGGAATCAGATTGGCAAGGATTAGTCAGAATTTCTTTTAAAAAACTCCCCCCCAAAAATAAAAGAATTAAAAGCTTCCCAATTGTTGTGAATATAAAAATCAACTACAGTGAGTCAATATGTATTTATTATCCTAGCAGATCTGGTACTGTAAGGAAGTTAATTATATTAAATAGTACAAAGTTACCTTTTTAATATTAAAAAAAGATATTAAGTTTCATCGAAACAACAACCAAAAGATGGTAAAGAATGAAAGGAAAATCTCCAAAAATTGGAGAGGGACATTTGTTTTCAAACCTTTTTCTAAAACTAAAATAATTAAAACAATTGTGGCATCAGCTTAAGAACTGAGACAAAACAATGAAACAGAACCAACAGCTCAAATGCTGTGGGCAAAGTTTATAATTGCAGGAAAAAAATGTTAAAACTTAATTCACTGCATACGTGAAAATGCTTTTCACATATGCTAAAGAGTTAATTTTAAAACATAAAACCCTAACAACCTAAATCCCTATAAGAATGTTCACAGTGTTTAGTGAACTATTGAGATTATAAGAAATACTCTGGAGAATATTCTGAATATAGTTACATTTTAACAATAAATCTCATATATTATATATATGGAAGGATCTATTCAGGCTATTAATACTGTGTATGCTGGGACTGTAGTGGGTAGGGGATGGTTGGTGATGAAGGTGGACTATGTCTTTGTCAATGTGGAAACATAACATAGGATATGTTTAAATGATAGGCTTAATTGTGTAGAAACCTCAAACTCAAGAAAATAAATCAAAAGCCAATGAGCAATATGAGAAACTCTAATTATATGGAGATATGGAAAAGAAATATCTTACAATTAATAGCTTCCCAGTATAACAATAATAATTAGTTTGAACATATCATGGGACAGTTGATTCACATTAGAAAGAAAAAATGTATCAAATATTTCTTTCCTTCTAGGGCAAACACAACTACATTTTCCATGGAGAGATCAAAGAAGGCATAACCATGTGGATAAACTCTCAATGATCTTAGATAGAAATACTCACTAATAAAATGCAGGCTCTCCAGCATAAGAATTACTCACAAAGATTTATCACTGCATTATTCTGGGAGGAGTAGAGATGGTGCAGAAGATACAATTTTCAGAACCAATCCTTCAAAATCTGTTTGTAATTTTGCCCAAGTTCTGCTTTAATAACTTATGAAATAGAATATGGATCAAACAGTGATTGAGGAAGTGGGAGAAAATCCAACATTATAAAGCTTAGTTAGCAGTTATAACTTTGAGAACAACCAGTTTTACAAAGATTGATAGATTGATTTCCCGAGGTTTGACATGACCGAAGTTCCATGTCATATAATGACTTGAAGAGATAGGAATTTTAAATGTGAAGCATATCAAAATTTAAAGCACTTTACAGAATTTTTGCGGGGTTTAAATTGAACCTATGCAAAACAAGAAAATAAAATATGATAAAAGAAATAACTCACTACATAAGAGCTGATATATTTCCTCAAATTCACTTATATTTTTATGTTAATTAAACACCAATGTGACGTACTTTTGGACCATCAAAACAAACTGATATTAAATTTCATTTGGAAGTGTAAATGAACTTCAATATGCAATGCACAACCTCTATTAAAAACAGCAGTGAGGGACGGTTCTCATAACAGATACTAAAGATAAAATAATAATAAAGCAATTTAGTATTTATTCCAAACCACAGACATAAACTGATAGCTCAAATTATGTTGGAAAGCTTCAGCATTTGTAGATTTATAAACACTAAATTTTCACTTCACAATTGCATTTTGCATTGTCAGAGTAATAATTTTAGAATATTAATCCTTGAAAAAATAGATTGACAGAGTTATTATGTATAATTAGGTGAGAAATGCAGCTTATGAATAAATAGCACAAATACATAGCACGATAGCACTTTCGTGGAAACAAGCCACATTCACACACTCCCTTCTCTGATTGTCGGCAGGTTGATTATGCATTTTTTCCAGCACAGAAAATTGTGGAAGTATGCTGTTTGTACATTTAACATTAAGTCAGGGCAACAGAAATAGGGAGTTGTAGAAGGATACATTTTTTACTTTTTATGACCAAATATTATATTTATAATTTAAAAGTAAAGAAAATATGTTTGAAAAACATTTAGAGCAAACACAGGCCATTTTATTGTTTTGTGACCTTAGCTCCTTATGTAAATTTTCCAACCCAATGATACTGTTATCTATCTAAAGGAGATAAAAATATGAGCTTTCAGAATAAACAAGACCAATAAGAATGGTGTTTACTGAATGATTGTATCCATATTCTAAATGCCTAAACCTGGATTAGTTTATTTAATCTTAAGAATGAACCCAAGGCATGTATTATGGATTATACTCCTGCTGATCAAATGAGCTAATATATGTAAAAATTCTTGCAAAAATAAAAACGCAGAGAAAGAGGGTGCATGCTATTACAAAGAAAATTTTATATTTGGCGTGTATTTGGAGAATTTATAACATGGTGAATTCTTTTAAAAATATACTTATAAAGCTGCCAGAAGTTAAGTACTCTGAGTACTCCTTAATGGCAAGAGTAACCTACACTACTATGTTGCAGTTTTTTATAAGAAAGCAATAGTGAGTTTTGTATTCACCTTGTAGGGGGAGATTAATAAAATTTTTTTACCTATCTGCCTTTGTAAAAACTATCTAGTATAAGTATTATTTTTGTATATAAAAATATTTAAGAATTTTTGTTTGAAGCAAATGTAGAATGATTGGTTGTTTTGGACTTTGTCTCATCACTTAAATATTCATCACATTCAAATTTTTTTGTGTATGAAGATAGAAAAAAATCTGCTCTTAGCATCAATAATAATGAAAACGAGATAACCATTAACTTTCACTGTGTGCCTATTTATATGCTCAGCAGCTTGCTAGCTGCTTCCATGTATAGTACTCCATTAAATTCTGACCAAAAAAAAACCCTGGTGCAAAGAATATGATTACATCTGCATCACAGATTTTCCCAAGGATCGAGTAAGTCAACAAAAGGAAAAAAACTTAGGTGACTGAAAAATGGTCAAAAAACATAATCCTTTTCATTATGAAAAAATTTTGTTCCCTGTGCAGCAAAACACAGTTCTTTACTACAAGTGTGTTGAATTATTATTCAATACCTCTACACCTACCTTGCCATGGTTTAGGTGCCTTTGGTAATCCTTCCTTGTTATGGATAATGTTTAATTTTACATATCAGCTTGGCATGGATATGGTGCAAAGTTGTTTAGTCAAACTCCAGTCTAAATGTTGCTGTGAAGATATTATTTTACATGTGATTAATACTTAAATGAGTCCATTTTGAGTAGTGCAAATTACTCTCCATAATGTGGGTGGGGCTCATTCAATCACTTGATGCCTTCAGAGTGAAGACTTCAGTTTCCTGAAGAAGAATCAAATCTACCTCAAGACTGCAATAGAGACATTCTGCCTGAATTTGTAGCTTGCCTGTCCTGTCCTGCAAATTTTGAACTCAAGACTGAAATAACTCTTTCTTGAGTGTCCAGCCTTATAGCCTGTTCTAAATAATTTAGACTTAGCCTTGTTAGCCTGAACAATCATGAGTCAATTCCTCAAAAATTAATCAATCAATAATTCAGTCTCTCTTTCACTATATATATATGTGTGTGTGTGTGTGTGTTTGTAGTGTCTATAAATGTATACGTATGGTGAGCTGGTTTTCAGGAAACTGCCCAAGGAACTCTGGAACAGCAGAGAGTAAAATCAAAATCCATATAACCATGCAAATGAGGACATGGATTTCCTGGGTGTTAAATAAGGGTAAACATTTCTTATCAAAACAATAAATGTTGAGGTGTAGCTAAGAGACATGGTCCCTACAGCAAGGTTATTGCATAATTCCTTATATATGGGCACGTGCAGTGCACAGGGATAATAATGAGTGTTTCAGGACTTCAGTTTACATTCATGAGTTATTAAACATGGTAAATTATCATAAACCTGGAATCAAATGATAAATAATACATTACTAGCTAAATAGAAATATTTAAAACTCCCAATGGTTAGCAGTATTTATTTCAAAATGGATATTAGGTAATGAACCAACTCATAATGGAAACAAAATGTGTAATATCTCAGAGAAAAAGTTAGCAATATTTCTGGAGGACCTAAGGAAAAAAATGTAAATGATAGGGTGTAGCTCGGTGTCCCCACTCAAATCTCATCTCAAATTGTAATCCCCAGGTGTTGGGGAGAGACCTGGTGGGAGGTGATTGGATCATAGAGGTGGTTTCCCCCATGCTGTTCTCGTGAGTGAGAGAGTTCTCAGGAGATCTGATGGTTTAACATTGGCAGTTTCACCTGCTCCCTCTCTCTCTCCTGCCACCTTGCGAAGAAGGTACTTGCTTCTCCTTTACCTACCACCATAACTGTAAGTTTCCTGAAGCTTCCCCAGCTGTGCAGAAATGTGAGTCAATTAAAACTCTTTCCTTCATAAATTACCCAGTCTCAGGCAGTTCTTTATAGCAGTGTGAGAATGGACTAATACAATAAATATTTTATGAGGGATATAAAAAGCGATCCAGATGTATTATTATGATCCTTACTGGGATGATTAAATATTATAAATTACATTAAAATTCCTTGGGGAGGGGAGAAATCAAATAGATTATGTTAAAATTCATCTGTATAAATAAATTGTTGAGGGTTTTTAAGAAAAGCTTCAAGGAAGGAGCACAGAGAAGGCTATGTCATAGAATATAGCATTATTTTAGTGAAATCATGATAGTTTAAACCATGGATGTGCCTCGAAAAATTGCAGGAGTATTAAATGGAACAGAATTATCAACTCGAATGATATGAACCAACATGAGCATGTGTGGAAAATACACAAACTCTTCAGTTACTTTCCATATTGTACTAAATACTTTCCATGTTAACTAAAGGATTAAACATTAAATCATAAACCATGAAGTTTGATGGAGAAAAGTATATCTGTCTGTGTTAGGAAAAGGGCAGACAACATACATCTATCTGTATTGGGCAAGGCACAGAAAAATATGTAAATAGAATAATTTGAGTTTTAAACAAATGAAAATCACCAACTCTGTCATATATGTGTTTGCGCAATTATACATGTTTGATTGTGTACAGAAAATAGTGCATCAGGCATTTGCTGCTGATTAGGGGGAGATAAGAATGAAAAAGGGAAAATTAGAAACTTTAAAAATTCATCTTTGCATTATTACCCTATCTAGCATGACAAAATATTATTTTGATATTTTAAAATACTGATGAAAACATCTAAATAAAAATAACTTTAGCCAGGTGTGGTGGCTCACACCTGTAATACCAACATTTTGGGAGGCCAAGGCAGGAGGATCGCTTGAGCCCAGGAGTTTGAGACCAGACTGAACAACATAGGGAAAACCCATCTCTACCAAAAAAAAAGAAAAAGAAAAAAAGTTAGGCAGGCATGGTGGTGCATGCCTGTAGTCCCAGCTGCTTGGGAGGCTGAGGTGGAAGGATCCCTTGAGCCCAGGAAGTCAAGGCTGTTGTGAGCTGTGATTATGCCACCACACTCCAGCCTGGGCAACAGAGTGAGACCCCATCTAAAAAACACACACACACACACACACACATACACACACACAAAGAAAAACAACAACAAAAGTCTTTTAGTTTGGGCTGTTCACATTGTGTGGGTCTTGAAAAAATCACGAAACATTCTCAAATCTGAAGTGTCCTCACCTTTTGCAAGGATATGATAAGGCAAAATATTAGTAATAATAATAATAACAATAACCAATGTATACTGAGTGTTTAATAATGTATGAAACATTTTGCTGAACTATTTCCTGTGCTTTATTTTATTGAGCTTCATTACAATCCTACCAAATAAATACTTTTATTTCTCTTAAGAGATTTATCTTGAGGATCAAATGAAGCAATGTAAGTAAATTTTTTTTGTAAAGTTTAATTCCAGAAACAAGCAGAAGAGATTATATTATCAGAACTTTTGAATCTATGCCCAAGAAAACCCATTCATAGATAAGATATTGGCATCCTATTTAGAATATAGAAGCTTACATACCAGATTTTGATTCTATGAATAAATCTGCCTGCTGGCTAAGTTTGCATACATTTCTCAGCCTCCAATCATAAATCATGATTTTTGTATCCCAAGGTCAGTAATGAATTTGAGTTTTCTATGGCTGTTATTGCATCTCTGGTTCAGGCTTTCTCTTTATGCTTTCTACCTGAGGGACCAGATCCCATAGCACAGTTGGATGTCCCAGGTCTAAAGGATGAGATTGCTGGGTAGAAGCCAAGTAGGGGCCATAGAAAAAAAAATTGCTCTACTTGATTGGTTCTATTTGGCAGTGCATGCCACTGGTCAATGCTTAATACTTCTATTTTTAACCTTGGTTTCAATGTTCCATAATTAACACAGTTAATAGGATTACACACCTAAAAGTACCTGATAAGTATTAAGACTGGAAAAGTAAGACGGGCATTCAGCAAAAAAAGTATGTAAGAATTGTTAGTTTTTTTACACTATACTAGTATTAATCAGTTGAAAGACAATCCATTGACAACAAGGATGAGGATAAAATATCTAGAATAAAATGGTCAAGTTATTCTAGAAATACATAAAGTGCTTGTTCTACAATCATTTCCTGAAAGGTATTAAAGAGGCTTGAATATTGGCATGTATTCCCTTCATTCTAGAACACTAGATATTGTGAAGATGTCAGTTTTTCTCAAACTTATTTACATTTTTGCTCATTAGAAACTCCAAAGTGACATTTTTTTAAAAAGTGGAACACAGAAGCCAAATCCACATGTTTTAATTTTTTTAATATGGACAATTTCAAACACATGTGAAAATAGAGTTAACAGTTTACCGGCCATCTAGCTGTAATGATAGTCAACTCACGATTAAATATTTCTTTTATACTCCATCTACTCACCATCCAGTGATCCTATTTTTGGATTTCTTTGAAACAAATCAAACCATAACATATCACATCAAATGTGACCTTTTTTGTTTGATAATTTGAAAAATGTTGTTACATTTTTCTTAAAAACAAAAAGGTTTCATTATTAAATAAATATAGTACAATAGGAAATCCATAAGGAGCATTTGTCACGTCAGGTTCTAAATGACACTGTAATTATATATCATTTTTTTAAACCTGGTATTGGCTCCAAAATTGACAGAAATTTCACTGAAACGAAATTGTGAACCTGGAAAAATTGGAGATTTGCACATTTAAAAAAATGTAACCCTAACTTCACAGCATATAACAAAATATCATTCATGGGAATTACAGGACAATATTAACAACAACAAAAAAAACCTAAGGAAATCTATTGACCTATAAGATGTCCATGATATATTGCTATGTGCTGATGGGAAGTCGTAAAACAATCTATTTTAGTAGATCTCATTGTTTATAAAAAGCAACAACCCAGGAAATGATCTTGACTTAAATATATGTGTGTTGATAAATATTTGCTTGAGTCAAAAAGCAAAAACAAAACAAAACAAAATACAAATGTTTATGTAAATGCTGTCAGCATTTTTGAGAATCCTGTCAAGGGAATGAGAAAGAAGCAATATAGGAGGAGATTGTTCAATTATTCTTTATGTATTTTTGCACTATTTGGATAATTAGGATGAGGGAGCATCGCTTCTGTCATAAAAAGTTGTAGAGAAAACAATTTGATAAGAAAAGCAAATCTAGGCTACTCTTGGCCTGTGATTAAGATCATACATGTCACATCATACATGTCACTTAGCCTCTGGCAAGGTTCAAGTTTTATGATCGGAAAAAAGGAACACATGGACATAGTGAAAGTAACAACAAAAAAAGAAAGAGAAACAAAAAATAAACTTTCCTGATCGATTACTTCCATTTCAAGCAGTGACTAAATGCTTTATGAGCATCATCCCATCCAACCCTCACACAAAACCCTTGGCAGAGAGAGGGTGTTACTACCTCTGCCTCCCATATTTGTTGTGGGACTCAGATTAGCCAACACGTATCACAATATTTTGGCAAATTGCAACATCAGAGCACTATAGGCCATTTATATAGCAAAAATTCAGTCTCATGCCCAATACACATTTACTCACAACACGTTAGCTTCCTATTTGATAACTACCAGTCAAAACTCCACGAGGTAAGAGCTTTGAATAAACCCTCTTATTTGTTAAAATTAAACTCTAACTTGTAAACTGCAATTTTTATACCAGAATTTGTTCAGTGAATTTTGGGTTTCATGTTGCTTCCAGGGCAACCCTGGATGAATTTGGCTGAAAAATCCCTACAAACTGTTTTCTTTAGAGTCCAAAGCTGAAAAATGATTTTGGAATCTTGTTTCCAGCACTGTAATGGTCAAGGTAGGCACCTGCTACTCAAAGTGTGGTTCGGGGATTGGCAGCAGAGGTGTCCCATGAGAACTTGTTAGAAATCTAGAATCTTTGGTTCTATTCCAGATATGCTTAATGAGAATCTGAATTTTTTTTTTCCTTTTTTAAAATTTAATTCAACATGCTTATAAAATGCATCCATGTTTTTTTTATTTTTTTTTTATTTTATTTTTTATTTTTTTATTTTTTTTATTATACTTTAAGTTCTAGGGTACATGTGCATAACGTGCAGGTTACATATGTATACATGTGCCATGTTGGTGTGCTGCACCCATCAACTCGTCAGCACCCATCAATTCATCATTTATATCAGGTATAACTCCCCAATGCAATCCCTCCCCCCTCCCCCCTCCCCATGATAGGCCCCAGTGTGTGATGTTCCCCTTCCCGAGTCCAAGTGAGCTCATTGTTCAGTTCCCACCTATGAGTGAGAACATGCGGTGTGTGATTTCTATCCACATTAAAGTTTGAGGATCAGTGGTGTAGATGACCTAAAAAAGCTACCCATCTCTGATAAACTTAGAAATATGAGATAAAATAAAACAAAACTTTTCTCAATGTAGAGCTGAGCTCATAACAAAGTATGGATACAAATTCATAAAGGAGAAATTGCCAGAGGGTAAATGGAAATGAGCAGTGGGTGATGGGAGGGCCCATGTAAGACTCAGTAACCTAAAGCCTTGAGATTTTACAATAGCGAGCAGGACAGGAATATGGCTGTAAGCCCAGGCAAGGTAGGAAATTAGAACAGAATTCTCACAATGAAGACATCTAACCAAATTCAAGATTCATTCCTAATAACACTCTTAAAAGCTAAGAATAGAAGAAAATTGACTTATAAATATATCTGCCAAAAAGCTACAGTAAATATATTTTAATGTGAAATATTTGCTCTTAGTGATATGATTTGTCTTTGTGTTCCTAGTCAAATCTTATGTTGAATTCTAATCCCCAATGTTGTGGGAGGGGCCTGGTGGGAGGTAATTGGATTATGGAGGCAGATTTCCCCGTTGCTGTTCTCAGGATAATGAGTGAGTTCTCATGAGATCTGGTTGTTTGAAAGTGTGTAGCACCTCTCCGCTTTACTCTCTCTGTCTCCTCCTGGCCATGTGGATATGTATTTGCTTCCCCTTTGTCTTTCACCTTGATTGTAAGTTTCCTGGGGTCTCTCCAGTTATGCCTCCTGTATAGCATGTGGAACTGTGACTCAATTAAACCATTTTTCTTGAAAAGTTACCCAGTCTCAGGTAGTTCTTTATAGCAGTGTGAGAACAAAATAATACACTTAGTATTAATAACAAGAAAAGTATGAAGAGATATTCCACATCATCAGTGATCAGAGAAATGCAAATCAAGACCACTAAGAGCACATCAAGATAGGTTACAGTCTAACTCTATCTTATTGACACAAATATAAAAGACTGATGACACCTAGTGTTGGCCAAGATGTGAATGCACAACATTTTACCCACTGCTTGGTGGCGGTGTAACTCAGTGGAGTTAGTTTGGGAAATGGTTTAGTGTAGTCTCCTAAAGCTGACCTCTTGTATAAAATATGGCCTGTTGATTTCACTCATAAGAAAAAACAAGAAAGACTCTTTATACATGGACAATAGGGAATATATGTAAGATTGCTTATATAATAATAATTATCATTATTGTATTACTATTATTACTATTGCAGTTCTAGCTTTTGGTTTTAGTGATAGGCTTTTGAGTGTTTTTATTGATGTCCTAGATTTTGTTTTCAGTGACAGTCTTGTGAGTGTTTCTTACTTATTAAAAACAACTAATTAAATAATTAAATAAAAGCAGAAGATTGCTTATATGTAATTATATTATTATTATTACTATTGCTTTCCTAGATTTTGTTTTCAGTGATAGACTTGTGAGTAGGTCTTAATTATTTAAAACAACTAAATAAATAATTAAATAAAAGCAGTCATGGACTGATATTGAGAGCATGTCATACACAAAGAATTATGACTATTCTAATTCTCTGAACCTGAAGTGCAATAAATACTATCCATTTTTATTATACATCCAACAATGAATATAACTGTGTTTGGGTTTCAAGTGACTATATGGATAACTGAGTAGGATCAGGCAGCAAAGTCTCTTGTCAATAGTGGACCTGAAAGATCAGATTCTGGAAAAAAGAATGAGTCTCTCGGGTATAAAAGATAGGGGTTGAGTTGTTATCAGGGGTATTTAGTCTCAAAAATACTGTCGTATTCTTCATAGGTATGTTATAGCACTTACTGTTTACAATACTATTTTATCTCTAGCCTAACAATTTTGAAATGGTTTTATATACATATATATATACACATACATATATGTGTGTGTGTGTGTGTATATATATATATACACAAAAATAAGAAAATCAACCAGAACATACACTATTTTAGTTTCTTCAGCAGACAGGGAAGACAGAAAAAGACTGAAAAAAGAAGTAATGACTTCTCTATGTAACATCAATGATTCCCTTAAATAAACAATACTGGTTCTTCAGGTTACACACGTTAGATAGATCACACCCCTTTGTCATAATTCCCTACTCAATAGGAACAAAAGGCAACAATGAGAAGTTTTAAAAGCATATACTTGCAAGATAAAGTCAGAGCAGGCTTAGGAATAACATTTTGGAGGTAGAAATGTTGATAAGTGACCAGGAAATGATTGAGCAGAGAGAGAAAGCCCTGCACAAACTTAGCAATGGGGAATCCCAGAAGCAGGCTGGTTTGGAAGTCCTTACATATAAAAATTCCCTTAAAGTATAATAAAAAAAAATAATAAAATAAAAAAATAAAAAAATAAAAGATAGGTTTTAAATGGGGAAAAAAAAAAATTCCCAAGGAATTGGAAATATCAGGTGCTTGTGATAATGAAAGTGAAGGTAGGGCGAAACACAAGAATATTTGCTAAATGTCCATATAGGAAGCAGTGAGAACACCATAAACCACACACCCTCATATTCTCCCATGGGCAATAAGCCCGGAGAGCAGCATACAAGGTTAGAGTAGGGTGACAAAGAACCCCGGAAGAGCTGTTTCCCAGAACAAGTTTCACATGAAAGATGGATCCATATTTCTGAAAGTATTGTGAGGAGATTTATGTCTCTCTTGAGAGTATGGGATAAATTAGTGAAAGATACGTACAAAACTATAACAGGACAGTTATTTACTGTGAGGGAGAAAACAAGTACAAGCCCTATAAACAAGGAAGTATAATCAAAGTATATTACTCGGTTTTGATTTAAACAATATTTGCATTACTCTAATAAACTACTCGGTTATTATTGTTCTAACGAAAACATATTATATTGGCTGAATGATATATTGGCTGAATGATATATAAACATGTTATATTGGCTGGATGAGATGCGAAACAGGACATGTAGTGAGCGTTGTTTTGGTGGTGGTGGTGGTGCTGTGTGTGTGTGCGTGCATGTGTGTGTGTAGGGGGGAAAGAGAGAGAGAGGAACAGAGAGAGAGAGAGAAAGAGAGAAAGAGAAGCTTATCCTCCATAGTAGCAAAAGCCAATAGTGGCTGTTTAGAATTTAAAAATCATTAATAGTATAAGCACATTTTTCTAAAATATGGATACAAATTCCCAAGGAAACAATAGAAAAGTGGTTCCATCTAGAGAAGAAGGATCAGGGTTAGAGACAGTGGTTCAAAATGATACTATAATTTTTATTACAAGCCTTGTGGAATTAGTTTTCTGAAAAACATGTAATTTTGATATAAATGTTTTAAGTTGATCAAGCCAAGAATATCTCGATGACAGAAACAAGATTTAAATGGTTAGGAACAGATATATCAATAAGTTTCCAGAATATATGTGAAAGAAATGACATATTTTTACGAGGGAATTTTTGTAAGTGATTTAAATAATTGTGTACACATACATGAACCTAACTTTGAAGAATGACCACTACATACAAGGTAATTCTATTAAATACGAGGGATGTGAGAAAGTGATGTTAAAATACATCTATACAAACAGTTTAAAGTGATAATAGTTTCATGTCTTTACTATTATTTATTTACTGATTTAATATTTAGAGACAGGGTCTCTGTTACCCAGGCTGGAGTGCAGTGGTGTGGTTTTAGCTCACTGCAGACTCGAAATCCTGGGCTCAAGTAAACCTCCCACCTCCACCTCCCAAGTAGCTGGGACTATAGGCACGCACCACCACATTCTGCTAATGTGTTTTTATTTTGTGTAGAGATAGAGTCTTGCTATATCTCTTTTTTAAAAATTATACTTTAAGTTCTAGGGTACATGTGCACGACATGCAGGTTTGTTACATATGTATACATGTGCCACATTGGTGTGCTGCACCCATTAACTTGTCATTTACATTAGGTATATCTCTTAGCTAATGCTATCCCTCCCCCCTCCCCCCACCCCATGACAGGCCCTTCCTGTGTCTAAGTGTTCTCATTGTTCAGTTCCCACCTCTGAGTGAGAACATGTGGTGTTTGTTTTTTTTGTCCTTGCAATAGTTTGCTGAGAATGATAGTTTCCAACTTCATCCATGTCCCTACAAAGGACATGAACTCATCTTGTTTTTTGGCTGCGTAGTATTCCATGGCGTATATGTGTCACATTTTCTTAATCCAGTCTATCATTGATGGACATTTGGGTTGGTTCCAAGTCTTTGCTATCGTGAATAGTGCCGCAATGAACATACGTGTGCATGTGTCTTTATAGCAGCATGATTTATAATCCTTTGGGTATATACCCAGTAATGGGATGGCTGGGTCAAATGGTATTTCTAGTTCTAGATCCTTGAGGAATTGCCACACTGTCTTCCACAATGGTTGAACTAGTTTACAGTCCCACCAACAGTGTAAAAGTGTTCCTATTTCTACACATCCTCTCCAGAACCTGTTGTTTCCTGACTTTTTAATGATCGCCATTCTAACTGATGTGAGATGGTACCTCATTGTGGTTTTGATTTGCATTTCTTTGACATCCAGTGATGAATAGCATTTTTTCATGTGTCTGTTGGCTGCATAAATGTCTTCTTGAGTCTTGCTATGTTTCTTAGGCTGGTCCTGGACTTCTGACCTCAAGCAATCCTCTCATCTCAGCCTCCTAAAGTGTTGGGATTATAGGCATGAGCCACTGCACTTGGCCAGTTTCATGCATTTAGTATTGATAATCAAGATGATTACAATACTAATGGAATATTTAATGGGTGTTTATTTATTGTTGTGTAACTTGGTGTGCACTATCAGATTTTCTCACAAAAATCCTTATGATTACCTCATGAAATAGGTTATATATTTCTCTCTTAAAGATTTTTCATGAAACTCAAAAGGGACAACATATGTGAAAACACTTCTGCACAGTATAAAATGACATAAAGAGATGAAGTTTATCATCATGGCATTTCACGTTATGTCTAACATGATAGATGGAATGGTGAGTTCCTACTTAGAATATACCACCCTAATAACTGCTTATTAGCTAGGTCTCGCATTCCAGTATTAAATAGCATTCTTTATCCCCAGACGTCATTACTGAATTTGAAATTCTTTGACAGCATAATCACTCTGGTTGAATTAACAACATAACACCTTCAACATGATTACTTAAGGAACCAGTTTCCAGTGCAGAGATGGAAAGAGAAAGACTTAAAACAAAGAGGCAGGCGTCAAGGCAAAGAAGCACAGAGCCAAACTCAAGGGTGGCTGTTAGCCTTTCCTCCTTTCCTCTCTTAAAGAGAGCGAATTCAATTGCTGGCTGATTATGACGATAGAATCTTTTTATTGCTTTCAATTTATTAGGCAGTAAACATAAATTATATTATTATCCAGAAAATTTAGGAATTTCCAATCTATGAGAACCTGTAGAATAGTTCAATAAGATAGGCTAACAGAAACAAGCTATATAAAAATCAGTAACTTCACAAATGATCTTTGGCAGTAAAAAATAATGGTAAATGAACATATTCAAAACAGAAAAAACCTGAAAAATACCTAGAAATCATACTCTAAAGATTTTTCTTGACCTTGCTTTCTTGGTTAAGAAATGTTTATATCCTGAGGGATACAAAAGAAAGATTAAATGTTATATACCAGTGATGCTCAACTAGGATAAAGATATACATAACTGCAAAAGTAGGAAATTAAATTTAAAATCCAAATTGAAGTTCTTGAGGAAATTTGATAATTTAATTTGAAAGTTTATATAAAAGAAATTACTTTGGCTATTTAAAAGATTCTTTAAAAATAGTAATAATCAAGAATATTCAACATTTAATAAATGAAATTTGAAAGCCACACATTTAAAAACAATGTGGAATGGGATTAAATACAGGCAGAAAGCTTTTGATGTTGGATAACTCCTACATGCAAGAAATATGTTGCGTTTTTACTTCATGTTGTTTACCCATATGCATTTCATATGAGTTGAAAGCTCAAATTTTAAAATATAAAACCTTAAAAGTCTGGAAGATCTTTGCTGCACAGTTATGTGAGAAAGGCCACTTTTAGAAACTCTATATTTCATGATGCCATTTTTGGCATTAAAACCATTCCCTACAAGTAACAAAGAGTTCAATATGCATTTATTCAAGCAAGATCGTTATGCAGAAGGATATGCAACATAGTGAGGGCATTCTCAGCATAGTTACGGTAAGAGTGGGTGAGATTGGAGGGATTGTTGAACAAAAATATTGAATTATTGAGAACTGGTACAATAATGGACAAAACCAAAATACTCAACATACAAAATCTTCTCTAAATCGCATAATAAACCTTTAATATCTTTATGCCATTAAGACTGAATGAAGCAGTAATTGCAAAAACACTTTCGCAATCTAAAAGGAGGCATGGGACGTAAAAGATACGAAGTTTTAATTTTACTTTTGCCGTTCAATGGTGTGGATGATCCAAGTCAGTTATCCTTTCAAAAAAATTATGAGAACACATAACATATCCCACTATATTGGACAGAGGGAAGAAAACAGAAAATTTAGGACTATGCCTACATAAAAACTTTAAAGGTTTTAAAAAGTCAGGCAGATTTAGGATGTATCCACAATAGGGAGGAAAGATATGAAACATCTATTAATAATATATTTATAAAGATTTGGTCCAGTACCATGTAAAACATCCAAGTTAAATTTAAAGAAGATTTTGAAACAAGGCTTCAAAAAAGGTAAACGCACATATCTGGAATAAAAAGTTTCAATATTGAAATATATCAATACTTCCTTGAAACATTTTAATATTTGCAGCAATGAAATGATATGAAATTAGAATGAATTTACTGATTGTGATGAATCAATTTGTGGCTTTATTTTTCAATCTCAGTTCCTTAAAAATAAAGACTTAATTCACTTTAAAATAGCTAAAATGTCATATAGAAATTGATGACACAGAGAAAACAGATTAGTAAGATGAAGTGACAGAAAACTAATTTATAAAAATGTAACTTACCATCAGATGTAATTGACATATATAGGAAACAGATAATGGAACATTCACTAAAGTGGACAATATCTTGGGTCATAAAATAAACCTCAACACATTAAAAAAATAAAATTATACATAATATGTCATCTGTTCACAATAGAATCAAATTAAAAACCTATAACAAAATGATAACTGGAAAATCATCCCTAAATATGTAGAAATTAAGCAACATCCTTATGTAAATCCATGGATCAAAGAGGAAGTCTCAAAGGTAATTTTTAAAAAATACCAGGAACTGAACAAAAATGGAAACACAACACGACAAAATATGTGGGACACAGATAAAGCAGTGCAAAGAGTGATATTGATAGTATTAAGTGCTTACACTACAGAAGAGAAAAGATCTCAAATATACAGAATCTAAATTCTAATCTAGTTCTACTTCAAGAACTAGAAAAAGAACATAACAGACTCAAAAAAGGAAGTAATGAAGATAGGAAAATGTATCAAGGTTATTAAAAATAGGAAAACGATAGAATGATAGATAAAATCACTGAAAGAAAAAGCTGATTCTTGAAGAAACCAGTTGACAAACTTATTACACCTGACAAAATTCAAAAGAGAGAAGACAAAACTCATTAATATCAGAAGTAAAATGAGGGTCATCACTAAAGATATTTCAGTGATAATAAGAGAATACTATGAACAATTTTATACTCATATATTTGACAACTTAGAAGAAATGGACCAGTCACAAACTAATAAAATTTTACTAAGATGAAATAGATAATCTAAATATTTTTATAACCATTAGAGTGTAACCAAAATGATTCTGTAAAAGAAATCTCTAAGCCCAGAGAGTATCACTAAAAATTTTACCAACCACTTAAAAATTTAATACCAGTTCTACATAATCTCTTTCAAAAAATAAACTTCGTGGGAACACTTTCCAACTAATTCTATGAACCTAGTCCCCTGTTATCAAAACTATGCAAAGAGAGCACAAAAATATAAAACTAATATCTCTCCTGAACTTAGATGCAAAACCCTCAAAAATATTAGCAAATAGTATCCAACAAAATATAAAACTAATGTTACATCATGACAAGTACAGTTTATTCCATCTCTACAAGGCTAGATCATACTAGAAAATCAATCAATGTAATCCACCATATAAATGACATAATTGATATTGATGATGAAATGATATAATTGATATAATCATATCAATCGATGCAAAAATCAGTTGACTATATCTAACACTTATTCATGAAAAAATCTCAGACAACTAAAAGCAGAAAAAATTCTCAACTTGATAAAGCTCATTTACAAAAATCTGCAGCTAACATCATACTTAATGGTAAAAGATTTACTATTGTTTCTCTAATATCAGGAAGAAAGAAACAATGTGTACTCTCATCTCTCTTATTTGATGTAGAACTAGAAGTTATATATATATATATACACAGAGAGAGAGAGAGAGAGAGAGAGAGAGATGATTATTTAAAAATTTATATGGAAAGGCATAAGTACTAAAATACCTTAATTTTTTTTTTGAGACCAAGGGCAATGGCTTATGTGTGTAGTCCCAGCACTCTGGAAGGCCAAGGTGGGAGGGTCACTTGAACCCAGGAGTTCAAGAACATCCTGGGCAAGATTGTGAGACCCTGCTTCTGAAAAAAAAAAAAAGAATTTGAAAAAGAATACAGTTGGAGGAATCTCTTAATCCAATATTGACTTATTATATAACTAGTACAAGTAAAACAGCATGGTATTGCTGGATGGATAGACACATGGGTCAATAGAATGGAATAGAGAACACAGAAATAGAACAAAATATGCTCAACTAATATTTTGACAAAACTGCAAAAGCAATTAAATGAAAGAAGGATAGGCTTTTCAACAAATGGTGTTGAATAAATTGAACATTTATAGGAAAAAAAGATTTTGACCTAATCCTCACTTCTTATACACAAATTAACTCAAAATCTATCACAAAAGTATATGTCAAATATAAAAGTTTAGGAAAATAAAACATAGAGGAAAATCTTTGGGATCCAGGACTAGGCAAATAATTCTTAGACTCAACATTGCAAACAAGATCCATAAAAATAAAATTGATAAATAAAACCTCATCAAAATTATAAACCTCTGTTGTGTGAAAGAATCTATCAGAAGGGTAAAAAGACAAACTACAGTTACAAACCCTATATTCAACAAAGGTCTACTGGTATCTAGAATGTATAAAGGACTCTTAAAACTCATCAGTATAAAAATCAACAATCCAATTATAATATAGGCAGAGGACATGAAGAGACAATCTACTGAAGAAGATATATAAGTGTTAAAAACATACATGAAAACATATTTAAGATTATTAGCCATCAGGGGAAATACATATTAAAATCACAATGAGATATTACTACATACCTATTGGAATGACTAATGTGAAAATATAGTCATAGCAGCAAATACTGGCAAGGATGTGAAGAAACTGAAACACTCATGCATTGATTGGCTGGTTGGCGTTAAAAGGGTATAGCCACTATAGTAAAGATAGTGGTCATTTCTTGTTGCAGGAAGTCAGGGACCCCAAACGGAGGGACAGGCTGAAGCCATGGCAGAAGAACATAAATTGTGAAAATTTCATGGACATTTATTGGTTCCCCAAATTAATACTTTTATAATTTCTTACGCCTGTCTTTACTGCAGTCTCTGAACATAAATTGTGAAGATTTCATGGACACTTATCACTTCCCCAATCAATACCCTTGTGATTTCCTATGCCTGTCTTTACTTTAATCTCTTAATCCCATCATCTTCATAAGCTGAGGAGGATGTATGTCGCCTCAAGACCCTGTGACGATTACGTTAGCTGCACAAATTGTTTGTAAAGCATGTGTGTTTGAACAATATGAAATCTGGGCACCTTGAAAAAAGAACAGGATAACAGCAATGTTCAAGAAACAAGGGCGATAACCCTAAACTCTGACTGCTATGAGCCAGGCAGAACAGAGTCATGTTTTTCTTCTATCAAAAGCAATTAGGAGAAATATCACTGAATTCTTTTTCTCAGCAAGGAACATCCCTGAGAAAGAGAATGCACCCCTGAAGGTAGGCCTCTAAAATGGCCGCTTTGGGGGTGGCTGTCTTTTACAGTTGAAGACAAAGGGATGAAATAAGCCCTGGTCTCCTGCAGTGCTCCCAGGCTTATTAGGATGAGGAAATTCCTGCCTAATAAATTTTGGTCAGACCGGTTGTCTGCTCTCAAACCCTGTCTCCTGATAAGATGTTATCAATGACAATGTGTGCCTGAAACTTCATTAGCAATTTTAATTTCACCCTATCCTGTGGTCCCGTGATCTTGCCCTGCCTCCATTTACTTTGTGATATTTTATTACCTTGTGAAGCATGTGATCTCTGTGACCCACACCCTATTTGTACACTCCCTCCCCTTTTGAAAATCGCTAATAAAAACTTGCTGGTTTTACGGCTCAAGGAGCGTCACAGAACCTGCCGACATGTGATGTCTCCCCCGGACACCCAGCTTTAAAATTTCTCTCCTTTGTACTCCTTCCCTTTATTTCTCAGAACAGCCAATGCTTAAGGAAATAGAAAAGAACCCACGTTGAATATCGGCGGTGAGGGTTCCCCTGATAATTTCTTACACAACTAAACATGTACTTACCATATGAACAAACAATTGCATTCTTAGGCTTTTATCACAGGAAACTGAAAATTTGTATTCACACCAAAACCTGGATATAAATGTGCATAGCAGTATTTTTTTAATAGCCAAAAAGTGGAAATAACCCAAAAGTCCTTCAATGGGCAAATCTATAAAGAAGTCATGGTACATTCATACCATGGAATACTCTCAGCAATAAAAAAATGACAACAAATACAAAAATCTACTCAAAAAGATTAAAGACCTAAAGTAAGTCCTGAAACTGTAAAATAACTAGATGAAAACAGGGAAAAAGCTTCACGACATTGACTTGGGCAAAGATTTTTTGTTAAAAATAGAACTACCAAATGATCCAGCCATCCCACTTCTGAGTATATATCCAAAGGAAATGAAATCAGTATGTTGAAGAGATACCTACAATCCAATGTTCATGCAGTAGCTCTTTTACTAAGGACCTGCCAGTGTGGGCTGCCATTTGCACCATGAAGAAGGCAGCCTGGGTCGTTATTGAGTAGTACTGCACCTGCCTGGGCATTGACTTCCACATAAATAAGTGCATGTGTGAGGAGATTGACATTATTCTAAAGAAGTAGGACTGCAACATAATAGCAGGCTATGTCACACATTTGGTGAAGAGGATTCAGAGAGGCCTGGTGAGAGGTATTTCCATTAAGCTGTGGGAGGAGGAGAAAAAAAGGAGAGATAATTTTGTTCCCAAGGTCTTAGTCCTGGATCAGAAGATCACTGAAGTTGTAGTATGAGGGGTCTCCCACCAGGTTACTTAAGGGTGTATGCCTGCTGCCTGAACCCTGAAGGCTGGGTGGTGAGTTAAGGGCATGGGGCTCAGCAGAGGAGCAGGTGTCCCAGAGAATCCTAAATTCCTAAAGAGTGTCTAAGAACCTACCACAAAAACAGTCTCGTCGCTCAAACACAGAAGGCAAAGAGCCAGAAAATTAGCTTAAAAGCAGTTAAGATGGGGTTGTTTGTTTTTTTTCTTGTATATTTGTTTGAGTTCTTTGTAGATTCTGGAAATGAGCCCTTTGTCAGATGAGTAGATTGCAAAAATTTTCTCCCATTCTGTAGGTTGCCTGTTCACTCTGATGGTAGTTTCTTTTGCTGTGCAGAAGCTCTTTAGTTTAATGAGATCCCATTTGTCAATTTTGGCTTTTGCTGCCGTTGCTTTTGGTGTTTTAGACATGAAGTCCTTGCCCGTGCCTATGTCCTGAATGGTACTACCTAGATTTTCTTCTAGGGTTTTTATGGTATTAGGTCTAACATTTAAGTCTCTAATCCATCTTGAATTAATCTTCGTATAAGGAGTAAGGAAAGGATCCAGTTTCAGCTTTCTACTTATGGCTAGCCAATTTTCCCAGCACCATTTATTAAATAGGGAATCCTTTCCCCATTTCTTGTTTTTCTCAGGTTTGTCAAAGATCAGATGGTTGTAGATGTGTGGCATTATTTCTGAAGGCTCCGTTCTGTTCCATTGGTCTATATCTCTGTTTTGGTACCAGTACCATGCTGTTTTGGTTACTGTAGCCTTGTAGTATAGTTTGAAGTCAGGTAGCGTGACGCCTCCGGCTTTGTCCTTTTGACTTAGGATTGTCTTGGCAATACGGGCTCTTTTTTGGTTCCATATGAACTTTAAAGCAGTTTTTTCCAATTCGGTGAAGAAACTCATTGGTAGCTTGATGGGGATGGCATTGAATCTATAAATTACCTTGGGCAGTATGGCCATTTTCACAATATTGATTCTGCCTATCCATGAGCATGGTATGTTCTTCCATTTGTTTGTGTCCTCTTTGATTTCACTGAGCAGTGGTTTGTAGTTCTCCTTGAAGAGGTCCTTTACATCCCTTGTAAGTTGGATTCCTAGGTATTTTATTCTCTTTGAAGCAATTGTGAATGGAAGTTCATTCCTGATTTGGCTCTCTGCTTGTCTGTTACTGGTGTATAAGAATGCTTGTGATTTTTGCACATTAATTTTGTATCCTGAGACTTTGCTGAAGTTGCTTATCAGCTTAAGAAGATTTTGGGCTGAGACGATGGGGTTTTCTAAATACACAATCATGTCATCTGCAAACAGGGACAATTTGACTTCCTCTTTTCCTAACTGAATACCCTTGATTTCTTTCTCTTGCCTGATTGCCCTAGCCAGAACTTCCAACACTATGTTGAATAGGAGTGGTGAGAGAGGGCATCCCTGTCTTGTGCCAGTTTTCAAAGGGAACTTTTCCAGTTTTTGCCCATTCAGTATGATATTAGCTGTGGGTTTGTCATAAATAGCTCTTATTATTTTGAGGTACGTTCCATCAATACCGAATTTGTTGAGCGTTTTTAGCATGAAGGGCTGTTGAATTTTGTCAAAAGCCTTTTCTGCATCTATTGAGATAATCATGTGGTTCTTGTCTTTGGTTCTGTTGATATGCTGGATTACGTTGATTGATTTGCGAATGTTGAACCAGCCTTGCATCCCAGGGATGAAGCCCACTTGATCATGGTGGATAAGCTTTTTGATGTGCTGCTGAATCCGGTTTGCCAGGATTTTATTGAGGATTTTTGCATCGATGTTCATCAGGGAGATTGGTCTAAAATTCTCTTTTTTTGTTGTGTCTCTGCCAGGCTTTGGTATCAGGATGATGCTGGCCTCATAAAATGAGTTAGGGAGGATTCCCTCTTTTTCTATTGATTGGAATAGTTTCAGAAGGAATGGTACCAGCTCCTCCTTGTACCTCTGGTAGAATTCAGCTGTGAATCCATCTGGTCCTGGGCTTTTTTTGGTGGGCAGGCTATTAATTGTTGCCTCAATTTCAGAGGCTGCTATTGGTCGATTCAGGGATTCAACTTCTTCCTGGTTTAGTCTTGGAAGAGTGTACGTGTCCAGGAAATTATCCATTTCTTCTAGATTTTCTAGTTGATTTGCGTAGAGGTGTTTATAGTATTCTCTGATGGTAGTTTGTATTTCTGTGGGGTCGGTGGTGATATCCCCTTTATCATTTTTTATTGCGTCTATTTGATTCCTCTCTCTTTTCTTCTTTATTAATCTTGCTAGCGGTCTGTCAATTTTGTTGATCTTTTCAAAAAACCAACTCCTGGATTCATTGATTTTTTGGAGGGTTTTTTGTGTCTCTATCTCCTTCAGTTCTGCTCTGATCTTAGTTATTTCTTGCCTTCTGCTAGCTTTTGAATGTGTTTGCTCTTGCCTCTCTAGTTCTTTTAATTGTGATGTTAGAGTGTCAATTTTAGATCTTTCCTGCTTTCTCTTGTGGGCACTTAGTGCTATAAATTTCCCTCTACATACTGCTTTAAATGTGTCCCAGAGATTCTGGTATGTTGTATCTTTGTTCTCATTGGAATCAAAGAACATCTTTATTTCTGCTTTCATTTCGTTATGTACCCAGTAGTCATTCAGGAGCAGGTTGTTCAGTTTCCATGTAGTTGAGCGGTTTTGATTGAATTTCTTAGTCCTGAGTTCTAGTTTGATTGCACTGTGGTCAGAGAGACAGTTTGTTATAATTTCTGTTCTTTTACATTTGCTGAGGAGTGCTTTACTTCCAATTATGTGGTCAATTTTGGAATAAGTGTGATGTGGTGCTGAGAAGAATGTATATTCTGTTGACTTGGGGTGGAGAGTTCTATAGATGTCTATTAGGTCCGCTTGGTGCAGAGATGAGTTCAATTCCTGGATATCCTTGTTAACTTTCTGTCTCGTTGATCTGTCTAATGTTGACAGTGGAGTGTTGAAGTCTCCCATTATTATTGTATGGTAGTCTAAGTCTCTTTGTAAGTCTCTAAGGACTTGCTTTATGAATCTGGGTGCTCCTGTATTAGGTGCATATATATTTAGGATAGTTAGCTCTTCCTGTTGGATTGATCCCTTTACCATTATGTAATGGCCTTCTTTGTCTCTTTTGATCTTTGATGGTTTAAAGTCTGTTTTATCAGAGACTAGGATTGCAACCCCTGCTTTTTTTTGTTCTCCATTTGCTTGGTAGATCTTCCTCCATCCTTTTATTTTGAGCCTATGTATGTCTCTGCATGTGAGATGGGTCTCCTGAAGACAGCAGACTGATGGGTCTTGACTCTTTATCCAGTTTGCCAGTCTGTGTCTTTTAATTGGAGCATTTAGTCCATTTACATTTAAGGTTAATATTGTTATGTGTGATCTTGATCCTGCCATTATGATATTAACTGGTTATTTTGCTCATTAGTTGATGCAGTTTCTTCCTAGGCTCGATGGTCTTTACATTTTGGCATGTTTTTGCAGTGGCTGGTACCAGTTGTTCCTTTCCATGTTTAGGGCTTCCTTCAGGGTCTCTTGTAAGGCAGGCCTGGTGGTGACAAAATCTCTAAGCATTTGCTTATCTGTAAAGAATTTTATTTCTCCTTCACTTATGAAACTTAGTTTGGCTGGATATGAAATTCTGGGTTTAAAATTCTTTTCTTTAAGAACGTTGAATATTGGCCCCCACTCTCTTCTGGCTTGTAGAGTTTCTGCCGAGAGATCTGCTGTCAGTCTGATGGGCTTCCCTTTGTGGGTAACCCGACCTTTCTCTCTGGCTGCCCTTAAGATTTTTTCCTTCATTTCAACTTTGGTGAATCTGGCAATTATGTGTCTTGGAGTTGCTCTTCTGGAGGAGTATCTTTGTGGCGTTCTCTGTATTTCCTGAATTTGAATGTTGGCCTGCCCTGCTAGGTTGGGGAAGTTCTCCTGGATGATATCCTGTAGAGTGTTTTCCAATTTGGTTCCATTTTCCCTCTCACTTTCAGGCACCCCAATCAGACGTAGATTTGGTCTTTTGACATAATCCCATACTTCTTGCAGGCTTTGTTCATTTCTTTTTCTTCTTTTTTCTTTTGGTTTCTCTTCTCGCTTCATTTCATTCATTTGATCCTCAATCGCTGATACTCTTTCTTCCAGTTGATCGAGTCGGTTACTGAAGCTTGTGCATTTGTCACGTATTTCTCGTGACATGGTTTTCATCTCTGTCATTTCGTTTATGACCTTCTCTGCATTAATTAGTCTAGCTGTCAATTCTTCCACTTTTTTTTCAAGATTTTTAGTTTCTTTGCACTGGGTACGTAATTCCTCCTTTAGCTCTGAGAGGTTTGATGGACTGAAGCCTTCTTCTCTCATCTCATCAAAATCATTCTCTGACCAGCTTTGATCCGTTGCTGACGATGGGCTGTGCTCCTTTGCAGGAGGAGATGCGCTCTTATTTTTTGAATTTCCAGCTTTTCTGCCCTGCTTTTCCCCCATCTTTGTGGTTTTATCTGTCACTGGTCTTTGATGATGGTGACGTACTGATGGGGTTTTGATTTAGGTGTCCTTCCTGTTTGATAGGTTTCCTTCTGACTGTCAGGACCCTCAGCTATAGGTCTGTTGGAGATTGCTTGAGGTCCACTCCAGACCCTGTTTGCCTGGGTATCAGCAGCAGAGGTTGCAGAAGATAGAATATTGCTGAACAGCGAGTGCACCTGTCTGATTCTTGCTTTGGAATGGTGTTTTCAAACGAAGGATCCGGACCTCCTTTCTGCTATTGAACACTGGCGTGTGTGTTATGCGGTATAACTTCCTTTCGTCTGTCCGGATCCAGTCTCCACTCTTCTCCACACTGCTCTGTGTCCTGGGAAACTGAACTAAAACGACTGCCTGAAAGAGCTCTTGATCCTCAATGCCTTCCTTGCCCTGTGGCTTCTGATTGTATCTGTCAGTGCAGTGAAAGCCACTCAGGCCGCCGCCTCGCAGCGTTCGCTCTTCGCCCCGGCGCCTGGGCCGACTGGAGCGCAGCTGAGCAGCCGACAGAGCCGGGCAGCCTCAACAATGGAGCCCCGGAGCGTGGCCGCCGGCGCCGCCGCCGCCGCTTCAGCCCGTGTTCCCTGCTCAGGATCCGGCTCCCATCAAGGAGCTGCAGCTGGCTCATTTTAACCATTTTTGATGAGATTATCAGATCTTTTCCTACAGGGTTGTTTGAGCTCTTTATATATTCTGGTTATTAATCCCTTGTCAGATGGGTAATTTGCAAATATATTCACCCATTCTGTGGGTTTTTTCTACATTTTCTTGATTTTATCCTTTGCTATGCAAAAGCTTTTAAACTTGATTTGATCCTATTTGTCCACCTTTGCTTTGGTTACCTGTGCTTGTGGGATATTACTCAAGAAATCTTTGCCATGACCAATGTAATGGAGAGTTTTTCTGATGTTGTCTTGTAGTTTCACAGTTGGAGGTCTTAGATTTGTCTTTAATCCATTTTGATTTTATTTTTGCATGTGGTGAGAGACAGGTATCTTTTTTCATTCTTAAGCATATGGATATCCAGTTTTCCCTGAACCATTTATTAAAGAGACCATCTTTCCCCCAGTGTATGTTCTGGGAACCCTTGTTGAAAATGAGTTCATTGTAGGTGTGTGGATTTGTTTCTGGGTTTTCTATTCTGTTTTACTGGTCTATGTGTCTGTTTTTGTGCAGGTACCATGCTGTTCAGTTGCTATTGCTCTGTAGTGTGGTTTGAAGTCTGGTAATGTAATTCTGCCAGTTTTGTTCTTCTTGCTTGGGATAGCTTTCACTACTCTGGGTCTTTTATGGTTCCATACAAATTTTAGAACTGATTTTTCCATTTCTCTGAAGAGTGCATTGGTACTTTGAGAGGGATTGTATTTAACTGTAGATGGTTTTGTGCAGTATGGATATTTTAACAATACTGATTCCTCTAATCCATGAACATGGAATATTTTCCCATTTTTCCTGTCAAATTCAATTTATTTCATCAACTTCTAATAGTTTTTATTTGAGATCTTTCATTTCTTTGGTTTAATTAATTCCTAGGTATTTAATTTTATTTGTTGCTATTATGAATGGAATCACTTTATTTCCTTTCGCATTGCTCACTGTTGTGATATAGAAATGTTATTTTTTTTGTATGTTGATCTTGTATCTGGCTACTTTTGTTTATCAGTTCTAATAGTTGTTTGGAGCAGTCCTTAGGTTTTTTCCAATATATAAGACGATATCATCTACAAACAAGGATAATTTGACTTCTTTTCCAACTTGAATGCCCCTTATTTCTTTCTCTTGTCTTATTCCTCTAGCTAGGACTTCCAGTACTATGTTGAATAACAGTGGTGAAAGTGGGCATACTTGTCATGTTCCAGATATTAGAGGAAAGGCTTTCAGTTTTTCCCCATTCAGTGTGATATTAGCTGTTTGGCTGTCATGCATGGCTAGAGATAATTATGTAAGTAAAATAATCCAGACCAAAAAAAAAAAAAAAGCAACATTGCATGTTCTTACTTATTTGTGTGATCTACAAAAGAAATGAATTGCATTCATGGACATAGAGAGTAGAAGTCTGATTACTAGAGGCTGGGAAGAATAGTAGGGTCTGGGGCAGGAGTTGGGGATAGTTATTGAGTACAAAAAGTAGTTAGAATAAATAAGACCTATGATCTGATAGCACAATAGGGTGAGTATAGTCAATAACTTAATTCTATATTCTAAAATAACTTTAAGAGTATAATTGAATTGTTTGTAAATCAAAGCAGAAATTCTTGAGGGGATTGGTACCTTACTCTCCATCATATGCTTATTTCACATTGCACGCCTGTATCAGAACATGCTATATACCCCACAAATATATACACCTACTATGTACCCAGAAATAAAAAATAAAGAATATTGTTAATATGTCCATACTATACCAAGAAATCCACAGATACAATGCCATCCTTACCAAAATTCTAATGACATTTTTCATAAAAATTAAAAAATCCTAAAATTTGTATGGAAACACAAAGGCTCTGAATAGCCAATGCAATTTTGAGTAAGAAGAACAAACCCTTGGTATATCACATTTCTTAAACTACATTACAATGTTACAGTAATAAAAACAGTATTGTACTATCATAAAAATAGACAGACCAATGGAACAGAAGAGATTACAGAAATAAACCCACATATACATAATCATTGACAAGGGCACCAAGGATACATAAGGAGGAGTGAATACATTCTTTAATAATGGTGTTGGGAAAACTGAATATCCACGTGCTGAAGAATTAAACTGAACTCTTATTTACACCACACACAAACATCAATTCAAAATAGATTAAATACTTAAACATAAGACAAAATACCTTAAAACTGCTGCTGGAATAAAACATAGAAAAACATTCTCTTACATTGTTCTTGGCAATGAAATTTTTTAGAAAGACCCTAAAAGCACAAGCAATAAAAGTAAAAATAAAAAGTGAGATTACATCAAACTGCAAAGCTTCTGCACAGCAAAGGAGACAATCCACTCACTGAAAAGACAAATTATGGAATAATCGCAAACCATATATCTGATAATGAGTTAATATCAAAAATATATAATGAACTTATATAACACAATAGCACAAAGAAACAAACAGATTAAACAATGGGCAAAGAATCTGCGGAGACAATTTTCCAAAGGAGGCATTCAGGTGGCTAAAAAGATAAATGAAAAGATGCTCAACATCATGAATCATGAGGGAAATGAAAACTAAAACCACAATGAGATATCACCTTATACATGCTCAGATGGCCATTATCAAAAAGACAAAAGATACGTGTTGGTGAGGGTATCAAGTGAAACATTTTACAATATTGGTGGGAATGCAAATTGGTACAGCCACTATAGAAAAGAATATGTAGGCGTATCAAAAAATAGAAACAGAATTACCTATGTCCAGCAATCCCACTTCTGGGCACATATTTGTTGGAAATAAAATCATTATCCTGAAGTGATATCTGCACCCCCATGTTCATTGCAGCATTATTCCTAACAGCTAAGATATGAAAACAATGTTATCTAGCTAGCTAGTTAATGGAATGCAATTCAGCCATAATAAGAAAAAAAATACTGCCATTTAGAACAACATGGTTGAAACTGGAGTACATTATGCTAAGTAAAAAAGCTAGCTACAGAAAGACAAGTACTATATAATCTCACTTATGATGTGAATCCTTCAACAGTTAACATCATAGAAGGTGAGAGTAAAATGGTGGTTACCAGAGTCTGGAGGTGAGGAGGAAAAAGAGAGGATGTTCGTCAAAGTGTAGAAACTTTCAGTTGTAAGATGAATTAATTCTGGAGATCTAATGTACAGCATTGTAATAACAGTTAATACTGTATTGCATACTTGAAATTTGCTAACATAGTAAATGTTAATACCTTCACCATATACACACAAAATCATAACTGTGTGAGGTTATGTGTTAGCTTGTTTTCAGTAAATGTATCACAATGTCTACATACATCAAATTATCAAGTTGTACACCTTCAATATATACAATTTTTTGTCAATTATACCTCAAAAAGCTGAACAAATATAAGAGCAAAAGGAGCATATTACAGGAAGGTTTTTAATGTAATAGAACAGATATAATCTCATCTTAAACAAGTATACTCTCCTGTTAAAGATCCTTTGGAATGATCAAGGAAAAATCAACACACACACACACACACACTCAAACAGACAAGATCATCATACGTACAAAACAAAGCTTAATTTAAAAATATAAACCATGGTGGGTGGGAGGAAGGGTAAGGGGAGGAGAGAGTGGAAGGGAAGGAGGAGAGAGAGAAGCACCCCTAATGAAATGATATTGGGGTATTCCTAAGAGATAATACACGATCTAGTTCTAATGTGACTAGTAAACAACTCCATTCTGAAAATATCCAGGAGCAACTTTCACTGCAGTTTAATATGCTATTAAATTATATCAATGAAGCAGGTAACATTGCTTAAAAATGAATGAGAATTGAATAATTTGTGGGAGAAGACTCGTTTTTCATTTTTCACCATATATAGTTACTTTGTATCACCTATGAGGTTGAAAAAATGTTATGTGTATTATTAGAAAATAAATAAATTTCACTTAAAACCTCAAGAGTTACTTAGAGTTCTCTCTTGCTATGGAATGCTTAATAAGTGATCTAACAAATCAAAGCCTCAAATTTTCCATCCTGGGGAAAAATACCTGATATTGATATCTCTAATTATAATAATTTATACCCATTTGATGCTTATTTACATGACAGATGGAGTACTTGCAGCATGGCCATTATCTTATTAATTCATTACAAGATATTTGAGCTATGCATTCTACTTGTAATTCTACATCTTGGCCTTGTCATGAGGTATAAACAAGTCAATGTATATGAAAATACTTGGAGAAACTCAAGAGCCACAGAGAAACACATAACTATATCATTACAGTATTATTTCCATCCTTGACAAAGCACATTCTTTCATACCATATTGATTTCCTATTTAGAAGACATATACCTACCTAACAGCATGTAAGTACTTTGAGTAATTCTTCTAGTATCCTTAGATCAATACCTCTATTCAACTATCAATTTGCTACATGATATGTATACTGTGATACTGTTTTGTTAGTTAAAAAATAAAGAAAAGAAAAACATTGATGTCAAGAATCCTGGTTATCTATATATCTATCAGAATATATACATGTACATATGTGTATATCATTGATTCCATACATACCTACTTGGTCCCTAACCTGTGCAATATTCTAGATGTGTATATATGTTTAAGCATGAAGAATAATGTGAAAATAGAAGGGACAGACACTTAACATTGGTTAAAACAAAGATATGAAAGCAAACATTTTTGGGGGAGGTCATTAATTTATTTTTAACTTTTTTTACTTAATTTGACTAGTTAGGCTAAAAAAACACTAATTATAGTTTTTATTAGAAAATATACATTTCTCAGGTAAGAAGGAAGCTAGGCCAATCATTTGCTTTAGGATTTTAAACAAGTAATTGATCCTGTAAAAGCTGTGAGATTCATTCATATGCAAAAGTACATTATATATACACATTCTTCATTAAAGCTAATAATAACAATAACTAATGACAGTGGTTATACTTGTTTAATTAGGGTTTACTTATACCGACAAGAGAAGCAAGTTACATAAAATTATTAAAACATAAGAATCAACTATTTCAATATTTATTAAAAAAAGAAATATTTACCAATAAAGAAAAAGTCTTTATATAACCTGCTATATATCCATGTAGGGGATGGGTGGACTATATATTGTAAAGTGGCTGAGTTTTCTAAACTTTATAATCTAGCTATAATCATTAATAAATACAAATACAATACTGTAGTAAATTGGAGAAAGCAAAATTACTGTTAGTTGCTACTTATATAGGGCTGAAAAAAGTAACTCTGGGATAATAAAGAGCAAGAACTGGTATCTGGTCTACTAAACCCAGGTGATTACTGTTTTTTTGTGGGATGGTGTTTGTTTTATTTCTGTCAAGGCATAACATACACACAGAAAAGTACACAAACCATGTGTGTAGCTCCATGAATCTTTACAAAGTGAGTACACCCTAAGTGAAATTTTAAAACTAAAATTATTTAAACCGTACAATTCAAGCATTTATAATGAGGTGTTGCTGAACAAAGTTGATGTTAACTTGAAATAATCAGCACATATACTCTTAATTTACAACATATCGGCACAATTCCTTACATGAGCTCACTATTTGAAAAAGCATGAATATTTAGGTCATTTAAATAAGATGATACTCCATATGTAAAAAGGAGAATATATTTACCTGATAGTAACAAAAACAATAGGACTTAAAACAGAAAAAAGTATAAGAATTCCTATATTTGCATTGCTTTCCATGGGTCAGTCACTGCATTCTAGAGTTTCATTTTGTCTCACTTAATCCCTACCAGAATTATTTACTACTCACAGTATATATTCGTATTTCCCATTTATCTAATGCATCAAAAGTGCCAAAAATGTAAAATTGTTATTACCTTTTAACCAGCATATATATATTAATACTATCAGAACACTAGAATCCAAGTAGGTTCAAGTAATACATTTTGGGTTGCCAGCACTTACCTATCATTATATTGGAGCATGGTCAGCACTCTCATTTCAAATCTATGGTTAATAATCAGTATTAAGACAAATGGCATCAAGGTCCATCAAAAAAGTTTTCACGTAAGTTCCCACTAAAGCAGAAATGAACAACCTTGGCCTCAAATACCAGGACGGGGAGGTGAGGCATGAAGTGAAGATCCGTAAGCAATCTGTTGCTATTGTGCTAATTTGCATCACAATGTGGATGTGGTAAATATTTGGTGAGATTATTTCGAGGAACCTATAATAAAAGTACTATTATCCATAGAGACAATTCAAAATAATACAACTTAAAATAAATGGAAGTCAACAATTTAGAAATATATGCAAAAAAGACACAGGTTACAAAAATAGTTTCTATGTAATCTAATCAAGTAGAATACACAATTCCAAAAAAAAAACAAAACTGATGGACAACAGAAAACTTAAAAGGTAAGTTAGCAAGCACTAACATTGTAAAACATACTTTAGCAAGCATATTAAGTGAATTTAAAACTTTATAGTATAAAATAATGGATCACTGGACACATACCTGTAATCGTGTATTGGAAGATTCAACACTGTAAAAAATGTTCATTTGCCTGAAAATACTTTACAATTTTAGGTCAAGAATATAGGTGGAGAAAAAAATTGTAATTTATTACTACTGGTATTTGGCAAAATGTTATTGTAGGTTATGAGCAAAGATAAGATGGTAAAATTAATCAAGCTGACCTCAAAACTAAAATAATATGTAAAAATTCTTATACCATCACTAAGGAATAAAGGGGCCTTGTCATAACAGTAAAAATAATTTTAAAAGATGGGCCAAAGGAACAAATTTGTAAAGAATTTTTTTTTTTGGTGGGGGTGGATAATTCTGTATTTGAGGGAATAAGAAAGTTAAATATTAGTTTACATGAGACACAAAATTTGAGTTGGAAGGATATACATAAAGTTTTTGAGTAGAAAAGCAATTTACTGAATAATATACATATATAAACATATATACATATATACATATACACATATACAGATATATACATATATACATATACACATATACACACATATACATATACATACATATACATATATGTATATATACTATAACCTTATTTTCCTAAAGTGAATAAAAGTGAAAACAAATTCCCCTTGTGTCTATATAAGACTACAGTATGTGAAAATGCATAGTAACAAAAAGTATATGTCTGCTTGAACAACAGGAGAATGTGGATACCTATATAAGTGGTTGCTCCTAATGCATATCTGGAAGTGAGGCTGGAAGTATATTCAGAAGGGGAATGGTGACAAAAATTATCACTTTCTCTGTATCTATTTTAGCAATAACAATTATCTTTTCCTTTTTCTAACAAAATATTTAAAAGAGAAAATACATGCAAAAATGTGGGCTGGACACAGTGGCTCACACCTGTAATCCCAGCACTTTGGGAGGCAAAAGTGGGTGGATCACCTGAGGTTGAGACCAGCCTGGCCAATGTGGCAAAACCCCATCTCTACTAATAATACAAAAAATCAGCTGGGCATGGTGGTGCACGCCTGTAATCCCAGCTACTCAGGAGGCTGAGGCAGGAGAATCGCTTGAACCTGGGTGGGCGGAGGTTGCAGTGAGCCAAGATCGCACCACTGCACTCCAGCCTGGGTGGCAGAGCAAGACTCTGTCTCTCACACACAAATAAAAGAAAAAAAAGTGGAAAAAAAAAATACTTGGGCAAGGACTTTTTTGTGACATACCAAATGGTATCTAATCACACCAATTTCAAGTTCACCTCTGTGATGGTTAATACTGAGTGTCAACTTGATTTGATTAAATATACAAATTATTGATCCCAGGCGTATCTGTGAGGGTAGTGTCAAAAGAGACTAACATTTGAGTCAGTGGGCTGGGGAAGGCAGATCTACCCTTTATCTGGTGGGCACAATCTAATCAGCTGCCAACGAATACAAAGCAGGCAGAAAAACTTGAAAAAGAGAGATTGACCTAGCCTCCCAGCCTACATCTTTCTCCCATGCTGGACACATCCTGTCCTCGAACGTCCAACTCCAAGTTCTTCAGTTTTGGGACTCAGACTGGCTCTCCTTGCTCCTCAGCTTACAGCCAGGCTATTGTGGGACCTCACGATCGTGTTAGGCAATACTTTATAAACTCCCCTTTATATTTATAAAGATATCCTTCCTGTTAATTCTGTCCCGCTAGAGAACCCTGAGTAATACAACCTCATACGTATACACAAATGAATATGAACTTAATAAGAACAAAAGCAGCGCATCATAATTATATATTGCTTATGTAAGGTCAGGCGCTTTGTCTATTTACATAAGTTTTCAAATTTTCTATTAACAAAAGTCATGAAATAGTAATATTAAGTAGGACTACTTTTACTACGTTAAAATTTTTGCAGAAATAAGGTGAGGCAGCTGATATCACAAATACAATGAATTATAATAGACAAATTTGATGGATTACACAGATAATAGCTGAACAGCTAAGAATTCACATTAATTAATAACAAGATTGGCTCTATATTAATCCATTTTCACACTGCTATAAAGAACTACCTGAGACTGGGTAATTTATGAATCAAAGAGTTTTGATGGACTCACAGTTCCCCAGGCTTAACAGGAAGCCTGTCTGGGAGGCCTTAGAAAACTTACAATCATGGCAGAAGAAGAACAGGAATCAAGCACTTTCTTCACATGGGGGGAGGAGAGAGAGGGGGGGCAAGTGCCACAAACTTTGATACCAGATCTCATGAAAACTCACTATCATGAGAACAGCAAGGGGGAAGTCCGAACCCATGATTCAATCACCTCCCAGCTGGCCCTTCCCCCAACTCATGGGGATTGTAATTCTAGATGAGATTTGGGTGGGGACAAAGAGGCAAACTATATGAGGCTGCCAACTAGAGCACAAATACTCAGCAGGAGCTGGATGTTAGAATTCTCTCTGATAATGAGTAATTACCTTTTAATATGGCTATACATTTTTAACACAATAAAGTCCCTAAACAATTTATGCTTGCCATGACTACACGCACAACAGTGAAAGAGCTAGCCTCAAATTTTATACCAACATACTGACCTATGCATCAGATTTCAGACAGTATTAAACAAGACAGTGCTGTCTGACTTCTGAGACATGGCAACAAAATTAGCACTCATAACAAAATAAATCAAGATGACATTCTTTTAACATCACCGTGTATCAAACATGTATTTTAATACTCTCTGTAGAAACCTAGAGAATTAGAGAAAGTTAGGTTAATGTTGAACTCCAGAAGTAACAGCTCAGGTTAATAAACAGAATCCCAGATAATCAAAAGTAGTGAGAAATTTTCAATTCTGGGATGGTAACAATAAGCAGCTTTGCAAATTCACTCTCTAGGGCGTGGTCAAAAACAAGAGTGGATAGCAGAGCAAGATGGTGAAATAGAAGCGTACACTCTTTGTAACCCTCCAGAAACACCAAGTTTTAACAACTCTCTGCACACAAAAAAGGACTGTCACAAGAACCTGAGCAATTGTGAGCAATCACAATCACAGTACCTAGTTTTAACTTCATATAATTTAAACAGGCGTTGAAGAGGGTCAGAGAGACTGTCTTGAATCAATGATACCCCCTCCCCCACGCCCTTGGCAGCAACCCTGCAGTCTGGAGAGTCTGTGCACTGGGAGGAGGGACAGCGTAGTCACTGAGGGGATTTAGCATTGAAATAAGTGCTACCCTGTCATAGCAGAGAGCAAAGCCGTAGCAGGGCTTAGCCACTGACCACATCCAGAAGCAACATTTGGACCAGACCTAGCCAGAGGGGAATTGCCCATCCCATTGGTCCAAACTTGAGTTTCTTGGCAAGCCTTGCCACTGCAGACCAAAGTGCTCTGGGGTCCTATGTACACTTGAAGGGCAGTCTAGGATGCAGGGACTGCAATTCCTGGGCAACTCCTAGTGCTGGGATGGACTTAGAGCCAGAGGATGAGGACTGGGGTGGCCCGTAACCTAGGGAGACACTAGCCAGGGCAGCTAAAGCAGTGCTTGCACCAATCCTCCCTCAACTCCAGGCAGTGCCGCTCACAGCAGTGAAAGTGTCTCCTTCTTTCTGCTTAATGGGAGGAGGGAAAAGGGTAAAGAGAACTATGTCTTGCATCTTGGATACCAGCTCAGGCACAGTAAGATAGGGCACCAGGCAGAGTCATGAGGCCCCCGTTTTAGGACCTAGCTCTGAGATGACATTTCTCGACACATTTTGGGCCCATAAGGAATGACTCAGTATGGGCAGGATTCATCACCTGCTGACTAAACAGCTCCTGGGTCCTACATAAGCAGCAGTGATACCTCGGGAGTATGCCATAGACAATGGGCTCTGAGATGTGCTGACGCAAAGTGTGACTCAGCACATTCCCAGCTATGGTGGCTACAGGGAAAGACTCCTTCTGTTTTAGAAAAGCAGAGGGAAAAGTAAAGGGGACTTTGTTTTTCACCTTAGGTTCTAGCTTGGCTGCAGTGCTGTAGAGCAACAAGCAGGCCCTTGGGATCCCCAAGTTGAGGCCTAAGCTCTTGGACAGCATTCCTGGACGTGCCCTGAGCCAGAAGAAAGCCCACCTCCCTGAAGGGTGAGTCTCAGACCTGGGAGAATTCACACAAGCTGACCGAAGAGCCCTTAGGTTTTAAGTGAACATGAGAGATGGCTCAGCAGAAATCCCCCACGGGCCGGTGGTGGTGGTGCCCACAGGAACAGGCTCCTCTGCTTGTGAAAAGGGGAAAGAAGAGTTGGAAGGACTTTATACTGTGCTTTGCTTGCCAGTGTAGCTGTAGCAGAGTAGGACATCAGGCAAATTTCTAAGTTTTTGACTCTAAACCC
The DNA here is from genome assembly GCF_002776525.5 of Piliocolobus tephrosceles. Classification (NCBI taxonomy): domain Eukaryota; kingdom Metazoa; phylum Chordata; class Mammalia; order Primates; family Cercopithecidae; genus Piliocolobus; species Piliocolobus tephrosceles. Next base: position 8,729,998 of record NC_045445.1, on the reverse strand, counting down.
TGTTTCCCAGACAGCATCTCTGGACCTGCCCAGGGCCTGGGAGAACTCACTGCCCTAAAGGGAAGGACACCAACATGGATGACTTTGCCACCTACTGATTTGAGAGCCCTACAACCTTGAGTAAACATAAGTCAATGGACCTTGGGCAAGATCCAGTGCTGTGCTGGCTTCAGTTCTAACCCAGTGAAGTCCCAGTAGAGGGAAACACAGGAGTACTTGTGTCACTGTATCCTCAGTTCCAGATGGCTCAGGAGAGAGAGAGAGAGAGAGAGAGAGAGAGACAGAGAGAGAGAGAGAGAGAGAGAGACTGACTCTGTTCCAGAGAAAGTAAGGGACGATAATAAGAGTCTCTGGCTGAGTATCCAAAGAATTGTTGCAGATCATATAAAAGGCCACCAAGGTTGTGTCTCTATGAGTCTGCAAAAAATACTGTAATATTGGACTTGGGATCCAATTATCTTCAAATGTATATTTACCTGGCCCTGGAGCACATAGCTATATAAGCCAAATATTGTTAGAGATAAAGAGAGAGATAGACCACAATACAAAAACAGCTGGAGACTGCAAACCAAATTTTCAGAAATGGACAGATCTCCCAAACAGAATCTCAACAAAGAAACATCAGACTTTATCTGCACTATAGAACAAATGGACCTAGTAGATATTTACAGAACATTTCACCCACTGACTGTAGAATACACTTTCATTTCTTCAACACAATGATCATTCTCAAGGACAGATCATATGTTAGGTCATAAAACAAATCTGAAAGCATTCGAAATAATTAAAATAATATCAATCATCTTCTCTGAACACAACAGAGTAAAACTAAAAATGAAAAGAGAAGTTTTTGAAACTATACAAATACATAGAAATTAAATAATATGCACCTGAATGACCAGTGAGTCAATGAAGAAATTAAGAAAAAAATTGAAAAATGTATATAGAGACACAACATATCAAATCCTATGGTATTCAATGAAAACAGTAGTAAAAGGGAATTTTATAGATAAAAGAGCCTATGTGAAAAAATAACAAAAACTTTAAACAAAAAAACTGACAATGCACCTTAAAGAATCAGAAAAGTAAGAACAAACAAAACCCGAAATCAGTTAAAAAAAAGAAATACTATCAAGGCATAAATCAATAAAATGGAAATGAAAAAATACAATACAAAAGATAAATGAAAACTAAAGTTGGTTTTTTGAAAAGTTAAACAACACTAACAAGCTTTTAGCCACACTAAGAAAAAAAGAGAGAAGGTTCAAGTAAATACAATCAGACATAAAAAAAAGAGCCATTGCAACTGACAGTGCAGAAATTCAAAAGATAGTGGCTACTATGAGCAACTATGTGCTAATAAATTGGAAAATCTAGAGAAAATGGATAAATTCCTAGACACATAAAGCCTACCCAGACTGAAACAGGAAGAAATCCAAAGCCTGAACAGACCAATAGCAAGTAATGAAATTGAAACCATCATAAAAAGTCTCCCAGTAAATGAAAGCCTGGGACCCGATGGCTTAACTGCTAAATTCTACCAAGCCTTTAAAGGAGTACTGGTATCAATCCTACTTAATCTAGTAGAAACAATAGAAGAAAAAAATACCTCTGAATTTGTTACATGAAGTCAGAATTATCCTGATAAGAAAGCCAAAGACACATTTAAAAAAACAACACTATAGGCCAGTATCTTTAATAAATATTTATGCAAAAATCTTCAACAAAATACTAGCAAACCAAATTAAAAAATACATTACAAAGATCATTCATCATGACCAACTGAGATTTATCCCAGGGATGTAAGGATGGTTCCAAATATGCAAATCAATGTCATACATTATATCAAGAGAATGAAGGACAAAAACCATATGATCATTCCAATTAATGTTGAAAAAGCATTTAATAAAATTCAACATCCATTCACACACAAAAAAATGGATATAGAAGGAATATATATAGGAATATATATATATAGTATATATATACTACTTATATATATATTAGTAGTATGCTGAATGGGAAAATTGAAAGGCTTTCCTCTAAGACCTGGAACATGACAAACATGCCAACTTTCATGTGTTCCACATAGTACTGGAAGTGGTGACTAGAGCAATCAGACAAGAGAAAGTTATAATGGGTATTTAAGTTGAAAGGGAAGAAGTCAAATTATCCTTGTTAGCAAGTGATATGATTTCTTATTGGGAAAAACCTAAAAACTCTAAAACAAACAAACAAACAAACAAAAAACAAAAAAAAAAAACCGATTACAACTGTTAAATAAATTCAGCAAAGTTGCCAGATTCAAGATCAACATACAAAAATCAGTAGCACTTCTATATGCCAACAGTGAAGAATCTGAAAAAGAAGTAAGAAAGTAATCACATTTAAAATAGCCACACACAATATGATATGCCTAGGAATTAACCCAAAAAGTGAAAGATTCTCATAATGAAAACTATAAATCACTGATAAAAGAAATTTAAGAGGACACCAAAAAAAAAAAAAAAAAAAAAAAAAAACAGACAAACATTCCATGTTCATGGATTAGAATAATAGTGTTAAAATATTGATACTACCAAAAGCAATGTACAGATTTAATGCAATCTGTATCAAAATACCAATGACATTCTGCGCAGCAATTTAAAACCAATTCTAAAATTTATATGGAATCACAAAAGACCCAGAAAGGTCAAAGCTATCTTAAGCAAAAAGAACTGGAAAAATCATATTACCTGACTTCAAATTATACTACAGAACTATAGTAATCAAAACTGCATGGCAGTGACATAAAAATAGACAAATAGACCAATGGCAAGTGAACACCCCAGAAATAAATCTACCCACCCACAGTGAACTCGTTTTTAACAAAGTTGCCAAAAACACACCTTGGAGAAAGAACAGTCTCTTCAATAAATAGTGCTGAGAAAACTGGATCCATATGCAGAAGAATGAGGCTAGAACCAATCTCTTACCATATACAAAAATCAAATCAAAATTTATTAAAGACTTAAATTTAAGATCTCAAACTATGAGTCTACTAGAAGAAAACATTGGGGAAACTCTCTAGGACATTGATCTGAGCAAAAATTTCTTAAGTCATAACTCCTAAGCATAGAAAACCAAAGAAAAAACTGGACAAGTGAGATTACATAGAGTTAGAAGGCTTCTGCACAGTGAAGAAAACATTCAACAAAGTGATGATGCAACCCACCGAATCAGGGAAAATATTTATAAACTACCAATTTGACAAGAGATTAATAACCAGAATATATAAGGAGCTCAAACAATTCTATAGGAAAAGATCTAAATGGACAAAAGATTTAAAAAGACATTTCTCAAAAGTAGACATACAAATGACAAACAGGTATATGAAAAGGCACTCAAAATCACTGATCTTCAGAGAAATGCAAATCTAAGCTATAGTGAGATATCATCTCACCTCAGTTAAAATGGCTTATATACAAAAGGCAGGCAATAAAAATGCTGATGAGGATATGAAGAAAATGAACCCTCATATACTGTTGATAAGAATTTAAATTAATACAACCATTATGAAGAACTGTCTGGAGGGTCCTTAAATACCTGAAAGTAGAGCTACCTTATGATCTGTCAATCCTACCGCTGGGTATATGCCTCAAAGAAGGGAATATAATATACCAAAGATCTATCTGAACTCCTACGTTTCTTGTGGCACTGTTCAAAATAGTCAAGATTTGGAAGCAACCTAAATGTCTGATATAGTTTGACTGTGTCCCCACACAAATTTCATCTTGAATTCCCACATGTTGTGGGAGGAACCCAGTGGGAGGTAATTGAATCATGGGGCAAGTCTTTCCCATGCTGTTCTCATGATAGTGAATAAGTCTCATGAGATCTGATGGCTTTAAAAAAAGGAGTTCCCTACCAAGCTCTCCTTCTTTGCCTGCCACCATTCATGTAAGATGTGACTTACTCCTCCATGCCTTCCACCATGACTATGAGGCTTCCCCAGCCACGTGGAACTGTAAGTCAATTTCTCTTTCTTCTGTAAACTTTCCAGTCTCAGGTACGTCTTTTCCAGCAGTGGGAAAATAGACTCATATGTAAATTGGCACCAGTAGAGCAAAGCATTGCTGAAAACATACGCAAAAATGTGGAAGTGACTTTGGAACTGGGTAACAGGGAGAGGCTGGAACAGTTTGGAGGGCTCAGAAGACGGGAAAATGTGGGAAAGTTTGGAACTTCCCAGAGGCTTGTTGAATGGCTTTGACAAAAACACTAATAGCGATATAAACAATAAAGTCCAGGCTGAGGTGGTCTCAGAGATGAGGAACGTGTTGAGAACTGGAGCAAAGGTGACTTGTGTTATATTTTAGCAAAGAGACTGATGGCATTTTTCCCCTGCCCTAGAGATTTGTGGAACTTTGAACTTGAAAAAGATTATTTAGGGTATCTTGCAGAAGAAATTTCTAAGCAGCAAAGCATTCAAGAGGTAACTTGGGTGCTGTTATGGGTGCTGAAAAAAGCATTCAGTTCTATAAGGGAAGCAGAGCATAAAGGTACAGAAAATTTGCAGCCTGACAATGTGATAGAAAAGAAAATCCCATTTTCTGAGGAGAAATTCAAGCCAAGCCGGATGCAGAAATTTGCGTAAGTAACAAGGGCTGAATATTAATCCCCAAGACAATGGGGAAAATGTCTCCAGGACATTTCAGAGATCTTCAGGGCAGCCCCCCGCTCCCTCTGCCATCACAGGCCTAGAGGCCTAGGAATAAAAAGTGGTTTTTGTGAGCCAGGCCAAGAGTCCCCATGCTATGTGCAGCCTAGGGACTCGGTGCCCCAAGTCTTAGCTGCTCCAGCCATGACTAAAAGGGGCCAATATAGAGCTCAGGCTGTGGCTTCGGATGTTGCAAGCCTCAAGCCTTGGCAGCTTTCATGTGATGTTGAGCCTGCGAATGCACAAAAGTCAAGAATTGATGTTTGGGAAGCTCTGCCTAGATTTCAGAAGATGTATGGAAATGCTTGAATATCTAGGCAGAAGTTTGCTGAAGGGGCAAGGCTCTCATAGAGGAACTCTGCTGAGCAGTGCAGATGGGAAATGTGGGGTTGGAGCACCCACATAGAGTCTGTACTGGGGAGCTGCCTAATGGAGCTGTGAGAAGAGGGCCACCATACTCCAGACCCATAATGGTAGATCCACTGACAGCTTGCACTGTACACCTGGAAAAGTGGCAGACGGTTAATGCCAGCCTGTGAAAGGAGCCAGAAAGAAGGCTGTAGCCTGAAAAGTCGCAAGGGCAGAGCTGCCCAAGACCATGGAAACACCTCTTTCATCACCGTGACCTAGATATTAGACATGGAGTTGAAGGAGATCATTTTGGAGCTTTAAGATTTGACTGCCCCACTGGATTTCAGACTTGCATGGGCCCTGTAGCGCCTCTGTTTTATTAGATATGAGTTCTAAATTTCTCTTCAAAGAATCAATATGTCAGTATGTTCAATTCTTTGCCTTCTACTTTTAAACTTAACTTCCTCATAAAGCAACCTTTTTTGATCACCTGCTCCATCCTGACTCATTCCAGTTACCTGCTCCACCCTGACTTCCACCAAACCACTCACTCCATCACCTTTTAAATTAGCCAATCAGAATTAGTTTAGCCTGTGCCGTCTAACCCTAGCTAATAGAGGAATGACAGGGCAGCAGGGGCCCATGCCTCAGGGATAAGAACTCCTCCCCTTTGTCCAAGTGTGCACTCACCATCACTCCATCTATAAGGCGCACCCTTCTATAGAAGTACATTGCCTTGCTGAGAATTAAAAAGAAAATTTTACATTCATGTACTATATCTTTTGCAGCACCGAAACTTTATAACAATTTAGGGGGCTCACCCCTGATGACATTCCCCTCCAGGGGCGGTCTCTGGTTCTCTCTTGTGAGGAGGTGTGCCCCGCCTCCTTATGGCAGCCTCTAGGGTGAGAAATCAGGACCCACCCAGTGCAAGGAATAATCCGAGCTCTCAGCAATGTGAAAAGAAACTGGCCAGCAAACTAGGGTAAAGGATCCTCACGTACTGCAGCGACAACTCTGTGCACAGACCAAGGAAGGAGAAGCCACGGGAGCCAGTGAAGTACTTCCTTGGTGGTCAGATTCTGAAGGGCTGAATGTGTGTGTGCACGAATGATCACAAACAAGCCTGCTTGCGGTGTTGTTCATGTGGATGGTGACAAGTCCTACTGCTGGACGGAGAGAATGGGTCCTCTCTGCGAGTGGGCAGTGTTCAAAGGACTTTCAGAGGGGGAAAGGGGGGAAACAGGTCAACCTTCCAGGACAGGCAAGGCAAGACACCCCTTGTTTGAGAGGTTGAGACGTCCAGGGCAGGCAAGGCAAGACATCCCTAGTTGGAGGAGTTGAGCCTTCCGCTAATTTCTAGGGTTGAACTTCACACAGATCCCCCCTTTTCTTTCTTCTTGGGAGTAGCTCAACTCCCGCCCGTCCCAACTCTAGGGAAAGGTGAAGGAGAGGGGAGAACAGCAACATAAGTGGCTGGCAGAGGCAGGCAAAGACCAGCAGAGAGGAAGGAGGGAGAAGGAAGGTAGAGGAGGGAGACGGAGAGAGACAGAGCAAGAGAGAGAGATACAGAGACACAAAGGGAGTCAGAGAGAGACAGAAAGTCAAAGAGAGAAAGAGAGAGAAGTAATAAAGACAAAATGGTGTACCCCATTCCTTTAAAAGCCAGGGTAAATTTAAAACCTATAATTGATTATCGAAGGTCTTCTCCATAAGCTTATAACACTCCAATACCACCCTGTTGTCAGCGTAAACAAGGGCATAGCCCAAGAGCACTGAGGCCACTGACAAGCCATAGCCTTCCTAATCAAAAATCCTTAACCCAGTAACCTGTGGCTGGCCCACATACATTCAATCTGTAATGACAACTGCTTTGCCAACAGAAGAAAGTATGAGGCGATTTTGTTAAAAAAAAGATGATTCAACATTAACCACTAAAAATTCCCTTAACCCAGCAGATTTCCTAACAGGGGATCTAAATCTTAATTAATTACTATACAAAGGTCCCACCATACCTAGGAGGAACTCCCTTCAGGACAGGACAATAGATTGTTCCTCCTGGGTGATTGAGGGAAAAAGGCACAATGGGTATTCAGTAATTAATAGGGAAACTCTTGTAGAAGCAGAGTTAGGAAAATTGCCTAATAATTGGTCTGCTCAAATGGGGGAGCTCAGCCAAGCTTTAAGTATTTACACAACCAGGAAGGAACCATCTATACCAATTCTAAGTTAATTTGGACTAAAGAAGGTCTCATTAACAGCAAAGGATCATTGAAATCCCAAACTTACAAGGTTTTCAACAAAAGCAAAGTTTGCTAAAATGAACAGTGTAACACGTATTATCCTAACTTCTAATCTTGTGGCCTTACGCAGTCTAGTCCACAGACATGAAGGAAGTTCGCTTTGGAGAAGAATGGACAAAAAAGGCAGGGGGAGGGGAAGAGTTTATATAAAAAGAATGTTATATGGTAAATTCTTGTCCTAAAATAAATTAACTGGTTGTCTAAAGAAAGGGATGCTTGCACCAAGTCAGAAGGTTGACGTATGTCAAAGATTGTGAAAGTCGCGGGAAAAAAAAGTTATCAAAGGGAATTTATGCAAGAAATATTGTATCATTTAAAAGGAATTAGGCCTCCTGAATGTAAAACTGTTGAAACAGTTTATGTGCAAGGTGTGCAAGGAAAGTAAAATATACTTTTGGTAAAAGGATTATAAGGCAGCATAAGAATGTGGAGTTTTTACCTACATCCAAAGTTAAAAAATTTGTTTTAAAGGTTTAAGCAAGTTTTAAAATGTTAATTGTAAAAGAAATTCTATGTGTAAACATATTGTTAAAGGGGTATCATCCAGTCTTTCTGTGAACTGGACATTAAAATAAAAGCACAACAGGTTTTTCTTAAAGCACTATCCTGCTCTTTAACAAAAATTATAAAAGATTAAAAAGTGTCTATAAAAATCTTACCTTATGGTCACACGTTAAAATTGGATAAATATGTCTACAAGGTTTTATTAAAATTGACTTTAACGTTAATAACACACTAATATAAAGGTGAAATTTAGCTTCTCTGGTATAAAAATCATACAGGAAACACTGTCAAATATGAAATGGTGTTTGACTTTCTTTGGTCTAAACACTGAGAAAAATAGGTGCTAAAAGAAATTTCTTAGTAAGAAGGCACCAAGGACTATAGAGTCGACTGCTGATGTCCCCACATTTAAAACAAAAGATCAATTTCTTAGAAATTATATACTTGGTTTATCTTCTACTTTCCTTTCCCTCAAAACTAAAAGTCTTTTAGCACACGTACCACCCTTAGAATTTCTGGTAAACCAGCACCAGCCTGAAGATCACGTTCTCATCAAAGGGTGGAAAGAAGGAAAACTCAAGACAGCCTGGGAAGGACCCTACTTTGTGCTGCTGACCACCACTGTTCATACAGTGGAAAGGGATGGACGCATCACACCTGAGTCAAGAAAGCACCACCCCCTCCAGAGTCGTGGGCCATAGTCCCAGGGAAAAACCCCACCAAACTAAAGCTAAGACAAATTTAACTCTCTTTCATCTATTCTGTTACTCTTTCTTCTTTCCTTGCTCTATTGCTGACCATCTAGTTATTAACATAACCAAGTCAATTTCACCTCAAACTATTGGATTTGATGCTTGCCTTGTTACTGTCATGCGCGTCCATGTGAAGAGACCACCAAACAGGCTTTGTGTGAGCAACATGGCTGTCTATTTCACATGGGTGCAGGTGGGCTGAGTCCGAAAAGAGAGTCAGTGAAGGGAGATAAGGGTGGGGCTGTTTTATAGGATTTGGGTAGGTAAAGGAAAATTACAGTCAAAGGAGGGTTGTTCTCTGGCGGGCAGGAGTGGGGGTCACAAAGTGGGGGAGCTTTTTGAGCCAAGATGAGCCAGGAAAAGGAATTTCACAAGACAATATCATCCCTTAAGACAAGGACCGGCCATTTTCACTTCTTTTGCAGTGGAATGTCATCAGTTAAGGCGAGGCAGGGCATTTGCATTTCTTTTGTGATTCTTCAGTTATGTCAGGTCATCTGGGCATGCAAGTCACAGGGAATGCAATGGCTTGGCTTGGGCTCAGAGGCCTTACAGTTATACCCTGTGGGGACTTGCCAAGTCAAAGACATCTCTCTACTTCAGAAAAGTACCTCTGTCCCTCCTGACTCTCCTCAGATTGGGCATTAGTGAATTGGGACCATTTAGTCCGGGGAGATTTCAATAAAGACTCCAGTGTCAACCAGGAGTGTTGTCCCCCAATGCAGAGCTTTTATGCTGTAGTTGGTCCAACATTCTGTGGACCACGAAAAAGCAAGGATGGACTGCCCCAATCGGTTTTTGTAATTTCCTAAAACCATACATTCATTTTACTAGAGGGACAGATTCCCCCCTAAACCCCCCCCACCAAGAACTGTCAGCTAAACCAGTGCAATCCTATACAGGTTATTATCTCGAATCCTCAAAATTCTTCTCCTTTTCTTCCCTTCTATAAGGTGGTTTTATGATATGGGGGCTGAAGTTTCAGGGACAGACCCTGTTAGATTCTTTGAAATGCGTTTCTTTGATCCCCTGCCACCTCCACCTTCCTCTAAGCCTTCTAAAACCTCTCACAATGGAATAATTGCTCCTCCTCCATCTAACCACAAGAATGAGATAGCTATCACAGAAGTTAAAGACTTAAAACAAACTTTGGCAATTAAGACAGGATACCAAGATACAAATGCCTGGTTGGAATGGATCAAATATTCCATTTGCATGTTAAACAAAAGCAATTGTTATGCTTGTGTGCACGGCAGGCCAGAGGCCCAGACTATCTCCTTTCCACTAGGGTGGTCCTCCAATTGACTGGGCGTGAGCTGCATAGTAGCTCTTTTCCAGGATTCTCCAGCCTGGAGTAACAAGTGGTGTCATGCACTCTCTCTGCTATATTCTGAAATCTGGCACCCTGCGGGTCAGCCCCAGAGGGCCATCCAGCTTCTGTCTCCTAACACTAAGTTCACTTCCTATCTCTCATGACAGGGAGGAAACTTAGCATTCCTTGGAGACCTGAAGGGATGCAATGAGCTTAAGAATTTTCAAGAGCTTATCAATCAGTCAGTCCTTGTTCATCCCTGAGTGGATGTGTGGTGGTATTGTGGTGGACCTTTACTGGACACTCTGCTGAATAACTGGAGTGGCACTTGTTCTTTAGTCCAGTTGGCTATCCCTTTCATCCTGGCATTTCATCAACCAGACGAAGGAAAAATAAGACATTGTAAAGGCAGAGAAATCCCTTATGGGTCTTTTGACTCTCACGTCTATATAACGCAATTGGAGCCCCAACAGGAATACCAGATCAATTTAAAGTCCGAAATCAAATAGCTGCAGGATTTGAGTCAATATTTTGGTGGGTGACAACTAATAAAAATGTAGATTGGATAAACTACATCTACTACAACCAACAGCGATCTATTAACTACACTAGAGATGCTGTTAAAGGAATAGCTGAGCAATTAGGGGCTACTGGCCAGATGGCTTGGAAAATAGGATAGCCTTAGACACGATATTAGCAGAAAGAGGAGGAATTTGTGTCATGATTAAAACTCAATGTTGTACCTTTTTCCCAAACAACATCGCCCCTGAAGTATAACAAAGGCATTGCAAGGTCTGACTGCTCTGTCCAATGAGTTAGCCAACAACTCAGGGGTAAATGACCCCTTTACAGGATGACTAGAAAAGTGGTTCAGTAAATGGAAAGGAATAACAGCCTCAATTCTTACTTCCCTTGCAGCTGTAATGGGTGTACTTATTCTTGTTGGATGCTGTGTCATACCATGCATCCATGGGTTGGTGCAGAGGCTCAGAGAAACAGCACTTACTAAAACCTCTCTTAATTATCCTCTACCTTATCCAGATAAGCTTCTTTTGGAAAATCAAGCAGAACAACTAAGCCAAGACATGTTAAAGAGTTTGAAGAGAAAGCTGTAAGGAAAATGCAAGAGGAGGGAATTATTAGATATGAGTTCTAAATTTCTCTTCAAAGAAGCAATATGTCAGTATGTTCAATTCTTTGCTTTCTACTTTTAAACTTAAATTCCTCGAAAAGCAACCTTTTACGATCACCTGCTCCACCCTGACTCATTCCAATTACCTGATCCACCCTTACCTGTTCCACCCTGACTCCCCAAACCACTTGAAAAGACTAAAAGGCAGAAATGAAATCCACAGGCAGACAGCCCGAGCGGCGCCCAGAGCCTGGTTAAAGATCGACCCCTGACCTAACCAGTTATGTTATCTATGGATTCCAGACGTTGTATGGACAAGCGTTGTGAAAGTCCCTGTCCTGTTCTGTTCTGTTCTGATTACCGGTGCTTGCAGCCCCCAGTCACGTACCCACTGCTTGCTCAATCGAAACCACCCCCCTCCCACCCATGGTTAAGCAAGCAGTTTGTCTAAAAAACAAAAACCCCTAGACATTTGTGGTTTAAAAAAGGGCGAGAGCCAATCAGAAACTGCTGAATGTTCAAACTTCAAAATGTCAACCAATCCCAATCTTGTAACTGCAAAAATGCCCTAATCTTCTGTAACCTGTTTGTGCCTTACTATAAAAAGTAGACTTGAGCTGTGCTCGAGACCTCTCTCTTGCCCTCCTGACTACGCCTGTACGGAGAGAGGTCCGGGTTCGAACCTGCAATAAAGTGATCCCAGCCGCTTGGCTTTGACTTTGGTTTCTGGTGGTCGTCTTTGAGGGGGGTCTCGGAACTCAGGGCACAACACACTCACCCAGTCACTCTCTTTAAATTAGCCAATTGGAATTAGTTTAGCCTGTGCTGTCTAACCCTAGCCAATAAGGGAACAACAGAGCAGCAGAGGCCATGTGCATCAGGGATAAGAACCCCTTTCCCTCCTTTGTCCAAGTGTGTGCTCACCACTGCTCCATCTGTAAGGGTGCACCCTTCTATAGAACTACATTCTATAGCACCCTTCTATAGAATTCTCAGCCTTGCTGAGAATTAAAAATAAAATTTTATATTCATGTGTTATTTCTTTTGTGGCACCGAAACTTTATTTATAACAGTTTTGACCAATTTCTCCCATTTGGAATGGCAGTATTTACCCAATGCCTATATCCCCACTATATCTAGGAAGTAACTAACCTGCTTTTGATTTTACAAGCTCATAGGTGAAAGGGACTTGCCTTGTCTCAGACAAGACTTTGGACTGTGGACTTTTGAATTAGTGCTGAAGTGAATTAAAACTCTGTGGGACTGTTGGGAAGCCATGACTGGATTTAAGATGTGAGGGCATGAGATTTGGGAGGGGCCAGGGGCAGAATGGTATGGTTTGGCTGTGTCCAACTGTGTCCCCACCCAAATCTCATCTTGAATTCCCACACATTGTGGGAGGGATCTGGTGGGAGGTAACTGAAATGAGGGCAAGTCTTCCCTGTGCTGTTCTCATGGTAGTGAATAAGTCTCATGAGATCCATGGTTTTAAAAAGAGGAGTTCCCCTGCACAAGCTCTCCCTGTTTGCCTGCTGCCATCCATGTAAGATGAGACTTGCTCCTCTTTGCCTTCCACCATGATTGTGAGGCTTCCCCAGCCATGTGGAACTATAAGTCAGTTAAATCTCTTTCTTTCAGCAGCATGAAAATGCAGCAGGACAAGCCATAGACAAAACTCCTCAGACAACTAGTGAAAGAAGGAAGGCGTTTATTCAGCTGGGGGCATCGGCAAGACTCCTGTCTCAAGTGCCGAGCTCCCCAAGTGAGCAATTCGTGTCCCTTTTAAGGGCTCACAACTCTAAGGGGGTGCATGTGAGAGGGTCGTGATTGATTGAGCAAGCAGGGGGTACATGACTGGGGGCTGTATGCACCGGTAATTAGATTGGAACAAAACAAGATAGGGATTTTCACAGTACACTTCTATATAATGTCTATAATCTATAGATAACAGAACCAATTAGGTTAGGGGTCGATCTTTAACTACCAGTCCCAGGGTGTGGCGCCAGGCTGTCTGCTTGTGGATTTCATTTCTGCCTTTTAGTTTTTACTTCTTCTTTCTTTGGAGGCAGAAATTGGGCATAAGACGATATGAGGGGTGGTCTCTTCCTTTAAAAACAGACAAAACAGCATGAAAACCTCTTTCTTTCAGCAGCATGAAAGCAGACTAAAACAATGTCCATCAACAGATGAATGGATAAAGAAAATGTTATACTGATACATAATGAAGTACATAGAAGAGACATAAAACAATGAGATTCTGTCATTTGCAACAACATGGACAAAACTTGAGGTCATTATGTTAAGTGAAATCAACCAGGCATGGAAAAACAAACATCACATCTTTTCACTTATTGTCATATGTAAAAACCAAAACAATTGAACACAAGAAGATAATGAAAAGAAGGTTCATTACCAGAGGCTGCTCAGTTTTTTAGGGTTCTTTTGTTTGGTGGGGATGGTTGATGGGTACAAAAATAAGAAGAATAAATTATACCTAACATTGATAGCACAACATGATAACTATAGTCAAAATAATTCAATTATACATTTTGATTAACTAAAACAGTATATTTGAATTCTTTGTCATAAAAAGGATAAGTGCTTCAGGAGATAGATAACCCATTTTTTATGATGTGATTATTATACATTTCATGCCTGTATCAAAATATCTCATATACTCCATAAATACATGCATCTACTATGTACCCATGAAAATTAAAAATGAAAAATTTAGAAAGAAAAAACCAAAAAGTACAGAACAAACAGCTGGCAGTTAATAAAATCTAACAATTTGGTGTGACACCAAATGAGAAAGACAGCTTAACTGAGAAATCAGGGAAATTGACAAATACATCTCTGCTAAAGCTACTGTTATCCCATGGTACCTTTGTGTACTCAAAAATCTGCATCCTCTGAGAAAAAACATCAGAAGAGTTACATTAAGGAAGAAGAATACTTAGAATAGTTCAAGCAAGTCACTAAACAAATAAACAAGAACAAAAACAAGATACAGGGAGTAAATTTCCAGAGTTAATGAATATATTACCTCAATTTTTGAGTTTTCAAGAAAAAAGTTCCATGACATGCAACAAAACAAAGTTTGACATATACACAAGAATAAAATGAGGGAACAGAAGCTATGTCTGAGAGAGCTCAGATGTCAGTTTTAAAAAATAATACTTCAAGGCAACAATTACAAATATGTCCAAAGGAAAAACAGAAAACCATAATTAACAAGGTAAAGGAAGCTTTCATGGCAATAGATAATATCAATAATGAAAGAGAAATTATTAAAAAGAGCCAAATAACATTCTGGAATTGAAAATGACAGAGACTGAAGTATACATTTTGCTAGAAAAGGTTAACAGCAGATTTCAGCTGGCAGACAAACTAAAAGATTACAAACTTGAAGAAAGAGAGACAAAGATATTTAATATGAAAAACAAGAAAAAAATATGAAGAAAATTCAACAGGACTTCAGACAAGCATAAGACACAGTTTACCATAGCAACATATGTTTAACAGGAAATCAAGAAGAGGATATAGAGAACAGAGCAGAAAAAATTCAAAGAAAATAGTTGAACATTTTCTAAATTTGATTAAAAGCATAATTTTAAACATCTAAAAATTCAACAAATTCTAAGTAATATAAATGCAAAGAGATGCATACCAAGCATCATAGCAAAAACGCTGAAATACGACAAAAAGAAAATCATGAAAACAGCAAGAGAAAAATGACTTGTCATGCATAAAAGAAACTCTAAGAATAAGATCTGACTTCTCATCAGAAACCAAGGAGGCCAGAAAGAAATAAGAATACCTATTACGGCACTGATAGAAAAAACAACAGCAACAACGAAACTGTTAACCAAGCATCATAGCCCCAGGGGTAAAGATGAAGGCAAAATTAAGGCATTCCCAATTAAAACAAACTGAATTTGTTACTAGTGAACCAAGCTGACAAGATACTTAATAAAGGGAGTTTTTGAAAATGAAAAGAAAGTGATACCATATGCTAATTCAAACCCACATGAAACAACAAAGAGCTATGATAAAGGCAATTTTGTAACATTAAAAGACAGTATAAATACATATTTCCTCTCTTGAGGACTAAGCTCTGATTTTGTTTTATCTGGCCCAAATTTCTATCTAAGGTGTCTGGGGAGTCATGCTCTATAAACCATAAATTCTCATCAGATGGATATCATTTAACCCTATATGCTGTGACTTTCTTTCCAATCTGACTCTGGCATAACATTATGTGATTAAGAAAATCAAAAGATTTTATCCCAAAACATTTTTCTCCCCCATATTTTGAAATGGCCCTGCAAAGCTGGCCTAACTTCGTGGGTGAAAATTTGCATCTGTAAAGAATCTCTATTAACATAGCTAGATCTTTTTCTTCCTGGTTCTCCCAATCCTGAAGAGATTAACTGAGAGTCTAGCACCTTTTAAAGGTCTGAATAGGATATATTGGTCATCTATTGTCTTTAAGGGCAGCTACTATGAGACTTCAAAAGAAACTTGATCTCCACAATCTCATCTTTACCTGAACATTTCCTTTCTATTAATACCAGACCTTCAGACAAACTCAACCAATTGTCAACCAGAAGATGTTTAAATTTACCTATAGCATGGAAGCCCCCCACTTCAAAATGTCTTGCATTTCTGAACCAAACCAATGTATTTCCCGAGTGTATTTGATTGATATCTCAGGCCTCACTAAAATGTATAAAACCAAGTTGCACACCCACCACCTTGGACACATGTTCTCAGGACCTCCTGAAGGCTGTCATGGGCCATGGTCACTCATATTTGGCTCAGAATAAATCTCTTCAAGTATGTTACAGAGATTACACTCTCCTCCTCTAAACTGACACAAAAACTATTGTATAGCTGGGTGTGGTGGCTCATGCCTGTAATCGCAGCACTTTGGGAGGCCAAGGTGGGTGGATCACGAGGTCAGGAGTTCAAGAGCAGCCTGGCCAAGATGGTGAAATCCCGTCTCTACTAAAAATACAAAAATTAGCTGGGTGCAGTGACAGGCACCTATAATCCCAGCTACTCAGGAGAATTGCTTGAACCCGGGGGACTGAGGTTCCAATGAGCCAAGATCATGGCATTGCATTCTAGCCTGGGCAACAGAGCAAGACCCCATCTCAAAAGAAAACAAAACAAACAAACAAACAAAATAAACTATTGTATGGGGCTGAGTGCAATGGCTCATGCCTGTAATCCCAACACTTTGGGAGGCCGAGGTGGTTGGATCACTTGAAGTTAGGAGTTCGACACCAGCCTGGCCAACATGGTGAAACCCTGTCTCTACTAAAAATACAAAAATTAAGCAGGTGTGGTGGTGGGCACCTGTAATCCCAGCTACTCAGGAGGCTGAGGCAGGAGAATTGCTTGAGCCCAGGAGGCAGAGATTGCAGTGAACCGAGATCATGCCACTGTAGTCTAATAGTCCAGCCTTGGTGACAGAGTGAGACTCTGTCTCAAAAAAAACAAAAAACAAAAAACAAAAAACTATTGTATAAAGCAACATATATTGTATTTGGAGAATATAACATACAGAAAAGAAAGATATTTGAAAATAACAGCAAAAATTTGAGTTGAGTGAGGGCAAAGTTCTACTGGAATAAGTCAATTACACCATATGGTAACTCAAATACAAAGGAACGAATAAAGATAACCAGAAATAGTAAGTAAGCAGGTTAATGTAACAAACTTTGTAAGCATAGACTTGCTGTCTTTTCTAAGCTTCTTTGACAGTCATAAAATTAAACAATCATTATAGCAATGCATTGTTGGAGTTGAAGTATATGTAGATGTATTTCGTATAACTATAATAGCACAAAAAGGAGGAAGAGGAAATAGACACAGAGGAATGATATTTCTGTATCTCACAAGATCGGTTTAACATTCTAGAATCAGTCAATGTATTGTACCATATTAAGAGATTAAAGGAAAAAAGAATATGATCATTTCGACAGATGCTGAAAAAGCAGTTGGCAAAGTTGCACATCCTTACATGATAAAAATAAACTCTTGGAAAAGACAGAAACTTACTCAGTCTAATTATGGACATCTATGAAAAACCTACAACCGACAACATATTAAATAGTGAAAGTCTCTTTCTATGTAAGATTGAGAACAAATCTAGAACATTGGCACTTAGGGTATTTATTTATCATTGCACTTTGACAAATTTCCTGAGTTGTTAATAAAGGAAGACGAAAGAATAAAATAATACATGTTTGGAAGAATGGAGTAAAACTATTTACAGATGACACAAGTTGCAGGATATAAGGTCACTAAATAAAAATCAATTCCATGTTCATATAATTACAACCAACAGTTAAAACATAAAATTAAATGTTTCATTCACAATAGCATAACAAATATTTAGAAATAAATCAAATAAAAACATGGAAAACTTATAAACTAGAAACTGCAAAACATTGCAAAGAAAAAAGTACTAAATAAATGGAGGTACATATCATATTCTTGGATTAGAAGACTCAACGTAATTAAAAGATTAACTCACCCACCTCAATTGATAAAGAGATTCAATGCCACCCCAATTGAAATCCAAAAGAGTTTTTTTTAGAATAAACTGGAAGGTTCAATTTAAAAGTTATGTAGACATGACCTGGCAATTCCTTTGCAGAGTATACACTGAAAGACAAATCAGCATTTTGTAGTTGTATCTGTTTTTTCATGTTCATTTCAGCATTATTCAAAGTTGCCAAGATGTAGAAACAAAGTGTATATCTACAGATGAACGAATAAAGAAATTCAACTTTTCAATCCATGTAGTATACATTTGGTTTTGTTACATGAAATAAGTGTGCAAATTTTTTAAAGTAATTGAGTATAATACATCAGCTCCCAGTTCTATTTGGCACTTCTCCATATGATTTCTTAAGCCACTATCACACTTAGTAATTACTATAACTTTTGGTAGTCATAGTAATTTCCCTCCCCTGAAAGAGTATTCTATATCTTCAATATTATTTTAGTTTTCTTAGCAGTATCTTTTAAATATCATTTTTGTAATCTTGAAAAAGTCCATCTAATCAAATTGTTATCTTATTATTTTTGCTTTTGATATTCTATTAAGAATTTTTGACCTAATATCACAAAGAATTTATTGTGTATTTTCTGGTAGAAATTTAATAATATTCCTTCTTACAGTTAGCACTATAATCCATTTTGAACTTTTATGTATGGTTTGAGTTAAAGATAATCTTTTCCATACAGATATCTAATTTTTGCAGTACACCATTTGTTGAAAAGTCTGTCTTATCTCTACTGAATGTTGTTGAAAAATTTATCGATGATTAATTGATCTAATTGGTTTGAGTTTATGTTGGCACTCTCTTTTCCATCTCTTTGATCAATATGTTTGTTCTTATCAAAAAAAACCACACTGTCTTTAATCCTGTAGCCTCATAGAAAGTCTTTATAACAGTCTTTAGAATATGTAGTATAAATCATTTAACTTTGTTCTTTTTTGAAGTTGTTCAGATAGTCTGTCTTTTGACTTTCTATATAACATTTTTTCTTTTATGTTCTTTTTCATATTTATTGTATATATTTGAGATATACAACATGTTTTTATATACATAGTGAAATGGTTACTATAGTCAAGCACATTAACATGCCCATCATCTTGCATAGTTACCTTTTATTTGTGTATGTGTTAAGAGCACTAAAATTCTACTCTCAGCAAATATCCAGTATACAACACAATATTATAACTATAGTCCTTATTTTGTTTATTAGATCATAAGACTTATCCATCCTACATATATGCAAGTTTGCACCCTTTGACCTACATCTCCTGACCTTTCCTTCTGCCCCCCCATTTCTGGTAACCACCATTTTATTGTGTCTATATATTTGACTTTTTAAAGATTCTATATATAAATTACATCTTGCAGTATTTTTCTGTAGGTGGTTTATTTCACATAGCATGATTTCCTCCAGGTTTATCCATATTGTTGTAAACGGCAGGATTTTTAAGATATATAAATACAATTCATGTGTTGATACTTAAGAACCAATGTGATGGCATTAACAAGTGGAGTTATTAGGCAAATTATATGGTCATAAAGGTGGACCCTGCATGAATAGGATAAGTGCCCTTATAAAAGAAGCCCCAGAGAATAGCCTTGTCCCTTTTGCCATGTGAAGTTACAGCAAGAAGATGGGCTCTTGACAGACAACAAATCTGCTGGTGTCTTGATCCTGGACTTCCCAGACTCTAGAACTGTAAGAAATAGATATCTGTTTATAAACTTCCTGGTGTATGGTATTTGTTTATAGAAGGAAGAATGGATTAAGTCATGGAGTTACTTCCCAAAAAACTAAAAAAGATTGCTAGGAAAGAATTATGTGTTTCCATGATATATGGGAAAACACATAAATAGTTAAAAATATCTATCCTTAGTTTATATCACTAACCCTAAATTAGACCCCATTAAGTAGTAAAATTTTGAAACATAAGTTAGAAAAAGCAATTCATGAGGAAAGATGTCCATTTTTTCACATTCATTATGATATGATATATATGTAGACATATTTCATATCATGCAGAACTCAGTGAATGTTCCCATTTGTTGGACAATGAAGGCATATTACACATATCAGCTTCTCTTATAGTGACTTAGTGTAGATATTACACCATGGTTTCAGAAAACAGAACCAATCAGTGATGGGTGTATGAAGAGAGAAGGTGGAAAGAAAGAGAGAAAGGGAAAGCGGCGAAGGAGAGGGGAGGGGAGAGAAAGAGAGAGAGACTTAGAGAGACAAGGGGCTTATTCTAAGGAACTGGCTCACAAAATTGTGGGAGCTAGCAAGTTCAGTTTCTACAGAAAAGGTTGGCAGGCTGAAGACCACAGAAGGCTTGATTTGGCAATTGAAGTCCAAAAGGCAGCCTGGTAGTAGAATTCCTTCTTCCTTTGGGGACCTCAGATTTTTCCTCTTAAGGCCTTCAACTGATTGGATGAGGCCCATCTGTATTTAAATGATAATCTGCTTTATTTGAAGTCTACTTATTTAAATATTAATCTCACCTAAAATGTACCTTCACAGCAACATGACTGGTATTTGATCAAAACCGGCATCATAGCTTAGCCAAGTTGACACATACAACTTAGCATCACATACATGTTTGTTTAAAATGAGAAATTGGATTTGAATATTAAGGTACCATTGAGTGAAAGCTGTTAGAAATATATATAGAATATAAAAATTCATCTGTATATATATCTTGGATTCACTGGTTATTGTAAGGAAAAACTAAATTTACAATTAAAAACTAATTTAAAAAATTAATATCCCAAATTCTTTCTCTGAGGTCACAACTAAGCCTCTTAACCACACTCTCACCAGTGCTTCCCATCTGTATGAAAATGATTATCAATTTTAATTGAGTAAAGCCATAATTATTAAGCATTAATAATGACTTGATGCTAACTTATCTGCCAGTCTGGGTACTTATATTCAAGGATTAAATTCATCTTCAATATACTAGGTCATATAAAATTGTTAGTATCTATATATGATAGACTTGGTATTAATACAGGCAATTTTTTTATGTTATATGTTAATTTTTTTTGTAACCTAGATGCTGACAGACACATTAGTGATTATATTAACATACCACTTATATCCATTGCTGTATAGGCAAATTCCTCACAAGCAAATGAAGCCCTGCATTTAAGTAAAAATTAATTTCATTCATGCTAGGGTGTCTGGGATCTAGGTGATTAGGAGACTCAACCATATCAACTTGAAGCAACCTTGTTCCATGTGATGCAAACAGAGCGTTGCTTATTTTACAACTTTGAACTCACAACATCACATGTATTCCCGAACTAGTGAAATTCAACAGAGTGACCTTATAAAAGGGGATAATGAATTTTTGGAATACTAGGAACCAAACTGTATAGTCACCATAAAAAGCAATTATTCAAACAGTATCATCATGTATGACAAAGAGATTGTGAGTTCAAAGCAACTGAATGAGCTGATGAAACCCTGCAGTATAATTTGAAATTGCAGCTGAACTATTAGAAGCCATTAACCTCTGCATTCCCCAGTGTATCTTCTTAGAACTTCAAGACTTCAATTGAATGAAAACAAACATGTCTATCTAAGTAGGGATATATGTAAAATGTCATATAGAACAAGTAAATTAAAAAATAAAGACAATACATATTCAACAAGTATGTGAAACAAAAATGAATCACCACACCCTGGAAATTACAGTTGAACATGAATTTCTATATATTCTCGCGACATGACAAATAAAGCTGTGTGTTAAACATTAAGCATATGGAATTGGTTAAAAATCTGCTCTAAGGAAGCATGTTTCTTGTGGGATATTATAAAATTATAAATTTATTTCTTCCACTCAATTTGCAGCAAATTTTAAAAATACCCATAAAAATCAATAGAAAAATACATGTAGTAGCAAAATTGTGTCGTCTGTGGTATTACCAAGTCCTACAGCTGACGCAATTACCAGGAATTCTATCCTATTAAAAGGTGACCATTTCAAGTGTTATTTGTGCTAACAAACATATTACTAGTAGTATTAATAGTAGTAGTGATAGTAGTAGTAGCTTTAATGGTAGTGTTGGTAGTAGGAGCAATATTAATTATAAGTCACACTTGCTGAATGCACAATTGGGAGGTAATTACTGTGGAATTTCATGTGTATTTTCTCATTTGATCATCATCATCACAAAAAATATGTACAGACCAAAATCTTAATAATTGCATATCTCAAATTTGTTATGACTAAATGAGGTAGCATGTAAAAATAAATTTGGAAACTGAACATTTGCAAAAATGCAAATGCAATCATATTACTGCAACACTTCTACCAAATATATTTAAAGATCACAAGATGCATTGCTATTTACAATCTACTTATCTTAGTGCTAATGTATAACACTTTTAGAAATTCCTAACATTAGTTAAACTGCCCTTTTCTCATTTCCAAATTTCTCCAGAAATTAGTACCTCAGAAAGCTTGCAGCAAACCAGAATGAGGATATGAAGGTTTTTCAAATCATTATGTTAGAGCTCAGTTCTCTGAATAAACTAAAGCCACAGGTGTCATTATACAACTACAATGGTTCTTAGTGTCAAGAAGTGAGGTGGATGGGAAAAAGTAAGTAACAATTAGTACAATTGTTGTCCAAAACAAAAATCACTCAAAAAGCACGATGATTATAAATTAAAAAACATTTTTCAGTGAAATCCCCAAATACAATAGCTAGGCAAAAACTTATAATGTTCTTTCCAGATATCTACAAGGAAAGATGGAAATTTTTCCTGCAAAACCCCAAACCTGGATTGGTCATCTAATTCTGTTATTAGAAGAGGAAGAAGATCATTTAGGGAAATTATTTTCTTTCAGTTGAGATTAACCCCCAGTGGTCCACTGGCTACCCTTAGAGCCTAAAGGTCTTGAGGATACCTTAGGTCCAGATGGCTCTCAGGACTCTGCTGGGTCTAAGAAAGGCAATTCAAGGCTGATTACCGTTCCACATCCATCACCAGTCTGAAGGCTATCACAAACTTGTACTTACTCTACCCCGAAAGGACCCAGTGACATGTAATCTAAGTGACTGGAACATTTCTGAGTAGGGAACTTCCCACAGCATGGCTAATTGTGGAGGTGCTGCCCATCTTGCATGTTCTCTCCCTGTAGCTTTCATCACTCCTCTCCTCTGAGCATAGCATGATGCCTGAACCCTGAACTTATTCATTAGTCCTAGAGAATGTCCAAGTCCACTACCCTCCAACTTGCATGTATGCCACATTGAGGACCCTCTCACCTGCTCTATGTTTTTGTGGATGATTTCCAGGACCAGGAGAGAACAAGTTGTTCCTGATTTCGCTTCTTCTTTTGGGAAATATCTTTATCTCTTCTATCTTTATCTTCTCTATCCTGTAGGTGTTCACATTGTAGCAAACGACCATGAAACTTATCTTGAGGATGACTGAGGTCTAACTAACCACCAAGGATCTCCTGAGATCAATGAGGACATCTCAAGGTGCCTGCAACTCTATACCCTCACCAGTCTGAGGGCCACCACAAACTTGTACTTTGTGACTCTTATTCCACTCAGAGAAGAAAACAGTAATGTAATCTAAGTTACTGGCACTCTTTTAGTCAATTGTCATGCTGCTAATAAAGACATACCAAAGACTGGGTAATTTATATATAAAAAAGAGGTTTAATTGACTCACAGTTCACCATGGCTGGGGAAGCCTCGGGAAACTTGCAATTATGGTGGAAGGGGAAGCAAACACGTCCTGCTTCACATGGCGGCAGGAATGAGAAGGGTTGAGCAAAGTGGGTGAAATCCCCTTATAAAACTATCAGATCTCATGAGAACTCACTATCATGAGATCAGCAGCATGGGAGTAACTGCCCCCATGATTCAATTACCTCCCACCGGGTCCCTCCTATGACACATGGGGATTATGGAAACTACGATTGAAGATGAGATTTGGGTGGGGACACAGCCAAAGCATATCAGGCACCTTTCTGGGAATAGCCCTGAACACAGCGTAGTTGAAAGGGGAAGTGGTGCCCTATCTTACATTTTCATACCCTGCAGCTTTCATCACTCCTCTGAGCACAGCATGATGCCTGAATCCTGAACTTATTTATTCATCAGTTCAAATTAATGCCCAGCCCACAAGCCCCCACCTTGCATGTCTCCCTCAGTGAGTGTCCTCTCACCTGCTCTATGTTTACTTGGATGATTGCCAAGACCAGGAGAAAACAAGCTTGTTCCCATTTTCTATTCTTCAACTAAGAAGTATCTTCATCTCTTCTATCACTTTCTTCTCTAACATCATGGACTCCACATTGTTAGGAATGCACCAGTAAAATTATCTTGAGGATGCCTGAGGTCCACGTGGCCAACTAGGATCTCCTGGCATCAGGGAAGGCAGCTCAAGGCCCTTGCAACTCCACATCAGGGATCCATAGGCACTATATACTTGTATTTGGGAAGCCTTAATCCACTCAGAGAGGAACCAGTTACATATAATCTAAGTGACTGGCACCTTTCTGGAACATATTATGGATGAATGGGGAGGTGCTGCTCCATTGTGCAATGTGAATCCCGATCCTAGAGAATGTCCAGCCCACTGCCCTCCATCATGTATGTTTCCCTCAGTGAGAGCACTCTCACTTGGCTTCATGTTTACCCAGATGGTTGCCAGGACCACGAGAGAACAAGCTTGTTTTTCTGTTCTTCTATTAGGAAGTATCCTCATGTCTTCTATCCTTCTCTTCTCTATCATATAGGCATTCTCATTATTAGGAATGAACCACTGAAATCATCTAGAGGATGTCTGAGGTTCAGGTGGCCAGCTAGGATCTCCTGGCATCACTGAAGACAACTTAAGGCTCCAGCAACTCCACCTCATCGCCTCTCTGAAGACCACCACACACTTGTACTTGGTAAGCCTTACTCCACTCAGAAAGGAAACAGTGACATGTAATCTAAGTGACTGGTACCTTTCTGAAGAGAGCACTGCCCATAGCACAACTGATTGTGGAGGTGTTGCCCCATCACCCAACATCATGTACTGCAGCTTTCATCACTCCCCTCAACACAGCAGGATGCCTGAACCCTGAACACAATTATTAAGTCCTAGAGAATTTCCAGCCCACTGCCCTCCAACTTGGCATGCCTGGCTCGATGAGGACCTTCTCACCTGATTTATGTTTACCTGGATGATAGCCAAGATGAGAAGAAAAAAATCTTGTTCCCGTTTTGTCTTCTTTTAGGAAGTATCTTTATCTCTTGTATTATTACCTTCTCTAACCTGTAGGTGCTCACATGGTTAGAAATGGACCGTTAAAATCATCTTGAGGATCTCTGAGTTCCAGGTGGCTTCCAAATCTCTCCTGGGATCAATGAGGGCAGCTGAAGGTGCTTGCAGGTCTGTCTCCTCACCATTCTGAAGGGCACCATAAAATTGTACCTGAAGTATCTTGCTCTACCCAGAAAGGAGCTGGAAACATGTAATCTAAGTGACCAACACGTTTTTGAGTAGGGCACTGCCCACAATATGGTTAACTGTGGAGGTCCTGTCCCATCTTGCATGGTTCTCCCCCTGTAACTTCCATCACTCCTCTGAGCACAGCATGATGCCTGAACCCTGAACTTATTTATTCAACAGTTCCAGAATAATGTGTAGCCTACTGCCCTCCAGTGTACATGCCTCCCTAAATGAGGAACCCTTCACCTACTCTATGTTTACCTGTGTGATTGCCGAGACCAGGATAAAGCAAGATTGATCCCATTTTCTATTTTTCTAGCAGGAATTATCTTCATCTTGTGTTTCTCATCTATAACCTGCATGTGTTCATGTTGTTAGGGACAGACGATTTAGAATATCCTGAGGATGCCTGAGGTCCACATGGCCAACTAAGGTCTCCTGGTATCAGTAAAGGTACCTCAAGGCTCTTGAAACTCCACCCTATCATGGGTCCAAAGGCCACTACAAACTTACACTTGCTGAACCTTACACTACCAAGAAAGAAATCAGTGACGTATAATCTAGGAAACTGGCACATCTCTAAGTAGGGCAGTGCACACAACATATCTAATAGTGGAGGTGCTGCCCCATCTTGCAAGGTCAACCCCTGTCTCCAGCCCACTGCCCTCCATATTTACTCTTTACTCACATGGTTGCCAGGACCACGAGAAAACAAGCTTGTTTTCTGTTCTTCTATTAGGAAGTATCTTTACGTCTTCTATCTTTCTATTCTCTAAAAAATAGGTATTTCCACTGTTAGAAATACATCATTGAAATCATCTTGAGAACATCTGAGGTTCAATTGGCCAGCTAGGATCTCCTGGCATCACTGAAGACAAGTAAAGCCTCCAGCAACTTGGCTGCATCACCTGTCTGAAGGCCACCATGAACTTGTACTTGGTAAGCCTTACTCTACTCAGAAAGGGAACCGTTACATGTAATCTAAATAACTGGTGCCTTTCCAAGTAGGGCATTGCACACAGCATGACTGATTGTAGATGTGCTGTCCCATCACCCACCATCGTGCACTGCAGCTTGCATCACCCCACTCAACACAGCAGGATGCCTGAACCCTGAACTTATTCTTAATTCCTAGAGAATTTCCAGCCCACTGCCCTCCAACTTGGCTGGCCTGCCTCAGTGAGGACCCTCTCACCCGATTTATGTTTACCTGGATGATGGCCAAGAAGAGAAAAAGATTGTTCCTGTTTTCTCCTTTTAGGAAGTAACTTTCTCTCTTCTGTCATTGCTTTCTCTAACCTGTAGGTGCTCACATTGTTAGAAATGATCATCTTGATGATCATCTTGATGCCTGTGTTCCAGGTGGTTTCCAAGGCTCTCCTGGGATCAGTGAAGGCAGCTCAAGTTGCTTGCAGGTCTACCTCCTCACCAGTCTGAGGGCCACCACAAAACTGTACTTGGTGAGCCTTCCTTCATCCAAAGAGGGGTCAGTCACATGTAATATAAGTGACTGACAGTTTTTTGAGTAGGGCACTGCCCACAACATGGCTAATTGTGGTGGTGCTGCCCAATCTTGCGTGTTCTCATGCTGTAGCTTCCATCACTCCTCTGAGCACAGCATTATACCTGAACCCTGAACTGGTTTGTCTGTCCTAGACAATGTCTAGCCCACTGCCCTCCAAGGTACATGCCTCCCTAAGTGAGGAATCTCTCACCTATTCTATGTTTGTCTGGATGATTGCCAGGACCAGAAGAGAGCAAGTTTGTTCCCATTTTCTATTTTTTCTAGTAGGAATTGTCTTCATCTTGCCTTTCTGATCTATAACCTGTAGGTGTTCATGTGGTTAGGGACAGGCCATTTAACTTACTTTGAGGATGCCTGAGGTCCACATGGTCAACTAAGATCTGCTAGTATCAGGGAAGGTACTGCAAGGCTTTTGCAACTCTACCTCATCATGGGTCCAAAGGCCACTACAAACTTATACTTGGTGTGCCTCACTCTACCTGGAAAGGAACTAGTGATATATAATCTGGGCAACTGGCACATTTCTGGGTAGAGCACTGCACACAGCATGGCTGATTGTGGAGTTGCTACCCCATGTCGCACAGTTATACTCTACAGCTTTCACCACTCGCCTCAACACAGCACGTTGCCTGAACCCTGAACTTAACTCATTCATAAGTCCCAAAGAATACCCAACTCATTGCCCTTCAGCTTGCATGCCTCCTTCAGTGAGCACCCTCTCATCTGCTTTGTTTACCCAGATAATTACCAAGACCAGTAGTGAACATACTTTTCCCCGATTTCTCCTCTTCTACAAAACATATATTCATCTTTTATCCTTTGCTTCTTTGACACATAAGTGCTCATACTGTTAGGTACGCACCATCGAAATCATCTTGATGCCTGAGGTCCACATGACCAACTGGGATCTTCTGGCATTCGAGAAGGCAGTTGAAGGCCCCTGACACTCCACTGCATCAGGGGTCCAAAGGCCACTCAAAAGTTGTGTTTGGTGATATTACTCCACCCAGAAAGGAACCAGTTACATATAATCCAAGTGACTGGAACCGTTCTAGAAAAGGCACTGCATACATTATGGCTGAATAGGGAGGTGTTGCCCAGTCTCGCATGGTTACTCCCGGCAGCTTTCATCACTCTCCTAAACACAACAGAATGACTGAACCCTGATCTTATTTATTCATCACTCTTAGAGAATTTCCAGCTCACTGCCCTCCAATTTGCATATCTCATTCAGTAAAAGTACTCTCACCTGCTCGGTGTTTGCCAGATCATACCCAGGAGCAGGAGAGAACAAACGTGTTCCATTTTCTGTTCTTCTATTAGGAAGTAACTTCGTGTCTTCGATCTCTCTCTTCTCTAACATACAGGTGTTCACGTCTTGAGGATGCCTGAGGTTCAGGTGACCAGCTAGCATCTCCTGGCATTATTAAAGACAACTCCTGCAGCTCCACCTCAGGCCACCACAAACTTGTACTTAGTGAGCCTTACTCTACGCAGAAAGGACACAGTGACATGTAATATAAGTGACTGGTACCTTTCTAAGTAGAGCACTGCCCATAGCATGGCTGATTGTGGAGGGGCTGCCCCATCCCCCACCATTGTCCCCTGCATCTTTCATCACTCCCTTCAACACAGCAGGATGTCTGAATCTGGAACTTACTTATTATGAAGTCTTAGAGAATGTCCAGCCCACTGCCCACCAACTTTCATGCCTGCTTCAGTGAGAACCCTCTCACTTGCTCTATGTTTATCCAGTGATTGCCAGGACCAGGCGAGAACAAGCTTGTTACCATTTTTTATTACTTTATTAGGAATGATCTTCATCTCATCTTTCTCTTCTATAACCTGTAGGTGTTTGCATTGGTAGGAATGCACCATTGAAATCATCTTGAGGATGCCTGAGGTCCACATGGCCAGCTAGGTTCTCCTGTTATCAGGGAAGGCAGCTTGAGGCCCTTGCAGCTCTACCCCAACACAGGTCCAAAGGCCACCACAAATATATACATGGTGAGCCTTACTCTACCCAGAAAGGAGGCCGTGACATATAATCTACATAAATAGCACCTTTCTGAGTAGGGCATTGCACACAGCATGGCTGATTATGGAAGTGCTGCCCTATCCCCCACCATTGTCCCCTGCGGGTTTCATCATTCCCCTCAATAGAACATGATGCCTGAACAATGTGATTCATAAGTCCTAGAGAATGCCCATCCCACTGCTCTCCAAACTGCATCCCTCCTTAAGTGGAGACCCACTAATCTTCTCCATGTTTACCTAGATGATTGACAGGAGCAGGAGAGAATAAGCTTGGACATGTTTCCTTTTCTTAAGAAGTATCTTTATCTTCTCTCACTTGTAAAAATGGAAGTTTTTATATATGTAGCATTTCACGTGGTTTGATCTCCCTAAAGTTTACCAAAAAGCCCTCCAATACACCTACCACATCCTTATTTCCTCCATATATTCCTTCATTCCAAATACATAGAATAAAAATGACAAGAATTGCAAAAATTCCTAAGTGAAGCTAAAGTACATTAGAGATGTGAAAGAGAGAGACTTATTTTCTTCATCCATCCTTTGAGAGGAAACTACACTTTTAACTCATAACTTTTGAATTTTCCTACAAGCCTTTTGTGCTCTGATTTTCCCTGAAATAATCTGAATCAGAGGGAGGTTGTAAGACAGTATGTGGGGAGATGCCCAATCCAGTTCTCCTGGCCATCATTGGAACCTTGCTCTCACCCCCACCTGAAATTACTAAAACCTATGTGATCATTCACCTATTATCCTGCTACAAAGTGGGACACAAATGTAGCAAAGTTTCGTATCCTTTCTTCACCGAAACAAATATAATTGTTGATATAGAGCAGCAGAGAAGAAATATGCCCAATATCTGGGACCCTTAGTGGTCTAGAAAAGTTGTGAAGGCAAACGTCTGGAAAATGATTCCTATTTTGACCCAGTTCTGCCAGTATTTCTTTCTTCCATTGGCCCTAGGGTATTTAACTCACACAGATGATGATAGGCTGTTTACCATGCAAGAACAAGCACTGAATACACCAGTTGGCATAGAGTCAGAGACTACTGTATATCTCATTATGTTTCATTGCCTTATTTCATAGCTTACGTGAAAAAATAAAGGTAAATACAAATAAAAGGACAAGAGCAACAACAATAATTTATATTTCTGAAATGCTCACTTACACCACATCAATGTACTTGGGAATTTTATGTGAATCTTCTCACATATCCTCACAATCTTTTACATACTGACACAGATTTGTCTTGAAGATTAATGAGAAAACATGTGAAGATACGCTTGGATCCTCAAATATAACAACACAAGAGATACTACGTTTATGGCGACATAGAGGGCATATCTGAGAAGAAAAAATACCTATGAAATTTCCTATTTACAACATACTTAACCGTCTATGAGATAAGTATGTGGGTAGTTCTATTATCTATAATTCACCAGTGCTATTAACTGTCATTCTTTACACCAAACGGTCCCAAGATCTTGTTAATTCTGATGCATGAGAGAGCAATCTAGGAACAGCTGGCAGCAGGTACTTTCAGACTTATGATGCGAAGGCAGAGTTCTCCTAAGTGCCTCACTTGGAACTTACTGACTGTGATGATGTGGAATGAGAATTTCTTTAATACAGCAATGCATTAAAAATGGAGATATCACTGTCTAGCTAGATTGATTAAAACATTAAAACCACTAGATTTGTAAGATTGGGAGAAAACAAAGAGATATTACACTAAGTACCTTCACAAACTGTCAGCATTAACCATCAATCAATCTCAGAAAAATAAGAATCTTATCAAAAAAGAAAGATGGATTTGTAGAAGTGCCCAACCGTATACTCAGTTCTTGGAAAATACAAACCCTTCCAAGAGGAGACTTCAGGATTGCTAATGACTTAAAGCCCTTACCAGATGAATTAGGTGGTGCAATGCTTTACTGAAAACTATTTTAAAATCCTAGTCGTGTAATCATACAACTGGAATGGTCTCAAAAATAATGAGCCGTATCAGAGGTAAGGTGGTAAGGAATAGATAATATGTAAAAGTTATGAGTTTCTTGTACATAAGCCTCTATATGTCGAAGGATTTCCAGGCTTCTACCATTTGGTAAGTGGAGACTACAGTTTCCAGATCAGATGAAGGAACAGGGATCAAATTTATCTGGTGTCTAAAACAACATAAAAACCAGATATATACAGAAAAGCTTGTCTTTCAGACACTGTAGAGTGATCTGTGAGAGAAGAGACACATTAGAACAGTCCATCTGAGAAGTCCTGCCAACTTCTCAGAGAGAGAGTATCGACTCCAGTGCAGAGAATGGGAACCCAGGCAAAGCCTGGCAATTTTCAATATTAACAGATTAAACTGGAAAAAAGGAGATCATTTCACTAGATGCAGAGAGATGTGTGACTAAATCTAACATCCATATCTGAGAAATAATAACAACAAATCAGGTATAGCACAGAGTATATCCTCAATTGCTTGAATGGCATCTATGAAAAACCACAGCTAAATTAAGGCTTAATTGTTAATGTTCTTATGCTTGACTCCAAAGATCAGGAACCAGGTGGGGATGTCCTATTCACTATTTCTGTGCAAGAATTATACCAAATTAAAATAAGGAAATAAGGATGTAATATTTTATAATTTGCAATCATGGATGAGTAAAATCAAGAGTCTGTCATCTTCAACCATTAACTTCCCCTTACCTGTGTTTGCAGTGGGTTCAATGCTTGCACTGCAAATAAATTATCTCTGTGGCATAGATAGCCACAGGGTATTCTAGAAAAATATGTAAACTGAACAATAAAGCAGAACAAAGCAAAACACATTACAATATGTATATGAAAAACCACCAATGAAATCCTTTGAGTGATAACTGATGTTACTCTTCTTAACAGTAATATAATAGCAGGGTTACTAAGACTGATACCATTAGTTATAGCACTAGTACTGCCAGCAGTAGTGCTAACAGGAAAATTTGCTGAATGATTACATGCCTGGCAGGTATGTAGTTCAGATTTTCATACGGATTTCCACATTTCATACCCACAACAAATTGGTACCAAAGAGACAGGATCCTAATGTTCTGATTTGTCATGGTGATCGAGGACATGTGTAGAACATACGTTCGGAAATGGAAAAAAACCCAGAAATGCACAGATAAGCATAGTAATCACAGATAATCACGTGACCATGGAACAAGATTAAGACTGCTATGCAGTGTTAAACCTCACAGAAATCATTCACATTAACCTCAGAAAATAGGAAGAAATTCATTTTGCTGCTATATGTCCTCCAATCTGACCTAATAAAAGGTGTTTATTGAACATGCTCTTATTTTTACCAAAGTACCAGTAATATAGTCTCTACCACTATGACTACTCTATACCAGTATCACTACAAGGAGCTGAAGAAACAGCAGCAGTAGTTACATAATTGATGACTTACATGGTTTGCAATGTCCATGAGGCCTTTAGATGGATTCTCTCTTTTGACCCTAACAACAAACATGTGCCATTGAATGTTTTACTGAATCAATGACTCAGGTAAGTTGCAAGGATTAAGGAGACAACATTTGTAGACTCTTTCAAAACCTATGAAGAAACAAAGAAGCTACATAGTTATAGTATGGCTATGCAACATTGAATACCTAAAATAAATGACATACTAATTTACTATTCACAACCTGTGCAGTTATCAGCATGTATATTTTCTTTCTCATTTCTATTAGTAATAATTTACTGGTTCTGCAGTTGGAGAATGAAAATCTTGAAGGGGCTGACAGTAAAGCTCTACCAATCCATTATAATTGTGACTTCTCAAAATTTGCAAATCACTGATTATGATACAGAATGAGGCTGTCTGTAGTGAGTTCAATCTAAATATATAGACACTGATTCCCTACCCACAAATATGTAAAATGTGACAACTAACTGACAGTTTTAACTGCGAAGAAAAAAGGATAGGTTAAAAAGAATGACAACCTTCCTCAAACCACCAGCAATAATTGAGTGAAGACTTGTTCAAAAGTTAAAATTCCCTAAAAATATACATATGTATATGTATATTCACAGATATCCATGCATGAAAAAGCACCTATACACAAAATTGAAGGGATCATGTAACTCAGGCTTTATCCACGTTAATAATGAGTAAGTCCTGTATTGTTCATTTCTAATTCATTGCCTGTCCATAACTAGCACTCTTTATATTATTTTAAAAGAATTATGATAAAATTTTTCTGCTTATTTTCTAATGCAGATCAAAGATATTAATAAAAAGTTATATAAAGAAAAAATGTGAAGAATCTACTACAGGAGTTCCTAAATGGTATTCTTAACAATTATATACTAATAATAAACACAAGGTAATCGTGGCTTACAAATTCAAAGTTTCCAAAAATAACTGGTGGCTGATATGACATGTTAAATGAAGCAAATGGCTGTAAAACCCGTACTGAGCTGACAGTTCATAAAACCCATGATGTGATAGGCCAGTTCTACAATTAGAAGTAACTCTTGGTGACTTAACAACTCTGATTATGCAGGCTATTTATTAAATACTGCAATTCATTATACAAAGGAAGGTTGTTATCTTTATGGAATTATCTGAAAAATGAAGAGAACTGGTTGACAGTTAAGGAAATGAGGCAAGAATAAAAGACAAAAAATGACAAAGTTATTTTGCCTGTATTCCAGCCACAATCATACAGCAAAAATAAGATTGTATTCAAAACAAAAATCAATCAAAAATTGGTAGGAAAAATAAAGTTTTCACATATATAGACACAAAACTATTTAGTTTCCTTTAGTAGACATGACATAGGTTTGCTTGGATAAGTATTTTTCTTAATTTTAAACGACTAGGGTCCAGGTGTGGTGGCTCACACCTGTAATCCCAGCATTTTGGGTGGCCGAGGCTGGTGGATCACCTGAGGTCAGAAGTTTGAGACCAGCCTGGCCAATATGGTGAAACCCTGTGTCTACTGAAAAAACAAAAATTAGCTGGTATGGTTGTGGGTGCCTATAATATTCAGGAGGCTGAGGCAGTAGAATCCCTTGAACCTGGAAGTAGAGGTTGCAGTGAGCCGAGATCGCACCATTGCACTCGAGCCTGGGTGACATAAGTGAAACTCCGTCTCAAAAAAAAAAAAAAAAAAAGAAAAAAAAAGAAAAGAAAGAAAGAAAAAAGACTAGGAAGCTAACATTTAAGAAAGAAGAATGAAATAAATTAATACATCTGAATATTGAATATATTTTCCTAGGTTCCCCAATTATGGTGAGACAGCAAAACATTTATTATGAAAAATTAAGACAAATTCATTTCATAGAAAGAAAACAATTCCATTAATTTTCTGTGGTGCCTTGCACAACCTTTCTACACTCATCTATGAATTCCTTCTGTAAATTATATTTGTTCAATTTAATTAATAAATATAGTAGCAACAAGGATAATTATTAACATTTACTCAATGTTGACTTAATTGGATTATATAAGATATATTTGGAGATTATTTCATTTGATCCAGATGACACCTATATTATATAAAAATCATTATTAATTTGATAGCACAGATTGGCTGTGAAGTTTGAGTGGAGTAACATGTATAAACTACTTGAGTTACGTAAAATATCATAAGCATATCACTGAGTAGTATAACACAGTGTTCATCACTGTGGCTGTCAAGGCTAATTCTTAATGCCACAGCAATTTCCAATTTAGACACTACTTAAAACATGTAAGTCCTGGAATTTCTGAGGTTAATCCTGCACATGTTGCTATTATTAGTGAATATTAAACCCCACTATTCCATTGCTCCTCTTCAGGTTCTAGATTTTTCTCAGTTTTCTGGTGTTTAAGTGGATTCCAAATCCCAATGAACTTAACAGGCAGTAAATGTTGCTCCTGTTACAACAAATCATTATTTTTATTCTGGATGATATTGAATCCAGTTTCAAACACAGGCCTAAAATATTACCTCGGATAAACTCAAAAGAGGTAATTCATAACAAACATTTATGAACACTCCACAAGTGTCTTACAGAGCAGCCAATACCTTGGTTCTGGCTTTTGACAAAGGAGACTGTTTGCAAGTCGACTGGCAAGGAGACAAGAGGAAAGCCTCAAATCTTTCTCCTTGATGGGGGTTGGGTTGGATTTTATAAGCAGAGGGTAATGAGGAATGATCTGACTGGCTCTTGCATTAAGGTGATGCCAGGAGGCAGGATCTGACGGGATCCTGCCATGGGGTGACACAAGTGCTCAACCTGGTGGGAATCTGGGTCTTGTCAAGCAGTGTCCACTTCCTAATTCAGTCCCCACTTCTTGGTCTGAGTGCTTAGGTTCCTCCCATGGCTGCACGCTTGGTTTATCTGATCATGTTCAAGTTATGTGACCTTCAACATGGCGGTTCATAGCAACCGTAAAAGAACTCACAACTTTGTCACAGAAAAGTTGTTACAAACCCTCCCTTTTTTATGTCCATTCCTCAATCTTGAGAGAAAAGGCGTAAGGACTATTCTAGATAATTCCTGCTGATTAGGATCACAGACCTTGTTTAAAGAAATGAAATTGTTTTTATTATCATATCTGCCATGCTGATCTGTGATCAGTGGTCGTGGATGTCACTATTGTAATTGTTTTGGGGGTGCCACAAACCCCACCCATATAAGACAGCAAACAATTGTTAAATGTTATGTGTGTCCTGACTGTCTGCCCAATCGTCTATTTCCCTTCTTTCTCCCTCTCATTAGGATTCTCTATTCCCTGAGACCAAAAAGAAAAAAAAAAAAAGAAAAATTCTACGGAAATTCGGCCAATTAAAAACCCCACAGTGACTTCTAAGTGTTCAAGTGAATGGAGGAGTCACACATCCCTAACTATAAATTAAAAACTGATTAAGATTAGTGAGGAAAAATGTCAAAATCCAAGATAGGCCAAAAGCTAGGCCTTTTGCACCAAACAGTGAGCCAAGTTGTGGATGCAAGGAAAAGTTTTCGAAGGAAATTAAAAATTTTACTCCAGTGAACATGCAAAGGAGAAGGAAATAAATCAGTCTTATAGCTGATATGGAGACTTTGAGTGCTCTGGACAGATTAAACCAGACACAACATTCTCTTAGGCCAGAAACTAATCCAAAGCAAGACTCTTTTCAATTCTATGAAGGATGAGAGAGGTGAGAAAGTTGCAGAAGAAAAGTTTGAAGCTAGCAAAGGTGGATTCGTGAGGTTTAAGGAAAGAAGCCATTGCCATACAAAAATGTAAGGACAAGCACTAAGTGTTGATATAGAAGCTATAGCAAGTTACCCAGATCTAGTTAAGATCATAGATGAAGTTGGCTACATGAAACAAGAGATTTTCAGTCCAGATGAAACCACCTTCTAATGGAAGAACATGCCATCTAGGATTTTTATAGCTAGAGAGGAGATAACACTGCGTGGCCTCAAAGCTTTAAAGGACAGGGTGATGACTCTCTTGTTAGGGGCTAATGCAGCTGATGACTATAAGTTGAAGCCAAAGCTCACTTAAGATACTAAAAATCCTCAGACCCTTGAGAATTATGCTAAATCTTCTCTGCCTGCACTCTATAAATGGAACAGCAAAGCCTGGATGACAGCACAACTCTTTACAGCATGGTTTACTACTTTAAGCCCACTATTGAGATCCACTGCTTAAAAAACAAAAAGATTCCTTTCAAAATATTTTTGCTCATTGACAATGTACCTAGTGACCAAAGAACTCTGATGGAGAAATGTAAGGAGATAAATGTTGTTTTCCTGTCTGCTAACACAATATCCATTTTGGAGCCCATGAATCAAGGAGTGATTTTAATTTTCAAGGCTTATTATTTAAGAAATACATTTCATAAGGCTATAGCTGTCATAAATAGTAATTGCTATGATGGATCTAGGCAAAGTCAATTAAAAATCTTCTGTAAAGGATTCACCATTCTAGATTCCCTTAAGAATGTACGTGATTTATAGGAAGCTGTCAAATATCAAAATTAATAGGTGTTTCGGAGAAGTTGATTCCTACCCTCAGGGATGACTTTGAGGCATTCAAGACTTCAGTGGAGGAAGTAATTGCAGACTTGGTGGAGATAGCAAGAGAACAAGAAATATTGAAGCCTGAAGGTGTGCCTGAATTGCTACAATCTCATGACAAAACTTTAACAAATGAGAAGTTGCTTCTCCTGGACGAGCAAAGAAAGTGGTTTCTTGAGATGAAATCTACTCCTGGTAGAGATGCCGTGAACATTGTTGAAATGACAACAAAGAATTGAAAACAGTAAATACACTTAGTTGTAAATGCAACAGCAGGGTTGGAGAGAATTGACTCCAAATTGGCAAAAAAGTTCAATTGTGGGTAAAATGCTACCCAAGAGCATTGCATGCTACAGTGAAATCTTTTGTAAAGGCAAGATCAATTGATACAGCGAACTTCAACTTCGGAAAGTGCCCCAACCACCCCAACTTTCAGCAACTACCAACCACAGCCAATGACATTGAGGCAAGACCCCTACCAGTAAAAAGATGATGACTCACTGAAGGATTAGATGACTTTAGCATTTTTTTTTTTTACCAATACAGAATTATTAAATTGAGATGTGTATTTTTTAGACATAATGCTATTGCATATTTAATAGACTAGAGTACAGTGTAAACATAAGTTTTACATGCACTGGGGAAACTAAAGAATTTGTGTGACTTGCTTTATTGTGATGGTCTGAAACTGAACACACAGTATCTCTGAGGTATGCCTACACTTTATGTTGCCTAGGTTCTCTACTTACTGTGAAATTATACCGTATCTATTATTTTTTTAAAAATTACTAAACACATTTCCTTTTTTTCAAACAATGGAAACTACATCACTAATTATTATCAAGGGGCACGAACAATTCACTACACTCCACACTCACCAATATTTCCCATCTTTTAAATGATAATCATTTTGGTATTGATAAAAACAATAACCAATATTAACATCAATTTGATGCTTCTTAAGCTTTCAGATAGAGTGTCTGAATTGAATTTGTGAACTCTTTAATCATCAAAAAATTATATCAATGTATTTAATTTCATTTATATGATTTTTACTAGTTTTAAGTGGAGAGGTGTAAAATAATTTTGAAACTTAAAAAGTGACAATATAAACATGAATGTTTATGTAATCACAGCACCCATTTTTACTAAAGATAAATACATTAATGACACAGTTATTTCTCATTCAGACCTACCATATGAACCCACAGGATGTGAACCTCAGCAAAGTCCCTCTGAGAACTGTTACCATCTCATTGCTTGCCTCTATTACCTCAAATCCTCACAGCTGCCTGAGGTCTATGCGGCACATGGCAAAGATTGTTTTACATGAAGATCCAGGTAGTTATAGATAGATAAAAAAGATATGCAGAATAACATTTATAAAAAGCAATAGTTATTAAACAATTTGTTCCCATTTTACTAGATATGCCAAGAACTGAAAATTTTCATTAAAATTCATTAGAACATGACTTTATTAAAAGTTCACTTGGAATATTAGCAAGTCATTTAGCCTTTAAATATTCCCAAATTTCCAAAAAGGTGAAAATTAAACTTCACCCTAGAAACACTTGTAAAATTAACCATCATCATAAAAGTTACGGTCACAACCATCATTTGATGAATGATTACATATCTAGGAGATATAGTACTTTGGGAACCTAAAAGGCAACATAGAAGTAAAAACAATTCTCTTATCACAAGATTAGATCACTGACCTGCTAAAACCCATTTTCACTGCATTCTAAATCAGTTAATAATTGATGCTATAAGGCTTTATTCAACTCTAATTCATAAAAACCGTAAGTGTAATAATCTAACAAGAACTGTCTAAAATATAAGGAGGACTCATAGAGAACACAGTTGGGTTTGAAAACCTAGTTATACGTGCTCACCTCAGCAGCACATATACTGAAAACCTGGTTATATACCTGGCTGTCAGGAATAGCAAAGATAACGGAGATAACAACATTATCAACATAAACAGAAAAGGCTAAGAAAGTTCTTATCTTTTCTATATGTTAATGAAGAACATAGCATGGATTTCTTGACAAAAACAAAATGTATGGCATGTACCAAAATCAGATATGTACTGTCTACTTTGTAAGAAGGACTTTCATTTCATTTTGCCCAAATTCTCTCATTGCCAATGCACGCTGGGAACACAGATGTTACGTTCAGGGAAACTTTACAAAACGATGTTATTTTTAACATCTAAATATCAACAAGTTACATCATTCAAGAAATCCTTAGAGAAAGTAGGAAAAATATTAGCCACACCACATCCTCAATGGTATTGTCAAAATTTGAACATAAAGGGTTATTGTCCAAGTAATTCACAGAGACTTTGTTAGAAATGAGTGCAAACTGTTGTGATATATGGGAAAACGTGTATATAGTAGAAAAATGTTTACATCCTCAGTTTATATCATTAATCCAAATGTATACCACTTTAATTACAGTGTTGTATCATAAAACACCAAACGCTTTTTGATCTAGACAGGTGAAAATTTTTCACATTCATGAACTGATACTACATAAAAATCAGAGTCCAATGCTATATTTTAGCAAATGACAGGCTCAAAACACATACAGAAACGCACATTAGCTTCGATTATGGGAACAGAATATATGTTTGTTTAAATCAAAAAAATAGATTTCAATATTAAATTACCATGGAATTCATTATGAAAAAGATATGGGAATGCAGAAATCTGTGTTCGTCTGGGGGTAAGCATATCTTAGATTCATGAATTACTGTAAAAGAAAAGTATGTGCATCATTAAAAATCCAATATGAGAAAAAGAAAAACAATGGTTACTTTCTCTGGTGTCCTAAACAAACAAGTCACTTTAATCTAATAAAAGTTTTCTTTTTTTTGAGACGGAGTCTCACTCTGTTGCCCAGGCTGGAGTGCAGTGGCTGGATCTCAGCTCACTGAGAGCT
The DNA here is from genome assembly GCF_002776525.5 of Piliocolobus tephrosceles. Classification (NCBI taxonomy): domain Eukaryota; kingdom Metazoa; phylum Chordata; class Mammalia; order Primates; family Cercopithecidae; genus Piliocolobus; species Piliocolobus tephrosceles. Next base: position 8,690,349 of record NC_045445.1, on the reverse strand, counting down.
CCACCTCCCGGGTTCACACCATTCTTCTGTCTCAGTCTTTCGAGTAGCTGGGACTACAGGTGCCCACTACAACGCCCAGCTAATTTTTTGTATTTTTAGGAGAGACAGGATTTCACCATGTTAGCCAGGATGGTCTTGATCTCCTGACCTTGTGATCCTCCTGCCTCGGCCTCCCAAAGTGCTGGGATTACAGGCGTGAGCCACAGCGCCCGGCCAAAAGTTTTCTATCTGTATAACAATAATTTTTAATGTTAATAAAAATCATAATTAATACTGATCATTAACACTTACCTGTCATTATGAATTCCTTTGATCAAATTCTAGTAGTGTTTAAAATCGCTCACGACTTTTCTCATTACATGAAATTGTTATTAATTTTCTATCCCAGAACTGTCATTAGAAATATTTGAGAAATACATGTTAAAATTTTTTAACAAAATAGTGACATGCACATTATCACAACATGAACTTCCATCATGGTAAAGGTGACTGTAGTAACTACACAGATTTCCCATTTAGAAATTCCTCACATACAGACACAAAAAATTCCAGAATGTAGTGAAGACTAACCATCCTTTCTAACTGCCCATCTTTCATGGTTAAGTTCCCATGGTGTCTGGGTCCTAGGAGAGAGATAAGACCCAACTTCATTAACTGGAAGCACACTTGGCCCAGGGTGATGCAAATTGAATGTTGCTTCTTTTGTAACTTCAAACTCACCTCCAAATGTGGGACTAATATAGTGAAACTCAACAAGAGTGATTACAGAATAATACATATTTTGGCAATAGTTGGGATCAAACTTCACAAACTACATAGAAGGCAATCATTCCAACAGTACATTAATAGAAGAGATACTGCACTCAAAAAACAGAATGAATTGATTTTTGAAAATACGTAATCTGAATATTGGATTGAAAAGAATCAAAAGCAGTCAACTGAAGCCACTCACCTCTGCTCTCTTCCCAACGTCTTCTTTTTGTTTTCCAGGCTTCAATTGTATGAAAATGCATTTAGGAATTGCCATACTGTTTTCCATAATGGTTGAACTAGTTTACAATCCCACCAACAGTGTAAAAGTGTTCCTATTTCTCCACATCCTCTCCAACACCTGTTGTTTCCTGATTTTTTAATGATTGCCATTCTAACTGGTGTGAGATGGTATCTCATTGTGGTTTTGATTTGCATTTCTCTGATGGCCAGTGATGATGAGCATTTTTTCATGTTTCTGTTGGCTGTATGAATGTCTTCTTTTGAGAAATGTCTGTTCATATCCTTTCCCCACTTTTTGATGGGGTTGTTTGTTTTTTTCTTGTATATTTGTTTGAGTTCTTTGTAGATTCTGGAAATTAGCCCTTTGTCAGATGAGTAGATTGCAAAAATTTTCTCCCATTCTGTAGGTTGCCTGTTCACTCTGATGGTAGTTTCTTTTGCTGTGCAGAAGCTCTTTAGTTTAATTAGATCCCATTTGTCAATTTTGGCTTTTGCTGCCGTTGCTTTTGGTGTTTTAGACATGAAGTCCTAGCCCATGCCTATGTCCTGAATGGTACTACCTAGATTTTCTTCTAGGGTTTTTATGGTATTAGGTCTAACATTTAAGTCTCTAATCCATCTTGAATTAATCTTCGTATAAGGAGTAAGGAAAGGATCCAGTTTCAGCTTTCTACTTATGGCTAGCCAATTTTCCCAGCACCATTTATTAAATAGGGAATCCT
>NC_045445.1:8654810-8688234 GCF_002776525.5 Piliocolobus tephrosceles | reverse complement strand
GGGGGAGGGATTGCATTGGGGAGTTATACCTGATATAAATGATGAATTGATGGGTGCTGACGAGTTGATGGGTGCAGCACACCAACATGGCACATGTATACATATGTAACAAACCTGCACGTTATGCACATGTACCCTAGAACTTAAAGTATAATAAAAAATAAATAAATAAATAAATAAATAAATAAATAAATAAATAAAGAGTTTTAAGTAGAAAAAAAAAAAGAAAATGCATTTAGATCTCTTTTGGCATGGATTTGCAAGAAGTGATCTAAAGGGTGAACAAACTGAATATCAATAAGCAGAATATATTTCAATCCGTACAAAAAACTGGAAAAAACTACAACATCCTGGAAATAAAACTGAACACTGGTCTGTCTATATTATGAAAAATGGCATATGAAAAATAGAGCTATATGTTAAACACTGGGTATGTGGAACTGGTTTAAAGTGAGATGTGGAGAAGCATGTTTGTTGTGAGAGATAATTAAATTTTACATTATAACCGCCTACTCATTGTACTAGATTCACTGAATCTAAAAATATTCATTGAATCATAATAGTTCAATGTATTTTTAAAAATCTTCCTGTGTGATATTATCAGCTTATTTAGTTATTACAATTTCTATGAATATCATCCTGTTAAAAGTGGTAAGTAAAAGTGCTGTGTTACTAATAAACATAGAAGAAGTAGTAGTAACAGCAACAGCAAAAAGTAGTATTTCCTGAATAATTACATACTGGACAGAAAATATGATAGATTTTCTAATTTAACAATCCTAACAAATATGTATTGACATTTTTAATACTTCTTAATAATAACATTTAATGAATATGAAAGGGGACGATATGTGAAATGACAGTTCTGCCCCATATACAAATATTTTGGTCAACGATGGACTGCATATACAATGGTGGTCCCATAAGTTTCAAATGGAGCTAAAAAATTCCTATTGCCTAGTGACATAGTAGCTGTCCTAAAATTCTAGTGCGATATATTACTCATGTGTTTGTGGTAATACTGGTGTAAACAAACCTACAGTGTTACCATTCATATAAAAGTATAGCACAGGGCCAGGTGCGGTGGCTCATGCCTGTAATCCCAGCACTTTGGGAAGCCGACGGGGGCGGATCACCTGAGGTTGGGAGTTTGAGACCAGCCTGACCAACATGGAGAAACCCCGTCTCTACTAAAAATACAAAATTAGCAGCATGTGGTGGTGCACGCCTGTAATTCCAGCTACTCAGGAGGCTGAGGCAAGAGAATCGCTTAAAACCAGGAGGCAGAGGTTGTGGTAAGCCAAGATTGAGCCATTGCACTCCAGCTTGGGCAACAAGAGCAAAACTCCTCAAAAAAAAAAAAAAAAACACAAAACAAAGTGTAGCACATATAATATATACAGTGCACAATATTTGATGACAGCAAACAAGTATATTATGAGATTAAATTTTTCTATACCATACTTTTTATTATTTGAGCATATACAATGGTGGTTCCATAATATTATAGTACAGCTGAAAAATCCATGATTTGGTGTTGTCATAACATAGCACATAAAATTATGTACAGTATATAATATTTGATAGTGATAATAAATGACTATGTTACCGGAATATGTATTTACTATACTATTTATCATTTTAGAAGGTACTCCTTGTACTTCTTAAAACCAAAGTGAACTGTAAAACAGCCTCAGTTTCTTTAGGAGATATTCCAGAGGAAGGCATTGTCATTATAGGAAATAACAGCATGTGTGTTACTGCCTCTGAAGATCTAGTGGAGCAAATGTGGAGGTGGAAGACAGTGACATTGATGACATTGATGTTCCTGACCCTAGATAGGTCTAGGTTAATTTGTGTGTCTGTGTATCTTAGATTTTTTTGTTTCTGATTTTGTCTTGAGATGGAGTCTCGCTCTGTCGCCAGGCTGGAGTGCAGTGGCACGATCTCGGCTCACAGCAACCTCCACCTCCTGTGTTCAAGGGATTCTCCTGCCTCAGCCTCCCAAGTAGCTGGGACTACAGGCATGCACCAACACACCCAGATCATTTCTTTTTTGTGTTTTTAGTAGAGACGGGGTTTCACCATGTTGGCCAGGATGGTCTCGATATCTTGACCTCGTGATCTGCCTGCCTTGGCCTCCCAAAGTTCTGGCATTACAGGCATGAGCCACCACACCCAGCCTGTATCTTAGTTTTTAATAACAACGTTTAAACAGTGAAAAAGAAAAAGAAAACAGCTTATGGAATAAGGAGATAAAGAAAGCTTAAAACAAGTTTGTGTTTTAAGCTAAGAGTTATTAGAAACAAGTAAAAAGTTTAAAAAATTAAGAAGTTTATAGAAATGTACAGTAAGTTAAGTTTAATTTATTATTGAATAAAGAAGAATATTTCAAAATAAATTTAGTGTAGACTCAGTGTAGGGTGTTTATAAAGCCTACAGTAGTATACAGTAATGTTCTAGGTCTTCACATTCTCTCACAATTCACTTACTGGCTCACTCAGAGCCACCTGCTGTCCTACAACTTCCATTCCCGATAAGTGCCCTATAGATGTGTACTATTTTTTAACTATATACCATATTTTACTATACCTTTTCTATGTTTAGATACAAATATACTTACAATTGTGTTATATTTGCCTACAGTATCCAGTACAGTAATATGCTGTACAGGTTTGTAGCCAAGGGGCCACAAGCTATACCATACGGCCTAGGTGTATGGTAGGCTACACCATCTGGGTTGTGTAAGTACGCTGTATGATGTTCACACAATGACAAAACTGCCTAAGGACACATTTTTCAGAACATATCCCCTTTGTTAAGTGATACACAAAAGTACTTTTGAAATTGAAAGTTAGCAAACTCAAAAATAACATTAGCACAGCAAAAAGCTATGAAGTATCATTTACATACATGTTAAATTACTATTTTAAAAATCAGAATCTCCTAATAACATCAACAATCAATCATTAACCAAAGAATATTGAAATAAGAATGCATGCAAAACAGTTTAAAAGTTTAAAATTTCTAAAAATGAACTTACACTGTATTTTTCTGTTATAACAAGTAAATATAATATCCTGGCAAATGACATATACAGATAAAATGATTATGAAACAGACAACTTAAATATGACCTGCTAAACAATATTTATATTATAGCATTACTGATTTTTCTTAAATAAATTCATTATCAATCACAATTAACAGTGAATATTATTTTAAAGGGAATTTGAGAATGTGCTTCTAACATTTACTTCAATATAAATGGATGATATCAATTTTTTTTACAGAATTAGAAAAAGCTATTCTAAAATTCATATGGACCAAAAAAGATTCCAATTAAGCCAAAGCAATTCTAATTAAAAAGAGCACAGCTGGAGGCATCATAGTACCAGACTTCAAACTATACTACAAGGCTACAGTAACCAAAACAGCATGGCACTGGTACAAAAACAGACACACAGAAACAGATTAGAGAACCCAGACCTAAAGCCACACATCTATAACCATCTGATGTTTGGCAAAGCCAACAATAATAAGCAGTGGAGAAAGGATTCCCTATTCAATAAATAGTGTTAGGATAGCTGGCTAGCCATATGCAGATGAAACTGGACCCCGACTTCTCACCATATACAAAAATTGACTCAAGGTGGATTAAGGACTTAAATGTAAGACCTCAAACTGTAAAAATCCTTAAAGAAAACCTAGGAAATATCCTTCTTTATTTTAGATTTGGCAAAGAGTTTATGGTTAATTCCTCAAAAGTGATTGCAACAAAAAATTGACATGTGGAACCAAATTAAACTACAGAGCTTCATCAAGGCAAGAAAAAACTATCAAGGGAATAAGAAGACAACTTATAGAATAGCAGAAAATATTCACAAACTATACATCTGCCAAAGGTCTAATATTCAGAATCTATAAGGAACAAGCCAAAACCAAACCCCATTAAAAAGCAGGCAAAGGAAACAAACACTTATCAAATGAAGATATACAAGCAGTCAACAAATATATGAAAAAATGCTCAACATCACTTAATAATGAGAGAAATGCAAATCAAAACTACAATGACATACCATCTCACATCAGTCAGAATGGCTTTTGTTAAAAAGTCAAAAACAGTAACAGATGTTAGTGAGATTGTGAAGAAAAGGGAACACTTAAACACTGTTGTTTGGAATGTAAATTACTTCAGTCACTGTGGAGATCAGTTTTGTGATTTCTCAGAGAACTAAGACTTGAACTACCATTTAACTCAGCAATCCCATTACTAGGTATATACCCAAAGGAAAATAAATCATTCTACCAAAAAGATGCATTCACCCATATGTTCATTGCAGTGCTATTCATAACAGCAAAAGCATGGAATCAATGCATATCCCCATCAGCAGTGGACTGGATAAAGAAAATGTGGTAGATATACACCACGGAATACTACCGCATTATAAAGACAACAAAAATCATGTTCTTTACGGCAACACAGATGTCACTGGAAATCATTATCCTAAGCAAAACAATGCAGAAGCAGAAAAACAAGTACCACATATTCTCGTTTATAAGTGGGAGGTAAACATTGGATACACATAGAGATAAAGATGTGAACAATACACACGGGAGAATACAAGAGGAGAGAGGGAGGGAAATGGGTAAGCATTGAAAAACTACCTATTGAGTACTATGCTCACTACGTGAATGACAAGTTTCATTCATATTCCAGACTTCAGCATCACACAATGTACCTTTGTAACAAACCTGCACATGTACCCACTACATTTTATAATCCACTTACAAATTTATCAGGTATACTATATTCAGTCATTCTTCTATTAGATGTAATTCTAAAATAAAAGTTGAAAAATAGCTAATTCTAACATTACTACTAGCTAGGTATTAAACTCTTAAAGCTTTTGTGTTTTAAAATGGGAATAAATATCTGGACTGTCTATAAATAAAGAAAAAACACAACAGGAAGAAAAAGTTACATTACTTACTTCTTACTGAACTGTCAGTGGACTAGGGGACTTTGTGTGAAATTTCCCATTTACCCTCATGACAAACCTCTGTAACTGAATCTTTTACTAACTCATTGACACAGATTTGTCATGGGTATTATGACACATTCATTTCCTATTTACAATCTACTTACCAATCTACCAGGTGTACTATTTTCATCATTCCATCTATTAGTTATAATTCACCATCAGTATTCAATTGTATCTCTTTAAACCAGATTGTCCCACAATTTTGCTGTTTTAGATGTGACAACCTACACCCATTGCCGTCAATTACTTCCAAATCCATTATGTGACATAATTCTTTTCAGAACATAAGTGTCCCTTTGTTACTTACTAACTATGATGCCATCCATGTTTGGTGATTAGAGTTCTCCAGTTTTGTACTGTGTGCTGGTGACAACCCAGGTTCAACTTCATTATTGGAAGCAATGTAGTCCCACTCTCTGGAAACTAATGCTTTGTTACATTGCAGCCTTGAGTTAATACGAGCAGTGCTAACCTAGAAAGGCCAAACAAATTTATCCCGACACGATTCCTTAAGAAAACTTTCAGAGAGTACATTGAAAAGTAAAAATCAACAAAAATAATAAAGCAATTATAATATGAAAACTAAACCTTGGTTAAATTGTAACTAACCAAGTATCATTTAAAATTAAAGGGTCAATTGTTATTGTTAACCTTTTTCCCTATCAACAACAACAAGAAAACAATAACAACAACAGATGCTGGAGAGGCTGTGGAGAAAAGGGAATGCTTGTACACTGTTGGTGTGAATGTAAATTAGTTCAGCCACTGTAGAAAGCAGTTTGGAGATTTCACAAAAAAACTTAAAACAGAGCTACTATTCAACCCAGCAATCCCATTACCGGGTATATACTGAAAGGAAAACAGATCATTATGAAAAACAAAAACAAAAACAAAAACAAAACAAAAACACATGCACTCACATATTCACTGCTGTGCTATTCACAATAGCAAAGACATGGAATCAACTTAGGTGCTCATCAATGATCGAAATGGATAAAGGAAATGTGGTGCATATACACAATGGAAAACTATACAGCCATAAAAAAGAATAAAATCATGTCCTTTACACCAACATGGATGAAGCTGGAGGCTATAATCCTAAGCAAACTGATGCAGGAACAGAAAACCTAATACTGCATGTTCTCAGTTATAAGTGGGAGTTAAACATTGAAGACCCATGGACATAAACATGGGAACAACAGACACTGTGGACTACTAGAGAGGGCAGGAGAAAAGAGAGTGGTGGGTTTAAAAACTATCTATTGGGTACAGTATCAGTCCATTTTCATGTTGCTGATAAAGACATACCCAAGACTAGGAAGAAAAATAGGTTTAATAGATTCACATTTCCATGTGGCTGGGAAGGTCTCACAATCGTGGTAGAAGGCAAGGAGGAGCAAGTCACATCTTACATGGATAGCAGCAGGCAAAGAGAGAGAAAGCTTGTGCAGGGAAACTCCTGTTTTTAAAACCACCAGATCTCATAAGACTTATTCACTATCACTAGAAGAGCATGGGAAAGACCCACCCCCATGATTCAGTGATCTCCCACTAGGTCCCTCCGCCAACACATGGGAATTATGGGAGCCATAAGATGAGATTTGGGTGGGGACAGAGAGCCAAATCATATCAGATACTGTGTTCTCTACCTGCATGCAATGTAACCATGTAACAAACCCACACAAGTACTTCCTATATTTAAAATAAAAATTGAAATATAAAGAAAAGAAATAAGTTCATTTATAAATTTCTAAAAGAAGCTACAATTTTGGGGTTTTCCGACCTTGAGTTCTACAGATGTTAATGCTTCAAGAAGATAATTTGTGAGGCTAGATGAGAAGGAGGCAAAGCCCTTAAGTTATCTTCAGTTATCTGAACAATATTAACCTACATAGAAAGAGAGCTAAAAATTGCTAATGATTTAAAGCACTTTAATGCTTTTAAGTAGATTACATGATGTTTCATTTAAAATTATTTCTATAACTCTTTAGGTGTAATAAAAAAAAGCGAGAATGATGTAAAAATGAATAGTGTCAAGACGTAGGTGGTAGGGCAAAAAGGAAATATTCAATAAACAGTACATTTCTTATCCACAAAAAATAACCTGCCAGAAAAGAATGAAAGGAAAATATAAATATACAAAGATACACACATATATATATATTTTACATTTATCTGCTAGGCATAAATGTGATTCTTTCCAGACATCTATGAGGAAAAGAGTAAATCTTTCCAGAAGAACTGAAGGGCTGTATCATATAACCTCTCAGGAACCTATAGCAGGAGATGAGCTAGATCTGTTTTGGGAGCCTTCTTTCCTAATTGTTCAGATTAGCTCCCATTGTCCCATTGGTCATCCTTAGGTTTTGAAGAGGACTGAGTTTGACAGGATTGTCATGGTTCTAATGGGAGCAGTATTGTCTAAGTGCTGCAAATGAATTTCCTTCTGATGATATTTAATTAAGCCTCATGTACACCTAATCTTTGTTAGAGTTGACAGAATTCAGAAAAATAGTCTAATAAGCAGGAAGCCATTTATTTTTGCATGTCCCAGGATATCTCAAGATAGTAACACCAAGTGATAATTCACTTGCTCCCACATGTGAAATAAAAAGGAGTCATAAACTTACTCAAAGTGGTAGTAGTAGCACTTATATGAGTCATAACACTAAAGGAAGAATGAAAAGAAAAATAATAGTGCAAGAACGAGGAGAAGAAGATAAATTAGAGAAAGTACAGGAGGAGGGGTAAGGGGAAGTAAAGAAAGATGAAAAGCAGGAACAGGAAGAAGAAAATGAAAAAGTAATAGAAAAAGAACAGGAAGGAGAAGCTGCATTTCTTTGTTCCTTACGTACATAGTCGGCAATGTCCTTGAGGCTTTTACGTATATGTTCTCATCTGGCCCCCATGGCAAACCCCTGCCGCTGAACCTTTTGCTAACTTACTGACAGATTTGTTTTGAGGGGAAACACAGGAGATTCTTTCAGAGTCTGAAAAGTAACAACTAAATATATCATATTACCACAACATAATGAGACATACCTAAGAAAAATTACTTATGACACATTAATTGACCCTTTACAATCTACTCACTGATCTACCAGATGTAAGATTTTCAGTAATTCTAGTAGTTATAATTCACCATAGCTATTCAATTACATTTATTTAAACTAAATGGCCCCAAGAGTTTTGCTATTTCAGATACATAGTAGAACAATCCAGGAACCAGCAAGCAAATTCCTCCCAAACTCATTGTATGGTGGAATCCTTTTCTGACCAGAAGCTTCCCCTTGTTCCTGACTGTGATGATGTCCATATCAGAGATTACATTTCTCTAGTTTTCCACTGGGTGCAGGTAATTGACAAAACCCAACTTCATCAACTGGAGCCCAAGTGGCTCCATTACCCACAGACCATTGTTTTACTACCTCACCACCTGGAATTAATACCTACATGGAGTGCTAACTTCTAGAGACTAACCTTCTTCTAGCAAAGGTGACTAATAGATATCTAAGATAACTAATAGTTAATCTTATAATGCAATCAGTAATAGAAAGCGAAATTGTTAAAGAGAGTCATGACAAATTCAAAGGAAAAGAACGAGGAGAAATATCTATATTAGACATTCCAGTATCAGCTGTAAAAATGTGGAAAGATTATTGCTCACAATTAAAAAGCCTTCAATGTATTCTCGTGCTTGATTGGATGGACACATGGATATATGGATATATGGATATATGTGTCTTTACACACACACACACACAAGCAAACATCTCTCAGTATGGACATCCATGGAGTATTCTGGAGAATAAAACCAAGTAGTATAGTAATGGTAATAGCAGGTTCAAATTTTCATCTGAAAAAAAAGTACCAAACTACAATTTGAAAACCTGAAGGGAGACCTACGTGTGTTTCTAGGCACATCACTGTATATTCTGAATATGTTTATATTTTAAACACACCCAGAAAGACATGACCTGACATGTGCTGAGAGATTATTAAGTATCTCATTATAAATCATTGCCTTATTTAAAAAGTTATATGAGTTGCTAGTAATTTTGTTAATAAGCAATACAGTAATATATTTTATTCTTAAAAATGTACTTGTCCTGAGACACTAGAGAATCCTTTAACTTCTATGTGTCTCAGGATTTCCCTGCTGAAAATTGAATAATGGAAAATATCCCTTCCAAACTAGACGGCGGAACCGGGACCAAATTCCCACCAGAAAATTGGAAACCGGATGAAAAGTATAAGGGAAAGGGTTTTCAAGCGTTTTACATCAGGAAATGCATGACATTGATCCATGAGAGAGAGGAAACAAATGAGGAGAACCCCTTAGTTGTCCTCGCTGACTGCACAGAGAGAGAATGTAGGCTCCAGGGCAGAGAGAGGGAATCTAGGCAAAGCTTGTCAATCTTCTGCATTACCAGACTGAAATGAAAAACTGATGATCATCTCAACAAATGCATTGAAATAAAGTAATTGACTAACATCTTTACCTGAAAAATATCAGCAGATGAGGAATAGCTGGGCTCCTACAACAAACATTCTCCTTAATTGTGTAAGATTTGATTCTTTATTCTTGAGATTAGGAACAAGAGAAAAATGTCTGCACTCACTGTTTCTATGCAATAATGAGGCTGAATTCAAAGTAATAGAATAAGATGACAAGTTCTGTTTTATAATTTGAAATGTTTGATGGAGAAATAAAAAAACTTCATCATTTACAGCCATTATCTTCCCCACACATGTGTTTATAGTGACCTCAATGTTTGCACTTGGGAAAAAATATCCCTACCAGCATGAATATCTAAAGTCCTCTAGAAAATCAGTGAATTTATTGAGTAGAATAGACTTCAAATGTGTATGAAAAATAACTCAACATACCCTTAGGGAAATAAATGAACGTTTATTTATTATCTTATTTATCTTATTTGTAGAAAGTAAAAAGTTTCCTCTTCAAAGTTTTCCTTCTTGTTAAAGAATAAATTATAAGTGTTAGAAATAATAGTTTATTTTAAAGACTAACTTTCTTCAAGCCTCCTTCTTTGTGCTAATAAATCTTTGTTAAGCCCTATCCTTTGTAACTGTTGGACATGCTCACAGGCACGTTCACAGTCTATGCCCCTTCCTTATTTGGAAATGTTATTGCTTCCTTAAACCTTTTGTAAGCAACTTCTTTGTTCTTTCTTGAACTTACCTATTTAGGAAAGTTTCAGGTTATTAGCAAATCAGGTATCGGTTTAAGATTGTAAGGTCCCACTCCAGCCAATGGATGCAGGACACAGCAGTAAGGATGACCCAAATGTGTAAGAGATAAATATGTCTGCTTTTCCTTTGTTCAAGTGTGCTGTTGCCATTGTTCCATCTGCAATTGAGCACCCTTTCTGCAGAAAGTAAAGACGGCCTTGCTGAGAGATCTTTTGTCTCTGTGCTGACTTTTCTTCACAGCACCGGTTATCTATTTCTAACAATTTTGGTATTTCTAACATTATTACTAAAAAAATGGTGCTAATGTTAACATGACTGATAGCAGTAGTTTATGGTAGAAATAGTAATGGTAATAACCAAATGGAAAATTTACTTAATGGTTATGTACCTGGCAGATATGGCAGTTCAGGCTTTAATGTGGATTTCCACATTACACCCTGAAAACAAATGTGTACCAAAAAAGCACTTAATAACTCCACAGTTCAGGTAAGATTTAACCGAAAAACATTCAGAAAGTACATTTGGACAATTAAAATCCATAAAAATACAAAAGCTATCATAATATCCAAACAAAAATTTCATGCTTCAAAAATGAAGGATCAATTTCACAATTTACACATGTATTGAAATCTCACATTGTACCTCATGAATGTTTATATGTATTGTTAGCCAATTAAAAATAAAACTTAAAAACAATTCTTAAAATAAATAAAAATACAGTATCAGGAAGATGGCAGATAGGAGACAGAGCTAATGGGCATCTCCTACTTGGACAGACAGAACAGTGTGTGGAGACTCACACCATGAACTTTTGCTCCAAGAACCACTGCAGGAACATACCAGGAAAATCAAAAGAATTCCTATGAAAGAAGTAGCACACCCCTGCAAATTCTGCAAGACAGGTGACAACCTGTGAGTTCTCCAAGAGTCATAGAGGGAAAAACCTGCCTCTGAACACACGTCCCCACTGGTGAACCTGAAAATCCAGATTACAGGAGAAGGATTTAACCCTACCTAGAGCTGAAATGGATTTAGCATGAAATATAAAAGTAGAAGCAGCAGTGGGAAGAGCCCTGTAGGGACTCTCATTCTCCAGCTCCAGCGCAAGGATTCATGATTATATCTCACAGGGGCCCTTGAGGGAGGCAGACGGTGATATTAGGCAGGATTCACAGGGTGAAAAAAGCTTCTACATGAACTTTGTAATAGTTTTGACTGGTACAAACTCTCTTGAGCAGAATCTGGGGGGCAAGTGGAACTGCTGCAGAAGGGAACTCAGGAGCAAATGCCAACTCCTAAATGCAGACATTAGGGAATGAGGCCTCAAAGCCATGTTTGCTTTCTTTTTCTTTTTCTTTTTTCTGTAAGACAGAGTCTCACTCTGTTGCCCAGGCTGGAGTGCAGTGGCATGATCTCAGCTCACTGCAACCTCCACCTCCTGGGTTCAAGCAATTCTCCTGCATCAGCCTCCTGAGTAGCTGGGATTACAGGCGCAAGCCACCGTGCCAGGCTAATTTTTTTTTTTTTTTAGTAGAGGTGGGGATTCACCATGTTGGTCAGGTGGGTCTTGAACTTCTGACCTCCTGATCTGCCCACCTCAGCCTCCTAAAGTGCTGGGATTGCAGGTGTGAGCCACCACAGCCGGCCTTTTTTTTTTTTTTTTTTTTTTTTTTTTTTTTTTGAGATGGAGTCTCACTCTGTTGCCCAAGCTGGAGTGCAGTGGCATAGTCTCCACTCACTGCAACCTCCGCCTCCCAGGATCAAGCAATTCTCTTGCCTCAGCCTCCCAAGTAGCTGGGATTACAGGTGCGCACCACCACACCTGACTAATTTTTGTATTTTTAACAGAGATGCGGTTTCACCATGTTGGCCAGGCTGGTCTTGAACTCCTGACCTCAGGTGATCCACCCACCTAGGCCTCCCAAACTACTGGGATTACAGGTGTGAGCCACCATACCAGTCCATGTTTGATTTCTCAGGAAAGAAGAAAGCTTTAGGAAGGAAGCTCATAGCCTGGAGCAAGGTCTGAGTCCTGCATGAAGGCTGCCTGGAAAAAGACTGAACGCTGTTAGTGGGGAACAGTGGGAGCAAGATAGGCCTCGTCAACTGCATGGGAGCAGGATGAGGTCTATCACTATCGGCATTCTCCTACCGGCAGCCATAATCCCTGATGGAAAATAATCCCACTGGCCACAGAACCACCTCCTGCTCCCCCGCAGTGGCCATGACCACTGACCTACACCTGACAGTACTTCTCTACTCACCTTGCTAGCCAATCACAAAAGACACAAACTCTTGGGAGCTTTATGGCCCTGCCCATTGCCTGAGAAACCCAAATACTTATCCTGGCCAATGTAGGGCAAGCTTATATCCCCCTTCTACTATCACGACTGGTGCTCTCTTGATAGCAACACATCCTGGCTGGAGACCACCACACTCAGAACATTATGGCAATTCATGACAAAATAACCGTACTCCAAGAAACAAGAAAAAATCGCTAATTCCACTGCCTGCAACATGTGGCTAACCACAGGCCCTGAGTCTGTCCATGTGACAACTTCACTGCTAGTATAACCAGCATTCAAGAAAGTCAGCACACTAAACATATCTACAACCAAGGACTCTTTGACAGTCTACTTCACTCCCCTGCCACCTCCACCAAAGCAGGTTTTGGCATCCATGGCTGACAGATCTAAAGAGAGATCACATCATGGGACTCCTTGCAGACACTCCTCAGCACCAGCCTGGAGCCTGGCAACCCCGCTGGGAGGCTAGACCCAGAAGAACAACAACAATCACTGCATTCTGGCTCCCAGGAAGCTGCATGCCTAGGGGAAGGGGGAGAGGGATCCCCCATCAAGGGATCATCCCATGGAAAAAATGAATCTGAACAGTAGTCCTTGAGTTCCAAATCTTTCCACTGAAATAGTCTACCTAAATGAGAAGGAGTCAGAAAAGTAATTCTGGAAATATGACAAAACAAGGTGCTATAACAACCCCCGAAATACCACACTAGCACCACAGCAACAGAACCAAACCAAGAAGAAATCTCTAAATTGCCAGATAAAGAATTCAGAAGGTTGACTATTAAGCTACTCAAGAAGATACCAGAGAAAGGCAAAAACCAACTTAAAAAAATTAAATTATATAGGATATGAATGAAAAAATCTTCAGAGAAATAAATACCATAAAGAAAACAACTATCACAACCTCTAGAAATGAAAGACCCAGAGGAATACAAAAGACACTGGAAAGTGTCAACAAGACACTAGAGCAAGTAGAAGAAAGGACTTCAGAGCTTGAAGACAAGGATTTCAAACTCATCAAATCAGACACAGACAAAGAAAAAAAAAATTAAAAATGAATTTAAAAGGCCTCTGAGAAATTTGGGATTACGTTAAATGGTCAAACCTAAGAATAATTGGTGTTCCTGAGGAAGAAAAGAAGTCTAAGTTTTTGGAAAATTTGAGGGAATAATTGAGAAAAACTTCCCTGGCTTTGCCCAGAGATCTAAACATCCAAATACAAGAAACTCAAAAACAAACAAACAAACAAAAAAACAAAACCTGGGAAATTCTTTGCAAAAAGATCATCACCTAGGCATATACTCATCAGATTATCTAAAGACAAAAGAATCTTAAGAGCTGTGAGGCAAAAGCATCAGGTAACCTATATAAGAAAACCTATCTGATTAACAGCAGATTTCTCAGCAGAAACCCTACATGCCAGAAGGAATTGGTGTCCTATCTTTAGCCTTTTCAAACAAAATAATTATCAGCCTAGGATTTTGTATCCCGTAAAATTAAGTTTCATAAATGAAGGAGAGAGATTTTTCAGACAAATGCTGAAGAGAATACACCACTACCAAGCCAGCACTACAAGAGATGCTAAAAGGAGCTCTACATCTTCTAACAAAACTTTGAAATAGACCAAAATAGAATCTCCTTATAGCATAAATTTCTAAGGGACTATAAAACATTAACACAATGAAAAAACAGGTATTCAGGCAACAACTATTCAGGAAAATATATTCAATATTCAAATGTATTAATTTATTTCATTCTTCTTTCTTAAATGATACCTTCCTAGTCTGTTTGTTTTCTTTTTTTTTTTTTTCTTTCTTTTTTAGAAGGAGTTTCACTTACTTTGCCCAGACTGGAGTGCAATGGCAGGATCTCGGCTCACTGCAACCTCTGCTTCCCAGGTTCAAGCAATTCTCCTGCCTCAGCTGCTGAGTAGCTGGGATTACAGGCTCCCGCCACCATGTCCAGCTAATGTTTGTATTTTTAGTAGAGACAGGGTTACACCATGTAGGCCAGGCTGATCTTTAACTCCTGACCTCAGGTGATTCGCCCCCATCAGCCTCTCAAGTGTTGAGATTACAGGCGTGAGCCACCATGCCCTGCCTGAAGTAAACATCTTGTCTCTAAAAGGCAAATGTAGACAAGGAGGTGAGGCCTATTTCCAACATTTAGCATGTTCTTTGACTCACTATCAAAATGGAATATGGAGTTTGCTTTTGGTTTTGCAATGCCTCATGCACATGGTTAATATCAAACACCCAAAGAACTGAAGAAAATTAACCCGAAATGACGACTACTGTTAACTTGCTTTAGTAAGTTGGTTAGACAAGACATACACAAAAACCAAAAGCTTCCCTTAGTAGCAGCAATCGTTATATTAAAACATAATTTGGAAACTACTGATTTTGATAATGGGGAAAGGTAATTCGTTCCAATATTGCTGCTTCGGACAACTAAGCAAGCTAAACAAAATATACTTTACAACTCCTCTTGAAACTCTCAAAGACCTTCCTGTAAGTGAGGAAATGCCTGGCCAAAAATCTAGGAGACAAGAACCAAGAGAGGTAAGCCTGATGGGTACAGCACACCAACATGGAAGTATACATATGTAACAAACCTGCACGTTATGCACATGTACCCTAGAACTTAAAGTATACTAATAATAAAATAAGAAAAAAAAAAGTGGTTTGCACAGATGACAATTGCTAAATGCCTGACCCCAATCCAGTTCTCCTGGCCGTGACTAGAACCTTACCCTCATTCCCACTTGAAATTACCAATACCTACGTGATCATTCACCTATTATCCCACTACTAAGCTTGATACAAATGTAGCAAAGTTTCATATCCTTTCTTCATCAAAGCAAATATAATTGTTGATATGGAGCAGAGAAGAACTATGTCCATTTTCTCAGACTGTTAGAGGTCTAGAAAAGTTGTGAAGGCAAACGTCTGGAAAATGATTCCTATTTTGACCCAGTTCTGCCAGTATTTCTTTCTTCCATTGGCCCTAGGGTATTTAACTCACACAGATGATGATAGGCTGTTTACCAAGCAAGAACAAGCACTGAATACACCAGCTGGCATAGAGTCAGAGACTACTGTATATCTCATTATATTTCATTGCCTTATCCTATAAAAATAAAATAATTTCATTTAAAAAAGTAAATAGAAGTGAAACGACAAGAGCAACAACAAGAACTTATATTTCTGAAATGCTCACTTACAACACATCGATGTACTTAGGAATGTTCTGTGAATCTTCTCATCCATCCTCACAGCAAACACATGATGATGAATCTATTACATACTCATTGACATGGATTTGTCATGAAGATTGATGAGAACACGTGTGAAAATTCGCTTGGATCCTCAGATATAACAATGCAGCAGATGTTTCATGCAACATAAAGGGCATATCTAAAAAGAAAAATGACCTATGAAATTTCCTATTTACAACCTACTTAACCATCTACAAGGTAAGTTTGTCAGGAATTCTATTACGTATAATTCACCATCACTATTAACCATCTTTCTTTACAACAAATTGTCCCAAAATCTTTATAATTCTGATGAATGAGAGAGCAATCCAGAAACAGCTGGCAGCAGGTACTTTCAGATTTATGATGGGAAGGCAGAGTTCTCCTAAGTGCCTTGGCTTGGAACTTACTGACTGTGATGATGTGGAATGAGAATTTCTTTAATACAGCAATGCATTAAAAATCGAGGTATCACTGTCTATCTAGAGTCATTAAAACATTAAAACCATTAGATTCACAAGGGTGGGAGAGAACAAAGACACAACACACTAAGTACTTACTTCACAAACTATCAGCATTAACCATCAATAAATAACAGAAAAACAAGAATCTTAGCAAAAAGAAAGATGAATTTGTAGAAGTGCCCAACTATATACTCCTGTATACTCAGATCTCTGAAACACACAAACATTTCCAAGAGGAGACTTCAGGATTGCTAACGACTTAAAGCCCTTACCAGATGAATTAGGTGGTGCAATGCCTTATGGAAAACTATTTAAAAATCCTATAGGTGTAAACATCCCACTAGAATGGTCTCGAAAACAATGAGCCATATCAGAGGTAAGATGGTAATGAGTAGGTAATATGTAAAAATTATGAGTTTCTTGTACATAAGCCTCTACATGTCTAAGGATTTCCAGGCTCCTACCATTTGGTAATTGGAGATTACTGTTTCCAGGTCAGATGAAGGAATAGTGATCAAATTTATCTGGTGTCTAAAACAAAGAAAAACCAATACATACAGAAAAACATGTCTTTCAGATACTGTAGAGAGATCTATGAGAGAGGGGACACGTTAGAACAGTTCATCCATTCTCCTGCCGACTTCTCAGAGAGAGAATATTGACTCCAGTGCAGAGAATGGGAACTCAGACAAAGCCTGGTAAGTTTCAATATTAACAGATTAAAATGGAAAAAAAATCATTTCAATAGATGCAGAGCAGTATGTGACTAAATCTAACATCCATATCTAAAAATAATAACAGCAAATCAGGCATAGCACAGAGCATATCCTCAATTGGTCGAAGGGCATCTATGAAAACGCATGGCTAACTGAAGACTTAATTGTTAACATTTTTATGTTTGACTCCTGAGGTCAGGAACCAGGTGAGGATGTCCCATTCACCATTTACATGCAACAATTATGCCCAATTAAAGTAAATGAGAAGGTAAGGACATAATATTTTATAATTTGCAATCATGGATGAATAAAATCAAGAGTCTGTCATTTTCAACCATTAACTTCCCTTTACCTGTGTTTGCAGTGGCTTCAATGCATGCACTGCAAATAAATTATCTCTATGGGCATAGATAGCCACAGGGTATTCTAGAAAAAGATGTAAATTGAATCATAAAGCAGAATACATTATAATATGTATATGAAAAACCACCAGTGAAATCCTATGAATGATAACTGATGATACTCTTCTTAGTATTAATATAACAGCAGTGTTACTAGTACTGATACCATTAGTTACAGTATTAGTACCGCTTGCAGTAGTACTAACAGGAAAATTTGCTGAATGATTACATGCCTGGCAGATACGTAGTTCATATTTTCATATGCATTTCCACATTTCATACCCACAACAAATTGTTTCCAAAGAAACAATATCTGAAAGTTTTGATTTGTCAGAGTGATTGAGGACATGTATATTACATACATTTGCAAATGGAAAAAAACACACAGAAATGCAAAGATAATCACAGTAATCACAGATAATCATGTAATCACGGAACAGTTTTGGTTTGTCATAGCAATTGAGGACATGTGTAGAACATACATTTGAAAATGGAAAGAAAAACACAGAAATGCAGAGATATTCACAGTAACCACAGATAATCATGTAATCATAGAACAACGTTAAGACTGCTATGCAGTGCCAACCTCACAGAACTGATCCACATTAACCTCAGAAAACCAGAAAATAAGAAGAAATTCATTTTGCTGCTACATGTCCTCTGATCTCTGACCTAATAAAAGGTGTTTATTGAACATGCTGTCATTTTTACCAAAGCACTAGTAACATAGTCTCTACCACTATGACTACTCTACTACGAGTATCACTACAAGGAGGTGAAGGAGAAGCAGCAGTAGTTACATAACTGATGACTTACATGGTTTGCAATGTCCATGAGGCCTTTAGATGGATTATCTCTTTTGACCCTAACAACAAGCATGTGCCATTGAATGTTTTACTGAATCAATGGCTCAGGTTCGTTGCAAGGATTAAGGAGACAACATTTCTAGACTCTTGGAACCTACAAAGAAACAACGTAATTATAATATGACTATGCAACATTGAATACCTAAAATAAGTGACATACTAATCTACTATTCACAACCTGTTGTAACTATCAGCATGTATATTTTCTTTCCCATTTGTATTAGTGATAATTTACTGGTTCTGCAGTTGGAGGATGAAAATCTTGAGGGGGCTGGCAGTAAAGCTCTACCAATCCATTGTAAGAATTCCGACTTCTCAAAATTTGCAAATCGCTGATTATGATACAGAATGAGGCTGTCTATACTGAATGCAATCCTACAAATATAGACAATGATTCCCAACCCAGAAATATGTAAAATGTGACAACTACAAGATAGTTTATACTGGGAAGAAAAAAGGACAGATTAAAAAGAATGACAACCTTCCCCAAACAACCAGTGATAATTGAGTGAAGACTTGTTGAAAGGTTAAATTTCTCTAAAAATATACATATGTATACATATATTCATAGATATCCATGCATATATAAGATAATGTCCCTGAAAAGTACATACACAAAAAATTGAAGGGATTATGTAACTCAGGCTTTATTCACATTAATAATGAGCAAGTCCTGTATCGTTCATTTCTCTCAAATTCATTGCCTGTC
The DNA here is from genome assembly GCF_002776525.5 of Piliocolobus tephrosceles. NCBI lineage: Eukaryota > Metazoa > Chordata > Mammalia > Primates > Cercopithecidae > Piliocolobus > Piliocolobus tephrosceles. Next base: position 8,669,258 of record NC_045445.1, on the reverse strand, counting down.
CATATCTAAGTCTATTTTTTAAAAGAATTTTGATAAAGTTATTCTACTGCCTACTACCTAATGAAGTTCAAAGATATTAATAAAAAGATATACAAAGGAAAAACATGTAGAATCTATCACAGGAGCTCCTAAATGGTATTCTTAACAGTTATATAATAATAATCAACACTAGGTAATCGTGGTTTACAAAGTCAAAGTTTACAAAAAAACCAAGTTGGTGGCTGGTATGACATGTTAAATGAAGCAAATGGCTGTAAAACTCATATTGAGCTGAGAGTTCATACAAATTCATGATGTGATACGCCAGTTGCACAATAAGAAGTAACTCTTGGTAACTTAACAACTCTGTTTATGCAGGATATTAATTTATTGAATATTTAATTGATTATACAAAGGGAGGTGGTTATCTTTCTGGAATCATCTGAAAAAATGATGAGAACTGGTTGGAAATGGGTCAAGAATGAAAGACAAAAAATGACAAAATTATCTTTCTGTTTTCAAGCCATAATCATACAGCAAAAAAGAATGTATTCCCAACAAAAATCAATCAAACATTGCTAGGATAAATAAAGTTTTCACAGATAAAATGACTAGGGGACAGGCGTGGTGGCTCACACCTGTAATCCCAGCATTTTGGGCATCCAAGGAGGATGAATCACCTAAGGACAGGAGTTCAAGACCAGCTTGGCCAATATGGTGAAACTCCATCTCTACTAAAAACACAAAAATTAGCTGGGTGTGGTTACCGGTGCCTTTAATCTCAGCTACTTGGGAGGCTGAGGCAGGAGAATCCCTTGAACCTGGGAGGTGGAGGCTGAAGTGAGCTGAGATCCCCCCATTGCACTCCATCCTGGGAGACGAGGGCAAAACTCTGTCTCAAAAAAAAAAAAAAAAAAAAAGAAAAGAAAAAAATGCTAGGACGGTAACATTTAAGTAAGAAGAACCTGCCCAGGTTCCCAATCAAGTCTGTTTATGCAAATGAAATATTGAAACTTAAAACTCGGTTCTGATTGGTTGACACACCAGACCCTGGATTGGTGGACGTGAGTGAACTTAAATTGGTTGGTTTAGGGGAGTCCTGAGAGTCCCAATGTTAAATAGTGTAGGCTTTCAGGGAACTCTGAATGCCTCTGTGACTCCTAGCTAGCAAATGGCCACTTTGTTCCATTTGAAATGTAGGCCTAGTGACCCACTCAGGATCCATCTTGAAGAATTAGCTCAAACATGGCAGCAGACAGCACTTCCTTTCATCATAGCACCAGCAAACTGCTCTGGGTCCATCTAGTCCCACACATGGATCCTAGTGGCAGGGCAGTAGCCAATTGAACTAGAGCCATTTACTTCAAATAAATGATCATTTACTTATGAGGCACTCAGGTACCTCTTAAATTTGAACAAACGTCTCTTGGGTTAAGTTGCTTTTGGTTTCCTGCTAGAGTGAGTTTAAAGTCTCAAGAATCAGGTCAACACTATCCTGGTAGGGGTCTCTTACAGACATCTGGTAAAAGAGGATAAAACAATTTTAAAGAGGAGGCAACTGCTTCCAAATATGAGGAAGATAAATACTGTTAGGGTAGAATGCAGAAAAATTCTATACCTGGGGGAAGCCAGCTAAAAATATATGGATATTGGAAAGTTAACCCAGGCATGTCAGCCAGGAGGCTTCCTGAAGGTGTCCCTTTCAGAGATTTGATTAACTTTGATACCTTAAATGTTCCCAATTCAACCTGACTGGAATATTTATTCAGGTACAGCAGCAAGTGTTAGCAACAGCACAAACACCACCCTGTGCAGTGAGGTGATAAACTAAAGCAATGTGGTCATCTAGGACCATGAAACAATGGAGTCTAGAGACTTCTGTTGTGCCCTAGTGGCTTGGGCAGTGCAATGAGCAATTCTGTTAACAGTGCAAGAAAAATTTTTAACCATATATTCACTCCAAGCAGAGCCTAGTCCAAACCAGGACCCCAGAAACCTTCCTAATCTAGCTTATTCACTAGAGTTAATTCCTCTGGGCATATCACATCCTTCAAGAGTGTCCCAAACTATAATGTAAAGGGTTCACAATTGGTGTTGGATTGTGGCCTAAGACTCTCATGTAGCTCTTGGAAAGCAGGATGGATAGCATTGGTGAGGCTAACAGAATAGATCAAAATTTGGGTAAAAGCTGCAACAACTAGCACGATTAAGAAAACAGGACCTTACATGTCAACATGAACATTAAATGTCAATGGTCCCAATGCTTCGCTTAAAAATACAGAATAGCAAAATGGATAAAAATCCACCAAGTATCTGCTGTCTTCAAGAAACTTACATAACACATAAGGACTCACATAAATTTAAGGTAAAAAGGTGGAAAAAATATTCCATGCAAATGAAAACCAAAAGTGAGCAGGAGTAGCTATTCTTATATCAGACAAAATAGACTTAAAGCAACAAGGGTTAAAAAAGACAAAGGGGGAAGTTATATAATGACAAAAGTATCAGTCCAAAAGGAAATGATCATGATCCTAAATACATATGCTCCTAACACTGGAGCTCTCAAATTCATAAAACAATTATTACTAGACCTAAGACATGAGATAGATGGCAACACAATAATATTGGGGGACTTCAATACTCCACTGACAGCCCTAGACAGATCATGAAAACAAAGTCAACAAAGAAACAACGGACATGCACTATACCTAAAACAAATGAACTTAACAGATATTCACAGAGCATTCTACCCAGTAACTGCTGAATATACATTCTTTTCACCAGCCCATAGAACATTCTCCAAGATAGACCACACGATAAGCCACAAAAACCAGTCTCAGTAGGTTTAAGAAAATCAAAGTCATATCAGGCACCCTCTCAGGCCACAGTGGAATAAAATTGAAAATTAACTCCTAAAGTGACACTCAAACCTATACAAATACATGAAAATTAAATAATCTGCTCTTGAATGATGCTTGGGCCAACATTGAAATCAATATAAATTTTAAAAATTATTTTAACTGAATAACAGTGACAGAATTTATCAAAACCTCTGTAATACAGCAAAAGCAGTGCTAGGAGCAAAGTTCATAGCATTAAATGCCTACATCAAAAAGTCTGAAAGAGCACGAATACACAATCTAAGGTTACACCTCAAGTAACTAGAGAAACAAGAACAAACCAAACCCAAGCCCAGTAGAAGAAAGAAATAACAAAACTCAGAGCAGAACTAGATGAAATTGAAACAAAAAAATACAAAAGATAAATGAAAAAGCTGGTTCTTTGAAATGAGAAACAAAATTGATAGAGCATGAGTGAGATTAACAAAGCAAAGAGAGATCCAAATAAGTTTCATTAGAAATGAAATGAGAGGTATTACAACTGATACCAAAGAAGTGCGAAAGTTCATTCATGGGTACCAAGAATATCTTTATGCAAACAAACTAGAAAATCTAGAGGAGACGGATAAATTCCTGGGAATATACAACCTTTCTAGATTAAATCAGGAAGAAATGGAAACTCCAAACAGGCCAATAACACGTAGCGAGATTAAAACAGTATTAAACATTGCCAACAAATAATTCCAGGATCAGATGGATTCACAGTTTAATTCTATCAGGCATTCCAAGAAGAATTGGTACCAATCTTACTGAAACTATTCCAAAAGATAGAAAAAGAAGGAATCCTCCCTAAATCATTCTATGAAGCCAGTATCATCCTAATACTAAACCAGGAAAGGACCTAACAATAAAACAAAACTACAGACCAATATCTCTGATGAAGATAAATGAAAAAATCCTGAACAAAATACGAGCTAACTGAATCCTGCAGCATAACAAAAAGATAATCCACCATGATCAACTGTGTTTCATACCAGCGATGGTTTAACATATGCAGGTCATTAAATGTGATACATCTCAAAAACAGAATTAAAAGCAAAAATTACATGATCATCTCAATAGATTAGAAAAATCATTAAAAAAATTCAGCATCACTTCATGATTAAAACCCTAACCAAAATCAGCCTAGAAGGGACATACCTCAAGGTAATAAAAGTGGTCCATGACAAACCCACAGCCAACATTATACTGAAGGGGAGAAAATTTGAAAGCAATCCCCTGAGAACTGGAACAAGACACAAATGTCCACTTTCAACACTTATATTCAACCTAGTACTGGAAGTCCTATCCAGAGCAATCAGACAAGAGAAAAAAAAAAAATAAAGGGTATCCAAATTGGAAAAGTGGAAGTCAAACTCTTGCTGTTTGCCAGTGATATGATTGTACACCTACAAAACCCTAAAGACTCATCCAAAAAGCTCCTAGATCTGATAAATAAATTCAGTAATGTTTCATGATATAATATGAATATACACAAATCAGTAGCACTGCTATACACCAACAGTGACCAAGCTGAGAATCAAATCAAGAACTTAACCCATTTCCAACAGTTGCAAAAAATAAAATACTTAAGAATATACCTATGCAAGGAGGTGAAAGATCTCTACAGGAAAACTACAAAACATTGTTAAAAGAAATCATAGATGACACAAACAAATGGAAACACATCTCATGCTCATGGATGGGTAGAATCAATACTATGAAAATGACCATACTGCCAAAAGTGATCTATAGATTCAATGCAATTTCCATCAAAATACCATCATCATTCTTCATAGAACTAGATAAAGCAATCCTAAAATTCGTATGGCACCCCAAAAGAGCCCATATAGTCAATGCAAGATTAAGCAAAAGGAACAAATCTGGAGGCATCACATTATCTGCCTTCAAACTATAATACAAGGGAAGGCTGGGAGGGGGGTAAAGGATAAAATACTACACATCAGGTACAGTGTACACTGCTCAGTTGACAGATGCACCGAAATCTCAGAAATCATCACTAAAGAACTTTTCCATGCAACCAAATACCGCCTGTTCCCCAAAAACTATTGAAACAAAAAGGATAGGTTGTTATTTGTTAACTTTCTTTCCTATCGAGCACTCCTTTCTTACAGGAAGTCTTACTAGGAATTAAATTATTGCGTTTGATTTTTTGACGCCAAAAATTCTGTCTTTTAATGTTTCGGGAAGATAAGACTGTAACAAGCTGGAGAAGGAGGTAAAGTCATTCTCATTCATGGTTTTAGGGCTCAGTTTTGTGAATACTAAGAGCCCTTATGAGAAAAGAGTTGAATATTGCTAATGACTTAAAACACTTACCAGCTGTTTTAGGTTGCACAATGCTCTATTGAAGATTATTTCAGAACTCCATTAGTGTAATAGTATAATTAGAATGCTCTGAAAAATTTTTAGTGACAAGAGGTAAGATGGTGGTACAAAAAGGAAATTTGCAAAAAAAAAAGAGCATGTTTTTTGTCCACAAGATATAATCAGCCAGAAAACATGATGAAAATAACAAAAAAGATAAACATATACATATATATACAAAATTACTATGCACAAATCTCTATTCTTTCCAGACATTGATGAATAAAACCGCAAATCTGTCCAATGAACCCAGAGGTGGATGGCACAATCTATTACAAACCTATATCAGGGGACAAGTTAGATCTACTTTGAAAGCCCAATCCCAATTGCTGGGGTTAACCTCTATTGACCAATTGCCCACATTTGGCTATCACAGTTCAAATGGCAGCAACATTGCGCCTGAACTAAAAGTGAATCTTTTGTTGGAAAACTTGTGTTTCATTCTCATGTGTATGTACTTCATTAGAGTCAAAAATAACCTCCAAAATGTGGACTATTAAGAAAGAAAACGTTTGGCACTACAGGTCCCAGCATATCCCACCTATTACAGTGTGATAATTAACTCCCTTCCAGTTTTAATTAAAAGCGAGTCATAAAACTTCTCATCATGGTGTTAGTATTACTTAGTAGTAATACCATTGAAAAGACCAAGAAAAGGGGAAAGAAGTTAAAGAAGAATGGGAGGAAGATGAGGAGGAGAAAAGGAGGAATCAGATGAGGAAGGGGAAGGAAAAGAGGAAAAAGGTGAAGAACAGGAAGAAGAGAAAGAGGAAAAAGAAAATAAAAAAGCAACAGGAGGAAGGTTATTCCATTTCCTTACTTCTCACTTATGTAGTGGAACAGCGTACTTTGGGCTTTTATGTAGACATTCTTTTATCTTTCTGTATTTTTTAAATTTTTTTTTATTTTCATAGGTTGTTGGGGAACAGGTGGTGCTTGGTTACATCAGTAAGTTCTTTGGAGGTTGTGATATTTTGTTGCACCTATCACCCAAGCAGTATAAACTGAACCCAATTTGTTGACTTATCCCTCACCTGCTTCCCTTCCTTTCCCCCTGAGTTCCCAAAGTCCATTTTATCTTTCATTATGCCTTTGCATCCCCATAGCTTAGCTCCCACATGTGAGTGAGTACATATGATGTTTGGTATTCCATTTCTGAGTTACCTCACTTAGAATAATAGTCTCCAGTCTCATCCAGGTTGCTGCAGATACCATTAATTAATTCCTTTTTATGGCTGAGTAGTCACAGAATTAGAAACAAACAATCCTAACATTCATATGGAACCAAAAAAAAGCCTGCATAACCAAAGCAAGACTAAGCAAAAACAACACATCTGGAGGCATCACATTACTATTAATATGCGTTATCAAACACAAATTAATGTATATGTGTTTGAGCCTGGGAATATTCTTTAATATTATTCCCAGACAGATAACATGGATTAATGAAAAAGGGTTGAATGGAGATTTTATGGAAGAGATGACTAGTTTTTGTTAAATATGTTTGCATATTTAATTATTAAAAATGTTAAGTATGTTTTGTTAAATATGTCACTAGTTAAATTGAGAACATGCTTCGGCATGATGTGGCTACTGTTGTCATCGAGGACAGTCAGGGGCCTCAGTACACTATGGTTTCATATAACCCTCATTACCAGCTACCTTTCCAGACAAGAAAATATCAAGATTCCACATCACTGGTTTATCTTGAAGGTTAAATACTGCAATATGTGTGCTACAAATTATCACAGATGTAATGACAACATCTCATCTTTGGAATCCCTATCCAACATAATACATCCATTCCTGACCTTTGCACTACCTACTTGGAGACCTCTTTCCTTTGTCATGGGTTAAGATTAACCACATGATTTACTTATCATTTAGGACCTGAAGGTCTCTAGAGCAAGGGTTCCCAGTCCCCGGGCCATGGACAGGTACCAGTCCGTGGCCTGTTAGGAACTAGGCTGCACAACTGGAGGTGAGAGACAAGCAAGCCAGCATTACCACCTGAGCTCCACCTCCTGTCAGATCAGTGGCAGCATTAAAATCTCATAGGAGCGTGAACCCTATTGTGAACTGCATATGTTGGGGATTTAGGTTCAGCACATCGTATCAGAATCTAATGCTCGATGATCTGAGCTGGAACAGTTTCATCCTGAAACCATCCTCCTATTCCCAGTCCATGGAAAAATTATCTTCCACAAAACTGGTCCCTGGTACCAAAAAGCTTAGGGACCATTGCTCCCGAGGGTATAAAAGTGAGGAGTCTGCCAAGGCCATAGTATCTAAACCAATACCAACATTACCCTGCAATGATGACAGAAGACCTAGATCCTTGAATTGAAGTGAACATCTTGTCTCTAAAAGATTAATGTAGACAAATGGATGAGGCCTATTTCCATTTGTGATAGTGTGGTATCACTACAAGGATTAAATGACAGTTCATTTACAGAGAACTGTAACTCTAGTGATGTCAGGTACATAGGATTTTTACAAACATTTAGCATGCTCTCTGACTCACTATGAAAATGGAATGTGGGGTTTGATTGTAGTTTTGTAATGCCTCATGCACATGGTTACTACCAAACACCCAAAGAACTGAAGAAAATTAACCGAAAAAGATGACTACTGTTAACTTGCTTTAGTAAGTTGACAGTAAATGATAGTCAAGATTTTAGGATTTTGCAATGTTTTTCTGTTGACAACTGTTTGTCATAAATAGGGTAGACAAATAAGACATATACAAAAACCAAAAGCTTCCCTTAGTATCAGCAAATAAGTAGACAAATAAGACGTATACAAAAACCAAAAGCTTCCCTTAGTATCAGCAATCATTATATTAAAACATATTTGGAAACTACTGATTTGGATAATGGAGAAAAGGTAATTCAGTCCAACATTACTGCTTCGGACAACTAAGCAAGCAAAGCAATATACATTTTACAACATCTCTTGAAAGTCTCAAAGACCTTCCTGTAAATGAGGAAATGCCTGGCCAAAATCCAAAAGACAAGAACAAAGAAAGGTAAGCCCTGTGTCAAATGTCCTTTGTACAGATGGCATTTGCTTCTAATATGATGAGGTTCAAGTCCATCTTCCATATACCTACCAGAGTTATCCTTTAAAAAATATCAGACAGACTATACCAGTCCTTTGCTCAAAGGCCTTCAGCAGCTGCTCATATCATTCAAAATAAAATCCAAGCAAAACCGTTGCCCTATAAGAGACCTTCTCTGATCTGTCCCACCCCCTGCCCTTTTTACTCCACCCTCTACAACGCTAACTTCTCCTTCTGCTCTCCCGTTTCCTCTCTTCCTTGAAAATCTGGGAACACTCCTCCAAGCAAGAAATTATCAGGAGATCCTCCCTCAGCCTTCAATGTTCTTCCTCCAGAGAGCCACCAGGCTTGCTCTCTCACTTCCTCCAAGTCCCTTTTAAAATACCACGTTACCAACAAGAACCTTGACTGATTCCTCCTCCCATTCCTTACCAACAATGCTTTTTTCTTTAAAAGGCTGACATTCTTGGTTACTTGTTCATTTTCTGTCTCTTCCTACTAGAATACAAAGATAGGCTTCTTTTTTTCACTTTTGTGTCTGCAATAGCTAGAACAGTGCTTTGTACATGGCAAGCATTTAAAAATTTGTTAATCTAATCAACAAATAGTAATAGTGTGGTATCACTACAAGGATTAAATGACAGTTCATTTACAGAGAACTGTAACTCTAGTGATGTCAGGTACATAGGATTTTTACAAATTATTAATCCAGGTAAAATGTCATTTTATGCCACACATCAAACTTCCTTAAAAATGAGTTCAAAAGATGAATTTTAAAATATTATTGCATCTAAACCTATTGATTAAAAGGTGTGTCCAACATGTACTGTTGGGAAGAAAAACACTGCGAAATCCTATTTAAGTAAAATCTTGACTATCTAGATCTATATCTGACATGGTTTGGCTATGTCCCCACCCAAATCTCGAATTCTCACGTGTTATGGGAGGGAACTGGTGGGAAGTAATTGAATCATGGGGCAAGTCTTTCCTGTTCTTTTCTCATAATAATGATTAATTCTCATGAGATCTGATGGTTTTAAAAAGAGGTGTTCCCCTGTACAAGCCCTCTCATTTTTTGCCTGACACCATCCACGTAAGATGTGACTTGCTTCTCCTTGTCCTCTACCATGATTGTGAGGCCTCCCCAGCCATGCGTAACTGTAAGTCTAATAAACCTCTTTTTCTTCACAGTCTCAGGTATATCTTTATCAGCAGCATGAAAATGAACTAATCAAGTAAATTGATACCAGCAGAGTGGGACACTGCTGAAAAGATACCTGAAAATGTAAAAGCAACTTTGGAACTGGGTAACAGTCAGGTTCGAACAGTTTGGAGGGCTCAGAAAAAGACAGGAAAATGTGGGAAATTTTGGAACTTCCTAGAACTTGTTAAATGATTTTGAGAAAAATGCTGTTAGTGATATGAACAATAAGGTCCAGGCTGAGGTGGTCTCAGAAGGAGATGAGGAATTTGTTGGGAACTGAAGCAAAGGTGACTCTTGTTATGTTTAAGCAAAGAGACTGGTGGCATTTTGCCCCTGCCCTAGAGATTTGTAGAAATTTGAAATTGACAGAGATGATTTGGGGTATCCAGCAGAAGATTTCTAAGCAGCAAAGCATTCAAGAGGTGATTTGGGGGCTGTTAAAGGCATTCAGTTTTATAAAGGGAATATAAAACAGAGCATAAAAGTTCAGAAAATTTGCAGCCTAACAATGTGATAGAAAAGAAAATCCCATTTTCTGAGGAGAAATTCAAGCTGGCTGCAGAAATTTGCATAAGTAACAAAAAACCGAATGCTAACCCCCGGGGCAGTGGGGAAAATGTTTGCAGTGCATGTCAGAGGTCTTCATGACGGTCCCTCCCATCACAGGCCCAGAAGCCTAGGGGGAATAAATGGTTTTGTGGGCCAGGCCCAGGGTCCCTATGCAGTGTGTAGTCTAGGGACTTGGTGCCCTGCTCCCCAGCTGTTCCAGCCATGGTTGAAAGGGGCCAACATAGAGCTCAGGCTGTGGCTTCAGAGGGTGCAAGCCCCAAGCCTTGGCAGCTTCCATGTGGTATTAAGCCTGCAGGTGCACAGAAGTCAAGAATTAAGATTTGAGAACCACCGCCTAGATTTCAGAAGACATACAGAAATGCCTGGATGAAGAAGTTTGCTGCAGGGGTGGGGCTCTCATGGAGAACCTCTGCTAGGGCAGTGCAGAAGGGAAATGTGGGATCAAAGCCCTCACACGGAGTCTCCACTGGGCACTGCCCAGGGGAGCTGTGAGAAGATGGCCACCATCATCCAAACCCCAGAATGGTATATCCACAGACAGCTTGCACCATGCACCTGGAAAAGTCACCGACACTCAATGCCATCTCAGGAAAGCTGCTGGAAGAAAGGCTGTACCCTGCAAAGCCACAGGAGCAGAGCTGTCCAAGACCATGGGACCCACCTCTTACATCAGTGTGACATGGATGTGAGATTTGGAACCAAAGGAGATCATTTTGGAGCTTTAAGATTTGACTGCCCTGCTGGATTTTGGACTCGCTTGGGGCCTGTAGCCCCTATGTTTTGGCCAATTTATCCCATTTGGAGTGGCTGTATTTACCTAATGCTGTACCCCCATTGTATCTAGGAAGTAACTAACTTGCTTTTTATTTTACAGGCTCATAGGCAGAAGGGACTCACCTTGTCTTATATGAGACGTTGGACTGTGGACTTTTGAATTAATGTAGAAATGAGTTAAGACTTTGGGGGACTGTTGGGAAGTCATGATTGGTTTTGAAATGTGAGGATATGACATTTGGGAGGGGCCAGGAGCAGAATGATATGGTTTGGCTATGTTCCCACCTAAATGTCATCTTGAATTCCCATGTGTTGTGGGAGGGACCTGGTGGGAAGTAATTGAATCATGGGGGCAAGTCTTTCCTGTGCTGTTCTCATGATAGTGAAAAAGTCTCACAAGATCTGATGGGTTCATAAAGAGGAGTTCCCCTGCACAAGTTCTCTCTCTTTGCCTGCCACTGTCTATGTAAGATGTGACTTGCTCCTCCTTGCCTTCCACCATGATTGTGAGGCTTCCCCAGGCAGGTGGAACTGTGAGTCCATTAAACCTTTTTTCTTTGCAGTCTTGGGTATGTCTTTATCAGTAGTGTGAAAACGGACTAATACAATAATTCTATCAATATCTATAGAGAGAAAGAGAAATACATGTGCACACCTGTGAGTAACAATGTATTTGTTTCAACCTGCAAAAAGTTGTGGACATGTTCCCAGTTGTTTATCTGGTTTAAGTCAGGAGAGTTAGAATTCAAGACTAGAGGTAGGGATAAGATAGCAATGTTTTTCTAGATGTGTCTTGCATAATACACTTGGTAAGCAAGTATTCATTTATAATTTGTAAAAAACAACAAGGAATAATAATCAAGAAAAATTTGAAATCAAACAAATGTAACACAGTATGTTACCTTAAAGACACACCAATAATCTTCTCCAAAGCCTCCAGATACCCTATCTTTGAAAAGATGTTAAAGGTTGGTCCAACATACACAAACCAATAAATGTGACTCATCACATAAACATAACTAAAAACAAAAATGACATGATTATCTCAATAGATGCAGAAAAGGATTTTGATAATATCCAGCACCACTTAATGTTCAAAGCTCTCAACAAACTAGGTATCGAATGAACACACCACAAAATAGTAACAACCATCTATGACAAACCCATAGCCAACATCATAATGAACTGGCAAAAGCTGGAAGCACTCCTCTTAAGAACTGCAACAAGAGAAGGATGCCCACTCTAAACACTTCTACTCAACATAGTACTGGGAATCCTAGCCAGAGCAATCAGGCAGGAGAAAGACATAAAAAGCATCCAAATAGGGTGAGAAGATGTCAAACTACTTCTGTTTCCAAATGATATGATTGTATACCTAGAAAACCTCCATAGTCTCTGCCCAAAGGCTCCTGGATCTTATAAACAACTTAAGCAAAGTTTCAGGATATAAAATCAATATACAAAATTAATACCATTTCTATATATTAATAAAGTCCAAGGTGAGAGCTAAATCAAGGATGCAATCCAATTCACAAGTCACAAAAGGAACAAAATACCCAGGGATATAGTTAACCAGGAAGGGAAAGATCTCTACAGTGAGAATTATGAAAAACTGCTGAAAGAAATCAGAGATGAAACAAGCAAATAAAAATACATTCCATACTCATTAATAGGAACAATCAATTTTGTTAAAATGTCAATACTGCATAAAAAGCAATTTATAGATTCAATGCTATTCCTATCAAACTACCAATGACATTTTTTCACAGAATTAGAAGAAAATATTCTAAAATGCATATGGAACCAAAAAAAGACCCCAAATAGCCAAAGCAATCCTAAGCAAAAGAACAAAGCTGGAAGCATCACATTATCCCACTTCAAACTATACTACAAGGTTACAGTGACAAAAACAGCATGACACTGGTACAGAAACAGACACTTAGAACAACAGAACAGGAAAGAGAACTCATAAATAAAGCCACACACCTACAACCATCTGGTCTTCAACAAAGTTTACAATAACAAGCAATGAGGAAAGTACAAAGTATAAAATACTGAAAATATTTTAATCACAAAAATTAAGAATAAAAAGGGAGACTTATCTTGTAAAATGACATAACAAACTACAATAAAGAACTGAGTGAAGAGTGGTTAAGTGCTCCAGAGTTTACAGAGTTTAAGGAAAAAAATGGTTGTTTCAGATGATAATGGGCAAGCTATATATTTGGAAGGAAAAAGTAAAATCAAAGTTATCATTCTGCTCTACATAAACAATTGTATCCCACATGAAGGAAAAACTTGAATTATAAAAAATGATTACTATATAAACAACCCAAGCATGTCTAATGTATATTCTCTCATATCTATTTGTTTGAGTGTGGAAAATCATGCAGAAGCAGAGGCTGTCAGGCTGTCAATACTGAGTATGCAATGTTGAGGGTATAGATGGAATGAAGTGGGAAAGACAACTTTTACTCCATTTAGTTTTGCCTGTCTTCTATTCAGGATAAACAAGTACTACCTATTTTCAAATCATGAGAAAGAAAATATGTTAATGCAAGTTAACTTGGAACACTCACTAAGCCTTTTTTATGCACCACGAAGGAAGGAAGGAAGTAAACGGGGAAGGGAAGAGGAAAAGAAAGAAAAGGAGAGGGAAGAGCGAACAAAAGTAAAAGTGGAAAGAAAAGGGGGAAAGAAAAGAGGGAAAGTGAGAGGAGGGGAGGGTAAGGGTAGAGAAAGATGGGAAAGGATAGGAGAGAAAAGAGGAAGGGAAGGGAGGGAAGAGGAGAATATTGGAGAGAAAGAGACGTGAGAGGGGAGGAGACATAAAAGAAGACGAAAGGACAGAGGAGGAGAACGAAAGCAAAGAGGGGAGAGAGATGCTATGAGAGAAGAGAAGGGGCAGGAGCAGAGGAGAGGGAAAGGAAGGGAAGAGGACAGGAAGGAAATGAGAAAGAAAGGGAAAGGAGAAGACAAGAAGGAAAGGGAGGGGGAAAAGAAAAGAAGGGGAGAGGATACAGGAGAAGAGAGGAGGCTCCATTGGCATGCACCTAACACAGAGGTAGCATTGTCAATATAAAATGTTCAAGAGCAACCATCAAGCTTCTTAATATTACTGAAAGTTGGAGAGAAAAATAAGAAATATTCACTTGCATCTATATTGTCTAATATGAGCAATGAGAAACTAAAATATATAAATAGGAAAAATACTACTCAAAAAATTTTTTGTCATTAAGAGAAGGAAAGAGAGAGGAGAAGAGGGGGAGGGGAGAGAAAAAGAAGAAAAAGAAACCTTTAGAAAGAGGAGGTAGAGGCGGGCCACGGTGGCTCATACTTGTAATCTAGCACTTTGGGAGGCCTAGGTGGGCAGATCACGAGGTCTGGAGATCGAGACCATCCTGGCTAACACGTTGAAACCCCGTCTCTATTAAAAATACAAAGAAAAAAAAAAATTAGCTGGGTGTGGTGGCAGGCGCCTGTAGACCCAGCTACTTGGGAAGCTGAGGCAGGAGAATGGCGTGAACCCAGGAGGCGGAGCTTGCAGTGAGTCAAGATCATGCCACTGCACTCCAGCCTGGGTGACAGAGCGA
>NC_045445.1:8611333-8654710 GCF_002776525.5 Piliocolobus tephrosceles | reverse complement strand
AGGAAGGAAGGAAGGAAGGAAGGAAGGAAGGAAGGAAGGAAGGAAGGAAGGAAGGGGAGGTGGGAGAAATGGGAGGGGAAGGGTTGGGAAATAACAGTAATATTCAGAAACTTGTATCAAATGTTTGCTATCGCATCAGATATTGCAGTGAGTGCCTTTATATTGTGAGGACAACGTGAGACAACAACTATGCAAATACTTTACAAACAGGGAACTGGCATAAAAAGATAAGGGAGGATTATAGCCTTGTTTCTAGATCTAACTAAAAGCTTTAAATATACATTCTCTTACTCAGGGCTCAGCTACATACCAGAACATAAGTACCAGGGATAAACCCCTTAGAGGCTCAACTTCTCTCCCAGTGTTCAATCACAATTCTTTTTAAGCAAGAGACATTGTCGCTAATGCCTTTGGATTCATGTTGCTGCCTGGGCAACCATGGGGCACCCAAAGGAAGGACTCTCCCAGTGGCAATGACATCGCACAAAGTCCCTGTGATCTCAACAACAAAGGTCCACACCAAAGTCTAAACAAAGGGTTGAGTAGTGCGACTGAGAGACCCAGCTCCAAACAAGACTTTGTTCTGACTTGCTCTATGCTGGCAACGTATAGCCTGTCCAAGTTTTTGCAACGCATCCCATGTAAAGGGTAAAATTGTCTCCCTGAAATCTCAAGAACATCAAGTGAAAAATCGCTGAGAACTCAGAATATCATTCAGCAAATCAGACAAACAGAAAAAAGGCAAAAATGAACACTCTGTGAACAATGCAACTTTAAAAATCCCCCTTTGCAACAGAAAGAAGGTAGACAATGTAGCAATAAGCCAATGCAGATTTGTCCGGAACATGAGTGAAGAAAATATCGAAACTGTCAGGAAGTTTTAAAAACAGAGACTGAACAATGCACCCGGGCGCTTCTAGTGCCTGGCATGAATCCACTGCTTCAGGTAGCGATTGCTATCAAATTCAACGCTGGGTTTGGAATCATTATATTTAAAACAACTACTGGACCAAACAATATTAAAGCACATGTGCAACAATAAATTAGTGAGAAAATGTATGAAATTACCCACAACAAAGGAGTCATGAGGGACACTTTCCTGCACAAACTGTGGTGTAAAATGGCGGTACTGCAAAGGTTATCAGGGAGACTTAGTTACTGGCACAGAACGAGGGAAGAGAACCAAGAACTCATATTACACTCGGCCAGCAGGATATTTGTGGGCCAGTCTCGGGAGAATGGTAACCCTCGCATCTCACCAAAATTCTCCAAAAAATCCACTTTTCTGAAAAACAATCCCAAAAAAAGTCTGCACAGGATCAGGATTTAGACTTTAAAACATGAAGCATAAAAACCTCTCCCTGGAGATACATCCAATGGGACCTCCTAAGCAATGAGAGCAAGTTGTAGAGCAAAAGCAGAGCATGAACCATATGTGGCTAAGGAAGAAGTCCAGCCCTGCCCACCTGAGATCCTAGCTGCCTACGGTCAGGAGTGAGGGAGGCTGCCCAAGGCCAGGTGGGCCTTAAAGCTGTTTTTGCAGGGGGCAGCCTCGGATGATTGAGCGAACACCACTAGATTCTGGCTTGCATATCTTGGCAGTAAGTGATACATTTGAAAGCAAAATGCCAATAAAAATACCGAATAAAGTAACTGACTCATGTGTACCTTTCTACTAAGTCCCAGAATTTCTCTAAGTTTCAAATGCTCTTGTCTCTAAAATCAGACAATACCTGCTCTCCGAGTAATAGTAACAGTTTACCAAGAATTGTGTAGAACCCTTAAAAATATACCTATAAAACATTGCTGAGGGATATAACCAAACCTTGCAGCAAAGGATATATCTACATATATGTATGGCAAGATCTTATACTGTAAAATGTTGGTTTTTATCTCACTGGCAGTTTTCGAAAACTGCATTAAACATCCCAGAGCCATGACACTTTGGGACACTGCTGTCCAAGAGAGATTTCTGTAATGACAGGAATGTTTTATATGCATGCTACTCATACTGCAGCCACTAGCCACTTGTGCCTATTGTGCACTTGAGATGGGAACTAGATTGTATTTAATTTAAAATAAACTATAAATAGTCACACCTGGTAAGTTCAACTTTAAGCAATCCATTCATGAAATAAAATTAAAGAGTAATGAGGTATTTCTCATACTAGATACTAAAATAGAATTATAAAACTACCAAATTAAAACTGTAAAGTCTTTTAGCTCAAGAATGAACAGAACTGAAACAAGTATTTATTATACTAAGGTCAAATGCTATAGGGGAAATTAGATATTTGTGAAAAAATTAAACTGTTGAATCAGCACTTCACAATTTACACTCCATAAATTTTACATGAGTTAAGAGGTTGAATTTCAAAATGTACTACAAGATAAATCTATTGATCTGGAAAGATTTCCATTTTAAGTGAAAAAAAATAGAAAGCTTAAAATGCATAGCATGCTCGCTGTTCTAAGGAAACAATTGTTAAAAGTTACCCATGTTTTGGTATAAACAGAGGGGCCTCCCTGCCTGAGCTGACTGTGGGGGTATGGAGCATATTTGGAGGAGTTGGTGGGGGTATGGCGTGGTTTGGCAGTGTGGGTGTCAATATGAACATATTTAAGTGGTTTTGTATCTATTTATCTGGTGAGTTTTAGTGTGGTCTCAGGACTGCCAATAATGGGTATCTTAAGAGTATGCTGGAGGGAAGCAGGAACTCCTGAAATCCTCAGCCTTCCTTGAAATATAGTAATGTCCCACTTAACAACAGGGATACATTCTGCGAATTGTGTCATTGGGGGATTTTATCATTATGCAAACATCATAGAGGGTGCTTACAGGATAGATGGTATAACCTACTACATTCCTAGGCTATGTGGTATAGCTTATTACTCCTGGGCTATAGCATGTTACTGTACAGAACACTGTAGGCAACTATAATACAATGAGAAATATTTGTGTATCTAAACATATATAAACACAGGAAAGGTACAGTAAAAATATGGCATTATAGACTTATGGGACCACCGTGTTACATGTGGTTTGTAGTTGGCTAAAATGTCCTTATGTGGCACATAACTATCTTTGCTCTCTTCCTCCAGTAATTTTAGCATACGTAATTTCTCTAATCAAAATAATTGTATTCTAAAACTGCAGAAAAATGTGTCTTTTATTTGCTCTACTACTCTTCCCTCTCCAACTTTAGTTTTTCACATATTCAAGAGGAAAATGATATCTTCTAGTGAGAACAATAGCAATCGTGAAGATTTATTGAGCATTTTGTCCTGGTCTGGCTCTGCACCGTGACCACATGAGGATCTTCTCCTCAAATCTTCACAACAGGCCCATGCAGCAGGTGGAATCATTACACCACCCCCTCGTCAAGTAGTCACACAGGTCGAGATTGATTCCACTTGAAAATACTTTGATAAACTGCAAATTAACCAGCATGTTAAGGGGTTGTGTTACAAAGACATGATGCTAATTCTAATTCTAATCACATCCCCTGATAACATATTGCTTTGCTATCTAAAGTACAAACATTTTCCACTATGTGAGTGCAAAGGACTTCTCCAATTGCTGTGGTTTGGGCCTCTTGCAAGCACTGTTGGCATTCTCTATAATCAAAAGATTTCCAAGATATTTTGCCTTTCATATGGAGAGAGAGTTACCCGAAAAACAATGCTCCCTGACTCGTGATACATGGCCATGTGTATGCGGCGTATATGAGGATGTGGTAGGTGCTTTTTGAAATCTTTTTTAGTATTAAGTGTATAGTAGTCACCTGATTTTCATGATGCTATGCAAATGCATAAAGAATATTTTTATTTCACTAGAAATCATAAATAAATTAAAAATTATAAAAACTACTAAGTTGAATCAAATGGGTAGAAATAAATTAGATATATAGAAACAAGTCATTAATGAAATGAAAAAATTAAATGCACAGGAATAAACATACCAAGAATTATTCTAAACCTATAAGGCGAAATAACAAACATTTCCTAATGCATATGGAAAGCAGACTTGAATGAAAAGATATATACTCACATTACTCAGGCAAAACATCTGTACTTGTAATGAGATTTGTTTGCATAATTTAATGTATGTTTTATGGTAATTGCATTTTTAAAATCTTCACTGAGGTGCTTTATTTTTTCCTGAATTTGACAAAGTGGTGTTGAGTTCATCCAGAAATATATCTGGGTATATATTTTGAAAAAATCATAGAAAGTAAAACTAATCAAGGATATTTACCACACCAGGCACTAATTGGCATTTTATGGTCAGAATAATTAGCCCAGTTGGTCCGGGCTCACACACTGACAGTCGGGTCCACCGAACCGTGTTAATGAAGGAAATGCTGGGGAGGTGTCACAACACAGTGTCACTTTACACATCATGCAACCAGATGATATGGTAGAATAACTTAAACAATTTCATTTAGAACTTTATGAAACCACTAACACTTCGCCACATATTTCTACAAAGCAGCTTTAAGTTAGAAAGAATGTTTCTCTTCAGTGTTCAAAGTACAAAAGCATTTAAGCAAGAGTCGCGGCCAAGCCTTATGAGATGGAGCTCTGTGGGCAGTTATCTGTGCCCCCCCACCCCCCGGAGGATGGCACAGCACTAGGTGATTGATTATGCAAGGACTTCCTCATCTCATCTTCCCAGCAAGACTTTGATGCTGATGTAATTATTACAACTAATTCGTTGAGGTACAGCACAGATCCGACGAGGAAACCGGGAAACTATAAAGTCAGTACACGAAATTAAGGATGGTTATCACTTTAATGCCATGTTGATGATATCTGGACTTCCCATTTGGAATCTCCAGAACTATCAGCATGGGGGCTGTGAGTCAACCTGCTAACTAGCTGGATTTAACCCTTGTGGTTATATTGCCAAGCAGTCTACCAAAACTATCCCAAGAGTGTGGCTTCCATGTGGCTGCCAGCACGAACCTGGGCAGCAAAGTCATATCTAACCACTTACTGGAACCGTGTACAGATGCCATCACAGAGTTAAACAATCAGGTCACTGCCCAGGAAGGAAAGGTCCCCAAAGCAAGAAGCCTCCTTGTTGTAAATGGCAATGTCTAGCACTTAAAGAAGATAATGTGCTTTTAAAGTTACACTGTATCAAATATACAGATGCTCTTGTAAGGCAGGTGTGGTGGTAGCATGATTCTCCCCATTTTACAGAAGAAGAAATGGGGGTTCAGAGGTAAGACAATCAGTTTAGATCTAGATCACCCTGATTGATTCCAGGGCCTTACAACTTACCCATATGCTGCATTGATTTCCCACTGGAGCGGAGCAGTAGGGAAGCACAGGGGCATACAGCTTGACGACTGTGTATTCTCAATTGGGAGGTCAAGTAGGAGCCAAGACCTTATGAAATTGATGGGTAATTGCTCACGCTTAGAGCAGCCACTGAGCCTCCTCCTGATATTCTCTTCCATCAGCTGAGAACAGATGAAACCACAAGTGAGTCTTGAGAGACAGAAGCAAAACATTTTCAAATAACACTGACCTGAGCAAAGTCTCCGTAAACTTCTCTTCCAAAGCCACCTTTCTGAAGTATACTAGGGAGAAAAGAAATGGGTTAGGAGATTGTCAAGCCAAACCTCACCAGGATTTCCTCTTGCAAATTGCCTTTCCTTCAGATCAGGTAAGTCTTCACCGTCACATTGGCTCTCCATACTCTGTAGGTTGGAAATGCACTCTACACAACATCTGCTGTCATCAAGCATTGCTCTGTCTAATTCAAGTGGAACTCTGTGTGCAGTTCAGGACATAGGGGATAAAACAGGCTTTCAGGGAACATGTTGATCATCATATTTAAGAAGAAATTATATTGTGGCATATCGAATTTAAATATCAACAAAACAGAGAGGAATCTCAAGGCTTGATGGAAGTGGTGAGGAAACCATGAATTTGAAATGATGGAGTCTGTTCATCTTCCAATAACACATAATGAGCACCAACTATATGCT
The DNA here is from genome assembly GCF_002776525.5 of Piliocolobus tephrosceles. Taxonomy (NCBI): domain Eukaryota; kingdom Metazoa; phylum Chordata; class Mammalia; order Primates; family Cercopithecidae; genus Piliocolobus; species Piliocolobus tephrosceles. Next base: position 8,648,708 of record NC_045445.1, on the reverse strand, counting down.
AAGAATTTTGGCCAGGATCTTCTATATCTATTATCTCGCATAATTCTATTCATCATCTTGAGAAGCTAGTACCCAGGGCCACACCTTTTAGATGAAGTGTCATAGAGAAGATTATCAAATGGCCCAATGTGACTTCCCAAAGGAGTGAGGTGGCTGGATTTCAAACTAATTGGGTATGGCTCCAGAATCTGAAATCCTTCCTTTGCACATTAGTCATTTGGGTGACATGTTTATCTGATTTGTGAAAAGAAATCAATTCTGATTTTAGGAATGCCACTTCCTCTCCTTTCATATGTTTTGGCTACAGTGGCATGTTGTTTATAAGTGGAGGACTGACTTTACTTTCAGGCATAAGCATTAAGCTTTCCAAAGTGAGTGTAATCCCATAGATCTGTAAGTAGTCTTTAAACAGACTTCTCAAGTTAAATAAAGTATGACAGATGGCAACATACCGTGAGCAGAATATAATAATGATGTAAATAAAAAATACAAAAAAATGGCATTTGTTTCACAAAATAAAAACCCATTATGAAGGTTACTGTTTTGAATTTTTAAATTCACATAAAAAAGAGATAGAATCCAAAATTATCTCAATGGCTAAAATGACAGAGTAGTAAATTTAGCAAGGTGAGAATTAATGTAGCTAAATGTGAACCCAAGATCTAGACTAAAATGAAATAAAACAAGCACAAGCACTGCCTGTGTTTAGGATTAAAGAAATTTGACTAACCAATAGTTTTGTTTTGTTTTTTTTCTAAAAAGGGGGTTTGCTGCTCTCTGCAAGCTCAGAATGAGTCAACAGTGTGATAAAGTTGCTGAGTAGTGATTATGATTTTAGATTATATCAGAAGGATGCTACGTAAAATGATAGTCTCTGTTCTGTGAGAAACAGGCTTTCCCTAATAGTCTCAGTTCTTTTTTTTTTTCTTTTTTTTTTTTTTTTTTTTTTGAGGCAGAGTCTCACTCTGTCACCAGGCTGGAGTGCAGTGGCGTGATTGTGGCTAACTGAAACCTCCGCCTCCTGGATTCAAGTGATTCCCTTGTCTCAGCCTCCTGAGTAGCTGGGACTAAAGGTGTGCACCACCACACCCAGCTAATTTTTTGTGTGTGTCTGTATTTTTAGTAGAGACGGGGTTTCACCATGTTGGCCAGGATGGTCTCAATCTCCTGACCTCGTGATCCACCTGCCTAGGCCTCCCAAAGTGCTGGGATTACAGGTGTGAGACACTGCATCCAGCATTTTTTTTTTTTTTTTTTTGAGTTGGAGTTTCACTCTTGTTGCCCAGGCTGGAGCACAATGGCACAATCTTGGCTCATCGCAAACTCTGCCTCCTGGTTTCCAGTGATTCTCCTGCCTCAGCCTCCTGAGTAGCTGGGATTACAGGCATGTGCCACCACACATGACTACTTTTGTATTTTTAGTAGAGATGGGGTTTATCCATGTTGGTCAGGCTGGTCTTGAACTCCCGACCTCAGGTGATCCTCCCACCTTGGCCTCCCAAAGTGCTGAGATTACAGGTATGAGCCACCACGCCTGGCCCTGACTTGATTCTTAATGCCACATTTTTTGGCATGCTAGCTTACATCTAGAGGTGAATGGTCAGGATGGTAAAGAGTCTAGAAGCTTTGAAAATGAAAGAACTGAGGTTGTTTGGAAGATAAATGACTTAGTAGATTACATACTAATGTCCTCAACTATTAGAAGGGATATCATATGGAGAAGAACTGTGTGGTTCAAAAGGGACTAACTAGGACTTTAGCTCACTTAGTAAAAGTTATAAGAAAGTATATTTTGGTCCGATAGTCGAATAAACTACACCAGTTAGAACAGTCCAAAATAATCCTCATGAGATAATGACTTCTAAATCTCTAGAGGTCAGATAAAACAGGTCCCCAATCCCTGAGCCATGTACTAGTACTAGTACTAGTCTGTGACATGTTAGGAACTGGGCCATACAGCAGGAGATGAGCAGTGGGCCAGCTAAGCTTTATCTGTATTCACAGCCTCTCTCCATCACTGGCATGACCACCTGAGCTCCACCTCCTGTCAGATCAGTGGCAGCAGTAGATTCTCATAGGAGCACGAACCCTATTGTGAACCACGCATCCACGGGATCTAGGTTGTAGGCTTCTTATGAGAATCTAATGCCTGACGATCTGTCACTGTCTTCCATTGTCCCAAGATGGGACTATCTAGTTGCAGGAAAACAAGCTCAGGGATCCCACTGATTCTACATTATGGTGAGTTGTATAAATATTCCATTATATATTACAATGTAATAATAATAGAAATAAAGTGTACAATAAATGTAATGTGCTTCAGTCACCCCAGAACCACCCACTGCCCCCCACCACCCAAGTCCATGAAACCTGTCCCTGAGGCCAAAAAGTTTGGGGCCACCTGAGATACACCACTTATCAACATGAGATTGCTTCTTTAGATAGAAGGTCAGGCTTGGAAAATTTCACATGAAATTTCTGTTTCTGAGTCTCAGTATTTCTATCTGTCATGCCAGTAGGTATCTGAGCACTATCTTCTGTGATGTATGGAGATTATCATTCATAATGTAAAATTTGCATTACTACATGGAAAACGAAACACAAAAGAAGAGTGGGTGACCTGAAGGGAGAACTGGAATCATTTGAACAATTCTGTCTTAAGAAGCACGCATCATCTTGAACTAGGGATGGTAAGATAGCCAGATAATTATAAAGAATTGCACTCCCTATTTTACAAAGCACAGAACAGTACATTAGGTTTGGCTTTTTCTAGGCAAAAAGGAGGCACCATGAACCCATAGAGATGATGAGAAATGTAGACAATTCTACATGCCTGGAAAAAGTGGTTACGGCTGCAAAGCAGAATCAATGAGTAAGGATTGGAGCCAAGTATTTGGAAAGCAAGCAAAAGAAAGCAGAGAGGATTCCTCAGAAGCTGAAGCTGACTCTGGAAGAAAAGAGAATAGAGAAATGAATACATGTGATTTTTGCAATATGAAATACTGTGAACTGGAGTTGATGAATGGTCCAGGTGCTGAGGCCCAAATTTGGAGTGACTTGTTGGCAGAGTAAACACTATGACAGATGGTGTTTGCTTGAAAAGGCATGAGAGGAAGGATAATGACCATTTACTTCAGTATATGAGGAATAGAGAAAAGGAATCCAAAGTATCTGAGAAAAGTTCAAGGTAAATAATTGTTTAATGGAAATTTACCACGTTTAGGGAAGCCCCCAAAATCCAAGTAATACCGTATGACCCATGGGTGCCCACAGAAATCAGTGACACACATTGAATTCTGGGAATGGAATCTAGTTTTACTTAGGTGGCATTAAAAACCTTTTCAAGTATGCCAGAATAACCTGTTTAAACAAAGCTTCCTGTCCCAAAAGATGGAAACGTTTTCTGGAACTGTTAAAACAACCCTTGGTACTTGTTCATGCAATGTCAAATAAAAAGGAGGAGGAAGGAAGAGGAGGGAAGGAAATATTCTTGTACTGAGCCCCACTGTCAGTCAGGTGGAATGCTAGACATTTTCACACACATAAACTCATGTGATCCTCATGTTCACAATATGACATAAGTATCATCATCTATACACAGAAACAGGCCCACTGTGATAAAGTGACTTGCCTAAGATTACACAGATAGTAAAAGAAAGAAAGGAAGGTTTTACATCGAGGCCTCTATGAGAAACTTGTAGAATGGTTGATTGGAAATAATTCATGAACAGGAAAAATCGTTCTTGGTGGAAATGCAGTAGAGAGTAATGGACACAAAAATCCATTGTCATATAAACAGAAAGCAAGCAAGTAACTTAAAAACCACATAATAGAGAAAAGATGAAGAAAATCTGATAGTGCATCCGAGGCTACTTCCCAGTGCCTGAGCCATCATCACAGACTGGTCATAAATGGACAATATTAAACACAAACTGTTCTGGGAATGATACAATTTGGCTACCATATTGCTCAGCAACTCACCTTCTTCCTCTCAGCTCTTAATAGCAGCAGCAGCAGCAGCAGCAACAGCAGCAGCAACAACAACAACAACAAAAGAGCACAAGGTACCGACAAAGGGGAAACATCTCAAAGTGGAAGCTGAGAAAATGCACAAGGAAGAAAACCAAAAATAGCGATACATTCAAGGAGTCAGATCAGAAAAAAGCCGAAGTAGGAAGTGAAATGCAGCTTTTAAAGACACAAAGGGACAGAAAAAAATCAATAAGGATACCTATGGAAAAAAAGTACATTTCCCTGGAGTGGCTGGAGAAGAAAGCTGTGCAAGTTGGTACACGCATGTCTGAGTATAGGCACTAGAGCCTTTAACAAAGGTCTGGATGCTTTAGGAAGTAACTTGCCGTAATATTCTGACAAATACAGTTATTAAGTAATATAGATCCCCAATTACTTCTGCTAGGAAATAGCAGTGATGCGTAACGGGAATAAAAGCTGCTATCTGGCTAAGAGAGACCAGAGCTGGTGTCACTGGCACAGAGACCTGGAGATCACCATGTAATTCTCTTCTTTTCAGAAATAGAAACTAAGACTCAGAGAGCTTCAATTATGCATTGCCTCCTGTGAAGGAGTGTTCAAGATAGCAGAAATCTGTGAGTAATGGCAAGAGGGAGACTCTCCTACGGAGGCTATGGCAGAGTGAGATTTAAAATGTCTCAATCTAAAGACTCCTGGGGCAAAGCCCTCAAACCATCAGTCTGCAGAGAGAGACATTTTTTTTTTTTTTCTTAAGGCATCACAAAAACAACAAAGAAAATAAGGTGCTTCAACTGAGTTTTTCTGAGTAAAGAATAAGAAAACCTCAAAACAGCACAGAAAAAAAGTTGTAAATGCAGTTGGTCTAGTCCTCAGTGTAAAAGCAGAGACAAGTCCTTCTGCATATGTTAATATCATCTTGACTGTACTGCAGATCACGATATTTTATGATTTATTTGAAGGATTTTTTTTAACTTGCTACACTGATTTTCTGACACCTGAACAAGGGAGTGGGAACACTGGTGAACAAAAGCAGAAAAAGATGAAGATAAGTTAGAACTGCAAAGTAAAATGCATATAATTCCAATTTCCTATATGCTGATCAAAAAAATTCTGATGAAAAACCACCGTACCAGCTTGGGTAAGGTGTGGTCAGGGTAAACCGAACTGCGAATTATTCCCTTCTGAGGGGAAAGTGTTTGCTAAGAAGGGATGTGCTTATGTTAAAATGCATGTCACCTGCTTCTTCTGACAAAGACTGTAAGCTATGAAACCAGCATGAAAGCTCCTGTGGTTTGTCAGTCTTTCTGGAAAACATTATAATGAAACTTTAACTTTCTGCTATCAATTTTGTCAATTAAAGTGAACATTACTGTGTGGTCTGACATTCTAGACGTTTCTGCTTTCTGATTGACTAACCACAAAGACTAGAGCAGCCCAGCAGGCAGGATCCCCTGAGTTCAAGGTAACCACCAGTGATTTCTCAATGAAGAGTACAAATTGGTCAAAATCATGCTGAGCCTGACTTAACAAGAATAGGAAGCCAAGAATTCTTCAGATGGAAGAATTAGCCAAAGCACTGAAATTTCAGACCCTTTGCCTTGGGGCCAAAAGCCATTTCCTGACAAAAGGCTACAGCATCAAAACTGGCATATACTGCATAGGGATGTTCATTCTTGGTCTTCACAACTGTGCAAGGCATTAAAGAAAAGGGAACTTCAGTACTCCTTTGCCTTCTACAGCCTTTATTCTGCACCAGTTTCCTATTTTTAATCAACATAACTTGCAACTGCTTGTGCTGAGGCTCCCTCCATATCTGCGAGGAATTGGTACCAAGATACTACATGGATGTCAAAATCCAAGAATGCTCAAGTCCCTGATATAAAATAGTGTGCTTGCATATAACCTAAGCGCATTTTTCTGTATACCTTATCTCTAGATTACCTCTGATACCTAATGCAATATAAATGCTGTGTAAATGGTTATTATACTGCATTATTGTATTTGTGTTTTATTATTGTATTGTTATTTTTTAATTTCCCTAAATATTTTCAATCTGTTGTTAGTTGAATCCATCAATGTGGAACCCATGAATAAGAAAGGCCAACTTAACTCTGTCCAAGATGTCTCGTAGAGTCTTCCCAGTATTCTGCATATAGGATTCAGGTTTTGCTTCTGGCTAGACTAGTTTAGGTACACGTTCCCTTACAGCTGGACCAGATCCCATGCCTGGCAGTCTTGGAGGGATGCCCTCACCATTTTCCTCTTCCATTACCATGGTCAGCCGTCTATGCAAGTTGCCAACCTGAAGCAGGGGAAAGGAGGCAGGTAGAAGCTGGTTTTCGCTTAACACGCAAGGCTTCACATTAAAGCTCATAGTGACTTGAGTTTATTACTAGCAAAGATTCTGGGTAAAATCATATGATTGGTTGCCAAGTCACCAATTCACTGTCATTGCCCTGGTTTTTCTAGACCTAACTTTTTGGTCTCTGATAGCATATCACCTTCTTCTTCACAGTCCTGAAGAAAGTGCCAAATTTGTGCCCATCTGGGCTCCTTATAGTGATTCTTAAGGAAAGGCTCCCAAGGAGTAATGGGGAACTGATCCTGCAATTCATGTCCTCTATCTAGACACACCATGTTCTTAGATTTTCCCTAATATTAATTACTATGGTGGCAGTGGGAGGGTCATATTTATTTTTATCTCTTTCAAGGAGGAAGTTGCTTGGTTTTATAAACCTCAAGTACGAGAGTCTCCTAGACCTGGTCCCTATAAGGATCAGGGCAAATTACTTCTCATGATGACCTGTGTGACTAGCCTGTCCATCCTGTGGCATCTATCGGTTGCTTCCACACTTGCTCTAAGCCTGTCAGGGAAGTGGCAATTATCAGAGTAGGCCAGAAGTTGTCAGTTTTTAAAAATTACTCTGAATGTTAAATAGCAATCAATAAGAACTGCGTCTCTAACAAATATAGAAAAATGTTTGACCTAAGGCCAAAATAGATTTGTTATATTTTAGTTGCCTTTGCTTTGGGTGGATATACAATGAAATATCTGTGACAGTGCAGAGAGAAATAATTCATAACAATGCTGCACTTGGTGAGGAAGGTGTCTAACACATTGTCTGTGGGACTTAAAGCACAGTGAATGCTTAAGAAACTCAATGAGATAAACAAGGCCATCTTGAGTGGAATTTTGCATAACTCTTCCAGCACTCCTGTTACCATGTGTGTACAAGGAACTGGAGGACATAGCAAGCATTGAGGGTAGCCTTAAGAGGAACGTGAAATTGAGTTCAGTATCCATGGGGTATGGGGTTTGTGCCATGCTCTGTCGGTGATATGGGAAACAAAGATGAAGCAGATATGAACTCTCTCTGCAGGAGCTCACTGTTCAGTGAAAAACATAAACAAAACAAGACCAAACCTTAAGGTACCAACATATAATTATACTCAAGGGATACAAAATGCTACATTAGAGAATAATCAAAAAGAGTGGGGCTCTCAGAGAAAGGACCAAGCCTGTTTATGGACATTTGAGAAGTTTCCAGTTGAGACAAATTTTTAAGATGATCTTGAGTAAGTAGGACTTTTGACAAAGATGACAGTAGGTGATGTTCCTGGCAACAAGTAAAACATTTCCAAGGTATAGAGGTTCCAAAGGGCAGGCATGGTATGTTCAAGAACTGGCTAATACTCCTCCATTGCTGGAGCATGGGGATGGGGGATAGAAAGGTCAATGGGCTGTAAATAGCAAAGACCTTGAGTCCCGTGTTATAGTTGTGACTTCATTGTGGTGGGCAATGGGAAACAATTGATATTGTTGGGCAGAAGAATGGCATGATTCGAAGGATAGCTCTGGCCACAAGAAAAGAGGATGCATTGGCATCAAGTTGAGACTAGGGTCAGATACACCACTTAGGAAGTAAAGGGAACTTAGGAAATGTATAGGAATTTAATAAAGGGCAATCTCAGAAACCTGAAAGAAAGATAAACTAAGATTCAAGAGCAGCAGATATTAGCTAGGCAATCCTTGGAAAAGGGTAACATTCATTCCCTTACTTGCAAAATGTACATCATAATCCCTGTCCTGCTTTCTTCATATGGATGTCGCAAGGACCCAATGAGACAATCTAAATGGAAGTGTGTAACCAACAGAGAAACACTACAAAAAGCACTAATGATCATCCTGTTAGAAGGGTTTATGCTAATTGCTCATCAGGCCTAGTTCTGTACCCTCAGGGGCAGTTCCTCTTTCCCTTTGTCTTCCACCAAGCCTTAAATCAATGGTGACTGTGGAATCAATGCATTGTTAAAGCAGCTGAGAAGGTGGGTACCCTTTACTCTGTGTTGCTCACTCCTTCATAGACTCCTCTATCTTTTTCCTTCCTTTCTCATTCCAGTTCTTGCGACCTTCTGCTCATGAGCTGGACTCTCTGCTTACTTCCCTCTATCATTCCATATGCTGTCAGCCTTCCCTGACCGCTCACTGCCTATTCTCCCTACAACCTCACAGGACCTTCCTCTACTCCCCAAGGCCTAGACCAGGCTCCTTTTCATTCACTCTCACTTATGTCCCTGCTCTTTGGCTCTTTATCATTTGTAAGAGCTGCCTGGAAGAGAGCCCATGTTTCTACTCCTTCTCCCAGGCGTGCTCAACAACCAGACCCTCAAATGCATGAGGAATTGGTCCCTTGGAACTGGGCTGCTAAAGAATAAAACCTATGCTGCCTGGCCTAAAGTGCCTTTGAGCATCATAAGATACAGGAGTAAAGAACGTAAGAGTAACATGAAGGAATGATACTTTACATATATGATCTCATTTAATCCTGGCATCTCTATGAAGTAAGTTATCCATATGCCACCTAAATGAAACCAAGAAAACTATAGGTTAAGAAAACTCACCAAGTTTCTCAAAGAAGATTTATAGTAAGCAGTCCCTTCAGTTTCTGCAGCACCTCATAGTATAAGTGTGTGCTGGCCCTTGCAAGGAGTAGGGAACAAAACGTATGGAGTAGGCTACATTATGACACTTAGGCAAGAGAGTTCTCTAAATTACAATTCACTCAAAAGTGACAATTAGGATATTTTAGTTTTAAAAGAAAGCTTTCTCTTGCATGGGTTTAGATTTGCTTTGTCATAAATGAAAGAAAAATAGCCTAAACTGGCTTAAGCAAAAGCAGGATTCACTGGTGGTCACATAACTGCAGATTCCAGGAGAAGGGTAGGCTTAGAGTATGGCTAGATCCAGGGTTCAAATAATCTCATCAGAATCCAGTTTCTTTGTTCTGCGTTCTGCTAAGTTATTAGCTTCTATCTCTGGAGCAATATGTTAGCAGAGTCATGGCAACAGCTCCAGATTGTCCATCTTCCTAGATTCGAAATCAATCAGAAGGAAAATAACTTCCCAGGATGCCCCAGACACAGTCTCACTGTATCTCACTGGCATTTGTTTCAGTGTGTGACCAAATGTGAATAATCACTATGGCCAGAGATATAATATGGTCAAATGAGATACAGTTGATGGTTGAGTCCCAGGTCATATATTCTGCCAACTGAGTTATGGAGTGAGGTGCCACTTGAGCCAAATGAACCAAGAATGGAGAAAGAATAGTGTCTCAAATGACTGTTTCCTGATACGGTAAATGGATACCTGGTGACCAAAAGATAAAAAGATCCTTTATATGACTCTAATAAGTAAATATTCCACAGAGGGAATGAGTAGCTATTAAAGGCTAATAATTCATAACATCTACTGAATGCTTATTATGTACCAGGCACTATGTTAAACACTTTACATATATTATCTCAATATGCCTCACAATCACCCTTTGAGATAAGTAACAGCAATACCTAAATACTACAAATGAAAAAAATAATATGAAAAAAAGTCCAGAGCAATGAAGTCACCAGTCCACAGTCCCACAGCTAATAAGTGGAGAAACACATATCACCTCGAGCTATTGCCAAAAACTAACACTTACCAGGTCAATACATTTGTTAGCATAATGGAGAAGTTCTAACGGAGATAGAGAGTTGTGCTCAAGGAATCAAAATGCTTACAAGGAAGTGGGGCAGTTTCATGTCAGAAAAAGACCCCTTTATAAAAGTTGGGTTAATTTTGCAAGTCACAGAAAATTTGATTAATAGTATCTTAATCAGTGAAAATGTATTATCTCACCTCCCAGAAATCCCAAAGCAGGGAGTTCCAGTGTTGGTTCATTCAGCAGTGCTACACCAAGGAATCAGATTTCTTCGCCACCACCTGGCACTCATCATCTAGTCTGGCCCTTCATGGCTGCAAGATGGCTGCAATAGCTCCAGCCATCACATATTTACATAACTCTGGCCAAAGACAGAAAGTGAAATTTCTCCTCTAGTGTCTCCTTTTTATCAGTAAGGAAACCTTTCCAGGAATCTCACAGCAGAAGCCCTCTGCTGTGGTTTGAATATGTCCCTTCCAAAAGTAATATGTTAAAACTTAATGGCTGGCCAGGCGCGGTGTCTCAGGCCTGTAATCCCAGCACTTTGGGAGGCCAAGGCGAGTGGATCACGAGGTCAGGAGATCAAGACCATCCTGGCTAACATGGTGAAACCTCATCTCTACTAAAAATACAAAAAATTAGCTGGGTGTGGTGGTACATGCCTGTAGTCCCAGCTACTTGGGAGGCTGAGGCAGGAGAATCACTTGAACCTGGGAGGCAGAGATTGTTGTGAGCTGAGATCGCACCACTGCACTCTGTCTCAAAAAACAGACAAACAAAAAACTTAATGGCCATTGTGATAGCATTAAGATTTGAGGCCATTAGGAGGTAACTAGACCTCTAATTAGGTCTTAAATTAAGGACTCCTCCTTCATGAACAGGATTAAGGTCCTTATAAGAGAGGGTTCATGCTCTTACACTATCTACCATGTGAGACAGGCATTCCTTCCCTCCAGTGGACACAGCAATAAGGTACCATCTTGGAAGCAGAAGGCAGCCCTCATGGAATAACCAAACCTGCCAAGCGCCTTGATCTTGGAATTCCCAGACTCCAGAACCGTGAGAAATACATTTCTGTTCTTTGTATATTTCCCAGTCTTAAATATCTTATTATAGCAGCATATACAGACTAAGACAGACAGACTGGGTTATATGGTTTACTTTAAGCCAGTCTCTGCTGAAGGAGAATAAATTTCATCTCTTCAGAGGAAAGGCCCATTTTCTCAGCACCAGAGCCTGGAGTAAGGTACAGCATTTTAGAGATCTAGGGTAAAAAACTTTAGGAGGCACTTATTCTCAAGGTCATACACTTGCAACCACCCTTCGAGCACCTCTTTAAATTGTGTGCACCTGTACGATCTTAAGTGCAGTCCTCACTTGCCATCTCAGCCCTGCTCAGCATACTATATCCTCCTAGCATTTGTAGAAAATTAGGAGTAATTTTAGGATAAAATAAGGAGTAAATGGCTTCTGAAATGACAATATTTAAATGTCAGCCAATCTTGACATTGGTCATGTCTCACCCATCAAGCATGCATATATAGCCTTGGTCTCACTACTAACATGAAGCATTTAACATCTCTGGGCCTTTTTTATTGGATAATCTTCAAGGTTCCTCCTAGCTTGGAAGTCTGGGGAATCCTGTTAGTTATTTTAAACAGATGACATTTATGGCCTTATCTACTATTAAAGAAGCTGAACAATAAGGAAACTGACATTGGAGTCACAAGAGAAAAAGTCTCGTATCTGACTCCAATCCTTCCCTATAAACTTCCCTCTCCATTACCACCTCTCCTATCCCCCCACCACCAACACACACATTCACAATAAAACATATAGCTATTAGTAGCAGAGAACTGTAGTGGACACCATGATACGCCACCCGGCTTACCCAATTCCACGCCTGAAGCACTCATTTCCTCAGCTGTTGAGAGTGTTGGTGATTGACTCCTCTCAGCTAAGTCCATTTCCAGGGATTGTTCACAGCTGGAGAAAGATGCCTCACCCAAAATCACAACTCCTTCTCTGGACAGCCTGTATCCAGTGATAGTGGGGGTAGTTGTGGGAGGGGTAATAAAGGTCCAGATCTTTACCTCAATTTGAGACCACCCTGAAGGGATATTTCAGCTCCACAATTCTTTGTGGGGGTTGGCTGAGGACTCTACTATGAATGCACCAAGTGTACCTTATTTTGCTCAATCCTGCTTCCTTCACAACCTCACAGGCGTTGATCCTTAGAACAGTCTCCAATAAGCTTCCTGCATACAACTCTGCACCTCAGAGTTTGCTTCTCAGAGAATCCAAACTGTGACAAAAACTATAGAGCTTTTTGTTGAAACTGGGGCAATTCTTTCCTTTTTTCTTCTGCTTTTCTTCATTTTTTGTAGTTATCACCTTTAAGTAAAATAAACACACATACTTGGACACATTTCTTTGTGCTCAAGGAATAATAATGTTCCCTAAATTATTTTAGTCGAATTAACTTGCTCCAAACAGTACTGCATGAAATCAAAGCCACATGACACAGATCTGGAGTGGTTTCTCTCTTTGGGTACATGATGAATTCCTCATTTGCAACTGAATACCCTAAATTAGAGTCCTAATCCTGAGAGCCCATATTCTACTATTTGGAAAAATGTTCCCCCTCTTGAGCTCTATGTATACTGAGAAAAAGTCCTTGTCATTAAAAACATTCATTTTTCATAATGCATTCGTGCTGTAAGTTCCTACTCTCAAAATTAAGTAGCATTTAATAGGTCTCCTTGACCTGAGTGTTTGTTAAGATATATTTTCTATTAATCAGTAAATCATATACTTCAGTGGGCCTGAAATTAATCCAGAGGGGCATTCTGGCAGCAAGTGAGCAAGTCTGTACCCCAAGGGTCCTGTGTCTGCATTTCTAACCAGAGGAGCTCATGCTGACTGCTGAATTCTTTAGACTGGAACAAAGCAAGGATGATATTTCCACTGGCTGCCTTTATGCTGCCTGACAAGTGACAAGACTGCAGTAGATTCATTAAATTTTCAGCTGTTATTTTGGTCAATCATAAGCAATCTATTTGTAACAGTAACAGGCTGTCCAAACAGTGATTCATTACCCAGTTCCTTGATCATCTTAGTTATCAGATGAAATCAGAACATATTTTATTAATTACAATAACTAAAAACAATGAACAGGCACGGTGGCTCATGCCTATAATCACAGCACCTTGGGAGGCCAAGGCAGGAGGATTGCATGAGTACAGGAGTTCAGGGCCAGCCTGGGCAACAGAGTGAGACCTTCTCTCTGCAAAAAATAAAATTAGCTGGTTGTGGTGGCTCACACCTGTAGTCTCAGCTACTTGGGAGGCTAAGGTAGGAGGATTGCTTGAGCTGAGGAGTTTGAGTCTGCAAAAAGCCGAGATTGCACCACTCCACTCCAGCCTGGGTGACAGAGTGAGACCCTGTCTCAAAAAAAAAAAAAAAAAAAAGAATAAAATAATCGATTAGGAATCTGTTTTATCTATTTTTTTCAACATAGTATCCATAGGTAAGACCCAAATAACTTTCACCTGAATAAGAGCATGGGCTGGTTAACATTAAGTGTCAACTTAATTGAAGGATGCAAAGCATTGTTTCTGGGTGTGTCTGTGAGGGTGTTGCCAGAGGAGATTAACATTTGAGTCAGTGGACTGGGAGAGGCAGACTCACCCTCCATCTGGGTGGGCACCATGCAATGGGCTGCCAGTGCGGCTAGAACAAAGCAGGCAGAAGAAGGTGGAATGAGCAGACTTGCTACGTCTTCTGGCCTTTATCTTTCTCTTGTGGTGCTGGATGCTTCCTGCCCTCAAACATCAGACTCCAAGTCCTTTGGCTTTTGGACTCTTGGACTTATACCAGTGGTTTGCCAGGTGATCTTGGGCCTTCGGCCGCAGACTGAAGGCTGCACTGTTGGCTTCTCTACTTTTGAGACTTTTGGATTTGGACTGAGCCACGACTGGCTTCCTTGTTCCTCAGCTTGCAGACGGCCCATTGTGGGACTTCACCTCATGATCATGTAAGGTAATTCTCCATAATTAGCTCCCTTTCATATATACATATATACTATTAGTTCTGTCCATCCAGAGAATCCTGACTAATACAGAGCATTATTGTCTTAAATGGTTCTTCACACTCCTGTCTCTTCAGACACTATAATACTCGAGGCTGAAAAGGGGTTCTTTATAAAGCCTAACTTTACCTAATGCAAACACTGGTAACAGAAATGGAGTGATCCTGTGACAAAAATAACAAAAATATGTGGCATCACCTCAGTGGTCAGGAAGCTTCATGGCAAGGAGAAATGAACACGTGAAATGGCTAGAGATCTATTTGATTCAATAGTAAAACACTTGGTAACAGTATCAGTGCATTAACTTAATTGCAGATGGAAAGGCTACATAGTGTTATAATGGAAGAGAGTAGAGAATTATTAGTAGCATGTGTTAGGTTCTATTGACTCTGCTTGGCAAGGTATTATATGAGAAATATGACCAAAGAAAGAAGTGGTTAGTTTCTGAGAAGTAATGAAAGGACAAAAGATGATCCAGAAATCAGGGGCCTTGCAGATTTGGAAAAGCCATTTGCTTGTGTAACATGAATGATCCGAGACAGTATAAAACAGGACTAAAGATTCAAATGCCCAATAAAACTCACAGTGACTCTAGGCAAATATCAAATTAAGGGGATGGCCTTTCCATGTTTTCTTCTAAATAGTTTTGACCACAAATCGAGAGAAGTATGGGAGTAAAGAGGCAAATAAATAAGGAACATTTGAGAATTATGTCTAGAAAAATTTTTTATTCTAGTTACTGGCTCACAAAACTAACTGGGTGCAAACGGATGACTAAATTTAGAGGTAACTGCTGTTAAAGGAACCATACGCCTAGACTCAAGTGCTTTGGACTATTCTAGACATAAATAAACCTGGGTCCCCCAACCTCCCATGATTAGGAAGCTGACTTCGAAGGCTCTGCAGCCCCTAAAGAGAGCTTGCTCTGCAACATGCATTTCAGAAGTGGCCAAAGACAATAATGTGAACAAGGTACAGCTTCCCAGAGGGCAGATCCACGGGCCATGGCAATCATAAGGAAAGGAGTTCCTTCAGAGTGCAGAATCAGAGTTTAATCAAGGAATTTCCCTCCACCAAGGAGAGAGCACCTGCATAGCAACTTGCCAGGGAGATTTCAAAATTATCACAACCCAGTCAGTGGCTATTCTGTGTCTCCCATTCTTCCTCTTTCTAAATGGGAATGGTATCAACTTTTACTATGGTTAAAAACTTGCACACATCAGTAGCTTATAATAATAGGTGCTCATCTCTCATAGTTTTGTGAGTCAGCTGTGACTCAGTGAGGGTTCAGCTCCAGGCTATGGGGTGCATTTTGGTCAGCTCCATATGTCTATTTCTGGGACCCAGGGTAAAACAACAGCAGCTATCAGGAGTATGCTCTTATCAAAATGCAGAGCAAGAGGCCTAGAGTGAAGGCTAAGTCATACAAACACATTTAATACCTCTAGTCTTGTATGGCAGAAGTTATATCTGCTCACATGTCGTTAGCCAAAGCAAGGCACATGGCTAAATCCAAAATCAGCACATTGGAGAAATTTCTCTGTCCATAGTAAACCATTTTGAATAATAGGGGTGAAAGGGAATATTGTCAACAGATATTACAATCTACCACCACAATATTTATTACAGTTATTTGGTTCTCATTCAACCACTGTATATTGGGCATGTGTGAGTGGAACCTGTCTTCTAACCATAGGTTGTCAGACAAAATGAGACCACATCTGGGCCAGATAAAGACAACTACATACTATCCTGAGAGTTTTAACTTTGAGCTAGAGACCATGAGTAGACGATATTTAGGGCTGTATCCCTTAGGGAGTAGGGCAATGTCTTCTATGAGTACAGAGATGAAACAGTTTGAGGGCTAAAAGGAAGATGCTAGCAGAGATAATGCTCCATGTCAGAGTGAATATGATTCACCTAATCATTCAGCCATTTTCGTTACAGTGGCACATGTGAGACCTACGTACAATTGTACATTTCTTTCCTAATTGTAACCCTGTAGTAGCTGCCATCTTGTCAAGCAGAAACTCCAGTCTCCCGACAAGTCCCCAATTCCAAAATTATGTTCTATGAATATCTTAAATGTAGTCAGGAACAATTTCCAAGTATTATGTGCTGCTTTCCTGAACATTTCTAATCAGTTATTTTTTGATGTATTCACTAGTCATTTATATTTTAATCTTCTAATTATTTATACCTTCCAGTTAAAGCAGACTAATAGGATATGCTACACACACACCCTTTTCCCCAAATCCCAGTAGTCTTTTTTATTTTTTTTTATTTTTTATTTTTTATTTTTTATTTTTTATTTTTTTTGAGACGGAGTCTTGCTCTGTCGCCCAGGCTGGAGTGCAGTGGCCGGATCTCAGCTCACCGCAACCTCCGCCTCCTGGGTTCACGCCATTCTCCTGCCTCAGCCTCCCGAGTGGCTGGGACCACAGGCGCCCGCCACCTCGCCCGGCTAATTTTTTTCTATTTTTAGTAGAGACGGGGTTTCACCGTGTTAGCCAGGAGGGTCTCGATCTCCTGACCTCGTGATCCGCCCGTCTCGGCCTCCCAAAGTGCTGGGATTACAGGCTTGAGCCACCGCGCCCGGCCCCAGTAGTCTTTAAGAACAAGTGGTGGGTTTCTCTCTCACACTACATGTTCATCACAAGTCAACTAGGGGCTGTGTTTCAGGGCCTCCTCATCCTCACTCCAGGGCTCCAGCTGACGGAGCTGCCACTATTTCGTAGCCACACTGATGATTCTCATGGGAGGTGGAATATCGAATTTGATGAGGCATGTACTGACTCATAATTCTTTTCCCTAGAAGTGATGTATGTGACTTTTGCTCACATTTAATAGGCCAAAACAGGCCATGTGTTCACATCCAGTTCAAACAGGCTGGGGAGTATGATCCTCCGGAAAGAAGGGGAACTATATCCCAGGGAACAGTAATACAGGTCTAATACTGTTGAACCGTCTAGTTAACAAATACAGTTCTCTCCCCTCTCCATGTTGGACACTTTGCCCCCTTCTCCAAAGGAAACAAACAACTACTATCCAATCATTGCTTCAAGCTCAAAGTCAAATTTATGAACGCTCAGGGTGATACCTGGTAGTTTCTACATAAGAAATAAACATTCCCAATGTACAAGGTAACATAGGCATAGAATAAACTGCATTAAATTCTCTCCTTCCAAAACAGAAGAATAAGAGACATACAGCAGCCACCAGGCCACAGCAACAATGAAATCCCATGGGGCAGATGTTTTGAGAGGCCCCTGCCCTAGGCTTAGAGAACTTTCCTGGGAATAGTCCCTGATTGCTATTCCGTTAAGTGGCTTCTTTGTCCACTGTTTGTCTGTGGCTCTTGTCTGCACTATCCAGGATGTTCTTCCTTTTCAATTATGCTGTAAGTCATACATAGAGCTAGCACAGTAAAACTGCCTTCCATGGAAATCTAGTAGTTTTGTGTACTGCTTCTCATCCAAGAGAAGTTGTTTTCCTAAGTATAATTTTAAGCTTCAGTCACAAACTATTTAATCCAGGCTCATGGTCTCTTTGGCAGTACATATATATATATATATTTTTTTTTTTCAAAAACTTAAGTAAGTTTCTTAGCAACTGCATTCCAATCAACTCTATGTTCTGTTAACAATATCTACACCTCTTTTCTAGATCCCTCCCCACCGCCAACTAAAGTTTCAGTACCTTGAGTCCATCAGTTTTGGAGAGCCATACTTTCAATCTCTTTTTCCTGAGCCATTTTACCCAAATGAAGAGGGTCATAACACTTAATTGAAACTTTACTCTATTTTAATCTATCAAGAATTTTCAATAAATGCATGTAAAAATTATACCCTTAATTTGATACTTGCACTGAGATAATAGGTTAACAGATTTTAACAATTTTAACAATAGGTAAAAAGACCATATTGTTCCCCTTTTCCTTGGTAAAGGTAAGTCTGAGATCATATCTGCCTGTATTGTTCAAAAAACTTCCTCAATTTTATGTCACACTGTTTGAAGACTGAATTCAACTTTTAGCCCTGTAAGCACAATTTCTAAGACTCTAATTTTTTCCACTCATGTTTAAAAATCAGCTAATTATCTTATCAAGCTCATATATTTTTGTAATAATCTGAGAAATTTAGAGATAGAGTTGCCAAAACCTGGAACTAACATTCCATTTCTAAGCCTCTTACCCTAAAACAACATGTTCATTATGTGCATGATCTGCCTTTCAGGCTATTGTAGATTATAGTTTTACTGAAGTGTTCTTTATTACTTGCTATGTCTCACCAACTTTCTAGCTTCTGACAGCTCTCATTTCCCAGAGCACAACATTTAAATCAATGCCAAATATTTGTAGATTGTGGTGCAACAACACCCATTTTCTAATATGGATTTCGATGTGAGTCAGGATAGGTTAGGCTAAGCCATGGTATCTGCTGTGGTCTGAATGTTTGTCTTCCTCAAAAATTCATGCATTGAAACTTAATTCCCAGTCCAGTGGTATTGGGAGGTGGGGTATCTGTGAGGTCATTAGGTCATGAGGGCAGAAGCTCTCATGAACAGGATTAGTGCCCTCATGAAAGAGGCCCAAGAAAGCCTGTTTGTTCCTTCTGCTGTGAGGACACATAAAGGTGCTGTCTATGAGGAACAGAGCCCTGCCCAGATACCAAATCTGTGTTTTGATCTTGGATTTCTCAGCCTCCAGATTATTGAGCAATAAATTTCTGCTGTTTTATAAACTACCCAATCTATAGTATTTTTGTTACAGCAGCCCAAATGGACTTAGACAGTGTCAACAATCCCCACATTTCAGTAGTTTAAAACAAAAGCTTAATTCTCACATTGTATTTTAATCCCGGGTTCGTTGGGAGCAGCTACTATTCAGAATATCACTGGTTGCTGCAGAAGAAGGTAAACAGAACACAACAAATCAAAACATAAATCTTAAAGTGTCTGCTTGTGATATACTTCATTGACCCAAACAAATCATATGGCCATGTCTGAGCTCACCAGGATGGTAAAGCATTGTTCTCTTACAGGGAAGAAAAACAGATGTGGTGGAAATTCTACTGTAATATCATTTGCCTGCTTTTTCCTGTTGTGTTGTCATTTTACTACTAATTTATGGGGGCAATATGCAGATTAGCAATATTAACCCTGTGTTTCCTGTATTTCATGCTTTTTCCAACCTTGCACTTGTCTTTTAATTTTGCTTACAATAAATTATGGTAAACTTTTTCATGCAGAAATTTAGATTTGGATGTAAGTAAATATATCGGATTACTCTCTCCTTTTCCCTTCCTTCTTCCCTTCATGTCTTCTGGGCCTCAGATGTTTCTGGGGAATACCTTAGCAACCTCAAATATCATAAAGTTGGTCTGTTATAGATTATTCTCTGTTATTGCATACTTTAAAAAATGATTTGCTCTTCAAACCAATCGCAATTATTTTTGCGTTTTTATATGGTGTGATGTAATACCAAAGCTTTCTTTTTTACCCCTAAATACGTATTTGATAGACAACTGTATCAATACTATCTATTGGGGAAAACATCTCATATGCTGGCCTAATAGGTAGATAGATGGCAGAAAGGTAAGTGTCCCACTAGTCCAACTGTTTCTCAAGAAGCCTGTATTACTAGTATTACTACCGCAGCATCTACCTATAGATTTCAAGTTTGGGAGTGAGAAGAAATATCTGCTTCCTTACGGAACCCCTTTCCTGTGGCTGCTTTGAGTTTTCCCTTGCTTCAGTTCGTTAATCAATGTAACACCTTCTATTTTTCTACATTTTATAAATTACTTAAAATATATGACCTCCTAAAAGGTGTCATCCTTATTTTCTGTGCTATTATGGATTATTTAAAAATATTAAATAATTTTATCTGGTATTTTAATCTAATTTTGGAGAAAGGAAAGGTAAAAATATATATACAATATGCTATATTAAAGCCATCATCAACTTCTTCTAAAACATTTTATCTAGTATATCTGAACCCTAGATGTCAATATTCCTTGAATTACTTTTCCCATTGACCTCTCTTAGTCCTATCCCTTCAGCTTACCAAACATACCTAGACATGCTTACATGCCAGAAAAGAACCATGCAAGGTTATTATTCAAATGAGTCTGCTACTCTATCAAAATTAGAACCTCAATCTATCTCTGCAATTAAACCAGACATAGTATCTGGAACCTCAGTGTAATAATGGAAGAAAGGGTGCTTAGTTTGGGTATCCTCCAAAAGCAGAGGTGTAGGTAAGGGTTGGCATGGAGATAGAGATCGTAAGGGACTAGAGTGGGGGACTGGAAAGAGTGAAACTAGGAAAGGTGAAAAAACAAATCAGGGCTTTGTTAATAGCTAATCATAGCTGTGGGAAACCAAGACTCAATCCTGTGGAAGATCTTCTTAGAAGCCATGAACAATGTATCTCAGAATTGCGTCCCCAAAGGACAACAGAGTCCCCAAACAACAGAGGCGAGTATATTCACTGGATTCCTTCCTCCATTGCTCAAAAGTTGCACCTATTGGGTTTTAGTTAAGTCACTCACACCTCCCGCTTTGCAATTAAGGTTGCCAGATTTGTAGAATAAAAATAGAGGACACTCCATTAAATTTGAATTTCAGATAAACTACAAATTTATTTAGTATAAATTTGTCTCATACTATATTTGGAAAATACATATACTATAAAAATTGTTTCTTATCTGAAATACAAATCTAACTGGCTACCCTATATTTATCTAGTAATCCTATCTGCAATATAACTGAATGGCTAAGTGGGTTCCTGAAGCAGTGCAAGTCCCTTGGCAGAAAGCAGAGGTATATGCTACAGCTAAAGTAAGTTGTTATGAGGCCTTCAGCTGGTTGCCACAGCAGCAACTAGCATTGAAAAAATAGGCCAAGTATAAGGTGTCTATGGATTTAAAGGTTCCCAAAATGGAACTGCCCTAATTTAGCAACTGAAATTATTAAATTCAATGGGATGCGAAAAATTCAAGCTCATGCTAGGTCTAGCACTATAGTGAGGGTTGGGAGAACGTGGAAGATAGAGACAAGGAGTTTTCACTGGTGATGGTCTAGTTGGGAAAACAGTACGGAGAATGGGTTGGAGAGGGATAACTATACTGTGAGCCACTTGAGAACAGAGACCAGGCCTGATTTGTCTTTGTATTCCCTAATGTATAGAATATATCTGGTAGAGAGAAGGCCAGTAAATGTTTGTAAAATAAGCATATAAAAAATAAAGGGGGCTGGGGGCAGTGGCTCACGCCTGTAATTCCAGCACTTTGGGAGGCGAAGTCGGGCAGACCATGAGGTCAGGAGATCGAGACCATCCTGGCTAACATGGTGAAACCCCATCTCTATTAAAAATACAAAAAATCAGCCAGGTGTGGTGGCGGGCACCTGTAGTCCCAGCTACTCGGGAGGCTGAGGCAGGAGAATGGCGTGAACCCGGGAGGCAGAATTTGCAGTGAGCTGAGATCACACCACTGCACTCCAGCCTGGGCAAAAGGAGACTCCGTCTCAAAAAAAAAAAAAAAAAAAAAAAAGGGATATATGAAAAATAATAATAAAAAGGAAATAAATAAGAATGGATGTTGAAGGCCTGGAGGAAAATGTGATTCTTAATTCAAAGAGATCCTTATGTGAAAAGAAGAGAGTTCTGAAAGTGAGAAAACAGGTTGCCATTTATCCCAATGTTTCAAATATAGCACTAAATAAGGCCCTTTAAATGGAGTTTTTACAATATGCATATATATAAAATAGACCATAACCAAGAGGCTCTGCAGGGTAATCACTGATAACCATAATCAGAAAATGTTAACTCTTGTCTCCAATAAATTCCTAAATAATTATATATAATTTTAAACTTCTTTTACAATTATGAGTCTTGGGTTACTCAGCTATAGAAGGATAATATTGATCCCTCTTATAAATTCATTCTGGATTAAAAAGTAAATATTTACAAAGTGCTAACAAATTTCAAGAATAGTGTGACCACTCTGAGCCTGACTGTCATTCTAACAGATGTTCACAAAAGAAAGTTTAGAGGTGTGATGGGCAGAATGTATCCTTCCCCACAAAAGATGTCCACATCATTATCCCTAAGTACTAGAAGTGTTTTGTTACCTGGTGTTATGAGCTGAATCATGTTCCCCAGAAATATATTTTGAAGTCCTTACTGCCAGTACCTCAGAAATGTGACCTTATTTGAAAATTGGATCTTTACAGAGATAATTAAGTAAAATCAAGGTGACCCCTAATCCAAGATGACTGGTACCCTCAAAAAAAGTGAAACTTGTACACAGAGACAGACACAAGGGGAGGAAATGGACATATGACCAGAGTGATGCATGTAAACAACAAAGAATGCCAAGGATTGCCAGCAAACACCAGAACCTAGAAGAGGCAAGAAAGGACTCCATCCTAGAGCTGTCAGAGAGAACATGGCCCACATACCAACTTCATTTCATACTTCTGACCTCCAGAATCATGAGAGAGAATATATTTTTGTTGTTTTAAGCTGCCTAGCTTTTAGTACTTTGATATGATTGCTCTATGAAATTAATACAGCTGGCAAAAGAGACTTATCTGATATAATTACAATCATGAAGTCTTAGAGAGATTATCTAGGGCCCAATATAACAAAATGAGCCAATAAAAAGCAGAGAATCTTCTCCAGCTTAAGTCAGAAATGCACTAGCAGAAAGACTTAGGGAGATCCAAAGCATGGGAGGAACTCAACTAGCATTGCCTTTACTGGAGGGGCCCATATGGGATGCATGAGAATGGATACAGATAATCTCTAGGAGCAACTGGCTAACAGCCAGCTATGAAAAAGGGCTGCAGTCCTACAAACACAAATAATTCATTTCAGCCAAGAAACTAAATGAGCTTGGAAGTAGATTCATCCTTGGAGTCCCCAGGAAGGAATACAAGCCTGCTGACACCTTGATTTTGATCTTATGAGATTCTAATCAGAGGACCTAATTGAGGCAAGTTGTACCCTGACTTCTGATGGAAAGACCTGTAACATCATAAATGGGTGCTATTTTTTTATTGTGGTAAAATATACGTAAAATTTACCATTTAACCATTTGTGAGAGTACAGTTCAGTGGCACTAAGTACATTTATATTGTGCGACCATCACCACCATTTATCTCCAGAACTTTCTCATCATCCCAAACTGAAACTCTGTACCCATTTGTATTACT
The DNA here is from genome assembly GCF_002776525.5 of Piliocolobus tephrosceles. NCBI lineage: Eukaryota > Metazoa > Chordata > Mammalia > Primates > Cercopithecidae > Piliocolobus > Piliocolobus tephrosceles. The sequence continues at coordinate 8,625,422 of NC_045445.1, read as the reverse complement.
CTGTTTGCACACTGCTATGAAACAATACCCCAGATTAGGTGTATTAGTCTGTTCTCACGCCGCTTGCTAATAAAGATATACCTAAGACTGGGTAATTTATAAAGGAAAGAAGTTTAATGGACTCACAGTTCCACATGGCTTGGGAGGCCTCAACAATCATGACGAAAGGCATAGGAGAAGCAAAGGCACATTTTACATGGTGGCAGGCAAGAGTGTGTGCAGAGCATCTCCCCTTTATAAAACCATCAGATCTCATGAGACTTATTCAATATCATGACAACAACACAGGAAATACCTACCCCCATGATTCAATTACCTGTCCCTCCCACAACATGTGGGAATTATGGGAGCTACAATTCAAGATGAGATTTGTGTGGGGACACAGCCAAACCATATCACTGGGTAATTTATACAGGAAAAATGTTTAATTTACTCACAGTTCTGCATTGCTGGGGAGGCCTCAGGAAACTTACAATCATGGTCGAAGGCAAAAGGGAAGCAGGTACCTTCTTCACAGGGCAGTAGGATGGAGTGAGTGCAAGCATGGGAAATGCCAGATGCTTATAAAACCATCAGATCTCATGAGAACTCATTCACTATTTCACTATCATGAGAACAGCATGGAGGAAAAGGCCCCCATGATGCAATTATCTCCACTTGGTCCCGACCTTGGCACTTAGGGATGATGGGGATTATAATTCAAGATGAGATTTTGTGTGGGATCACGGCCAAACCATATCACTATTAAACAAAAACTTCTTATTCTTCCCTCCCTTAACCCGTGGTGTCTTTCTGTCTACATAGTCCACTTCTCTAGATACCTCATAAAAATGGAATCCTACAGTATTTGTCCTTTAGTGTCTGGCTTATTTCACTTAGCATAATGTCTTCAAGTTTAAATGGGTGCTTCTATTAAGACACTAAAACAACCCAAATTGTTGTTGGTAATTTGTTATAGTGATAGGAAAAACATTATACAGGTGTATACTTCTCAAACAAAAAAAAAGTTGTTTTCACTTTATGTATCAAATATCTCTACGCTATTTTAAATTTTTGGTACAAAATAATATTTATCATCTTTGCATTGTTTTACTGGATCCTCCTATGCCTCACATTTTGTAAGCCTACCTTTTATCTCAGTCCTGGCCATGACAAACAGATTTGTTTGGTGTGACCATACAGCTCCTCTTTTCAGTACCCTTTTTCTATCTCTGGGATTGGCCCTAGGGCTTATAGATGCTGTCACAATAGGAGCATCTGTGGAAACTGGCTTGGCATTTGTATGTGCTCAAACAGAATTTCTATGGAGCTAGAGCCACATAAGGCACCAACAACCAATGGGGCAGTGGGAACTGGTAGGTAAATGCTCCCTTCGTCCATCTTTCTAGAAGAGAACTCTGTGGTGCATTATTGTCTCCTCAGAGGGTCCACAGGGACTGAGTCCCTGTTTGACCACAGTGGTAACCAAATCAAGAAAGCAACATTGAATTGACTTTTCTTCTTTCCTTAACTTATCCCGAGTCCTCCATTTCTATTTTCTCAGACACTTCCCAAAGTAACACCTCCTGTGATTATTTGCCTCAGGCCATAAATTCTGATGGAAACACAGATTAAGAGAACTCTGAAAACAATACTTGATCATTTTGTACAATTTAGGAAAGACAGAAAAGTGAAAGAAAAAAAAACAAACAAACCATAATCACGTACCCAGAAGCAATCCTCATTAATATTTGAGTTCAGACTCTTTATTTATGAACCCCTAATGGATCTGCACAATAACCTACCAATTTTGACTCCCAGATTTTGACTCTAATTTTGACTCTATAGTGCCTGTCTTGGTGAGTAACATGAAATTCCATGCTTGATTTCTTTTCAAGGTCTCCAGATGAAGTATATTCAGCACCCCTGAGCAAAAAAGATCTAAAAGGGACATTTTTACATTTACAATTCAGGCAAATTATTTTTTATCTAGCGGGTCTAGATTTCTTTGGTCATTAGAAGTACCCACTAGTTATTACATTTGTTCCATAAATTAGTTTTAAGAACTTGGTAAGGGGTGGGCGCGGTGACTCATGCCTGTAATCCCAGCACTTTGGGAGGCCGAGGCGGGTGGATCACCTGAGGTCAGGAGTTCGAGACCAGACTGACCAACATGGAAAAACCCTATCTCTACTAAAAATACAAAATTAGCCGGGCGTGGTGGCACATGCCTGTAATCCCAGCTATTCGGGAAGCTGAGGCAGGAGAACTGCTTGAACCTGGGAGGTGGAGGTTGCAGATCACGCCGTTGTACACCAGCCTGGGCAGTAAGAGGGAAACTCTGTCTTAAAAATAAACAAACAACAACAATAAAAAGAAAACGACTTGGTAAGAGGATAGTAAAAGGCCTTTCCTGGAACATTGAACATAGTGTCCTAAACGTGATTTTCAGTACTTTTCCTTGCTTTTGAAAATACAACTGAGACTCTACAGGGACACTTGCCAAAAACTGTAATTCAAAAATGCAGTCGTTACTCCCATGACTACAATGACATGAGGATCATTTGGAAGAGTACATACCTCAGATCATGCGAAATTAAACTCCCAACCCTGATGATGGCATGATCCGTTCATTAAAGAGCAAGCAAGATGAAGTCATTAAGAAAAAAACATGGAAAACACGGGAAAAGCAAAGCATTTTTGAGGGAATAAAACAACAAATCTTTACACATTTTGCCTTTCTGGAAATATTTCATGTTTTACAAAAAGTTATTTTCAGAAATAGATTTTCCCAGAGGTGCTAAGAAAACAATGTCAGTGAATACAAAAGTAGGCATGCTCTGGCTCATAGGCCAAGGCCTAGCACTTGCTGGTAAATGAGTACCTGCTGAAAAGTCAGTATTTCAAATCCCTAGATGCCCGGCCTCATTTTGTTGAGTGCAGGAGTTTTCTCAATTTCTGTTGAAAAGGAAGTGGGAGAAATTCAGTCCCCTGTGTGAGAAATCATAGCAGGAAAATGGAGCACCTTCCCGAGGCAAAAGGGGAGGAATGGAATTGCTGCCAGGAGACCACAGCTGCTTTCCTTTCACACCAGAGCCACTCTCCTTTTAGTGAAAAATGTGTCTGTGATGTTGACATATGGCTAATAAAATGTATTATTAATAATTCAGGAAAATAAAACTCATTCTGGAGTGAAAAGCTGTCCACTTTATAAAATCTGTGCACGATAAGTACAACAGCAAAAGACCTGGACAAGTGGATAATAATTTATTCATAAGGCACCTCTGTGTGCTTTTCTATTTGCCCTTTTAGTAAAAGTGTGTGTGTGTGTGTGTGTGTGTATTTTATAAGAAAGTTACTGGTCAGGCATAGTGGCTCATGCCTATAATCCCAGCACTTTGGGAGGCTGAGGCGGGTGGATCACCTGAGGTCAGGAGTTCAAGACCAGCCTGGCCAACAAGATGAAACCCCATCTGTACAAAAAGAAAAACAAAATTTAGCCAGGTGTGGTGGCAGGCACCTGTAACCCCAGCTACTGGGGGGGCTGAGGTGGGAGAGTAGCTTGAACCCAGGAAGCAGAGGTTGTACTGAGCTGAGATTGTGCCACTGCACTCTCACCTGGGCAACAAGAGCAAAATTCTGTCTAAAAAAAAAAGTACAATCAGAATGAATGATACACATGTTTATTGGTTGCTGTGCTTTCTGGCAGATCCTTAACATTCTCCTTATATGTATTGTGTCCCCAAAGTAGTTCTCTTGCCTCTTGTATTAACACTCACATAATTTCATAGTGAGAACAATTTCCACTTCAGTTTTCTTACTTGGCATGTGGTCTAAATTAGCCAATTTGTATAAGAAGTAATAACTCAGCACACTTCTCTACATATTTGTCTCTGGGGAAAATTCAGTGGAGCTCCCAGGCACACTACACTTTCAAGGTTTCTTCCATTATATTATACTCAAAGACAGTTCCACAACAGTCAGAGTATGGAGACCCTTCAGGTTTCTTTGCACCACCTTCTTAGATCCTCTGTGGTAGCAAAATAAATATTACACTAGGGAAGTACTGCATAAAGACCTGGAGTACATGCAATGCTTGGAGCCAATCTATGATAGCCTTGTTTTACTCAGTGGATTTGCCCAGCAACCCAACAGGGCTTATGCCTCTTCCCAGAAAAAAAAAAAAAAAAACCTTGACAGCTATACCAATATGGTAGTTGTGTAAACTGTTAAAGCTCGTGGATTGATACAACACCTATTATTATGACTACTTCATGCCTTCAAATCAGGAGGAAAGACTATGGAGGAAGCAAATCTTAAGAGAAGGAATTTGCAGAGGATGACTCTACACATTTGGGGAAGTGGGGTGGGTAGAGAGGAGGGACACAAGGGCATAGGGAGGGTGGGTAGAGAAAGGAGAAAGAAGATGGTAGGGAGTGGGTAGGGAGAGAGTAGGGGTAGGGAATGGAGAGTACCGTGAGGCAGAGAGGAGAAAGGGGGAAAGAAGAGAGAGCAGCAACGACTGGGTTTAGTAGGACACATTAAAAGGCTATTGTAGTTGTTCACCAAAAGATACTATCAACAGAGTGAAAAGATAATGCATGAAATGGAGAAAATATTTGCAAATTATGTATCTATTAATAGGTTACTATCAAGAATATATGGAGAACAGCAACAGAATACAACTCATTTCAAAAATAGGCAAAGGACTCGCGTAGACATTTCTTTACTGGAGATATACAAATGGCCAATAAGCACATGAAAAGATGTTCAACATCTCTCATTTTCAGGAAAATGTAAGTCAAAACCACAATAAGGCACCACTTCATACCCATTAGAACGGCTGCCATAAGAAAAACAGAACATAACAAATATTAGTGAAGACTGAAGAGAATAGAACACTTGTGCACTGCTGGTGGGAATGTAAAACTATACAACTGCTCTGTAAAACAGTATGATAGTTCCTCAAAAAATTGAATATAGAATTACCATAGGATCCAGCAATTCTTCTTTTGGGTATACCCCCAAAAGAACTGAAAACAGGAACTTGAGCAAATACATGTGTACCCATGCTCATAGCAGGATTATTCACATTAACCAGAAGGTAGAAGCAACCGAAGTGCCCATCAATAGATAAATAAATAAATAAAATGTGAGATATACATACAGTGGATTGTTATTAAGACTTATAAAAAGAGAATTCTGACATGTTACAACATAGATGAACTGTGACGATGTTATGTTAAATGAAATAAGATGGTCACAATAGGATAAATACCCTAAGATTCCACTTATATGAGGCGCTTAGAGTAGTGAAATTCATGAGAGACAGAAAGTAGAGTGATGGTAGCCAGGGACTGGGAGAGGGAGGAATGGGTAGCTATTGTTTAATGAGTACAAAATTTCAGTTTTACGAGCTGAAATAAGTTGTGAAGATAGATTGTGGTGATGGCTGCACAGCAGTAATAGCACTGAAGTGTACACTTTAAAATGGTTACACTGGTAAATTTTCAGTTATGGATATTTTAACACAATTCAAAACTAAACATATCAAAAAAATACAGAAATTAGTCTCATAGAGTTATGCTAATGAATGAAAGAGGAAATTTTACAGCAATGTCAACAAGCTCAGGAGATGCATTTTTTAATCCAAAATGAGCCAAGCATTCTTGTATTTTAAAAATTCAGGTTTGATTCTTCTTCTGTAAATAGTCCTAACAGTTTGTCCTATAAAGTTATAGTTACGTTAAATTACCTTTTAATAAAATAAGTAAAAGGTTATTGTAGCAGTACAAAGCATGAAATGGAAAAAAAAAATAGGACTTAACATATCTTGAAGGGAAAATCTACAGAGCCTGATGAATTAAGTAGTAATTGCATGGACCTATGGTGAAAGAACCTATATATTTGTAAGCATTTGTGGGTGTGTTTATGTGGTGTTTGAAGGTTAGATTATTTTCAGGAAATTATATAGAAACAACCACCATCATCTCATGAGAAATTCATGTTTCTGGTTCTCCCTCGGAAGGACCATATCGTGCTCTGCTTAGTAGGCGTGATATTTAGGAATGCCTATTTTGCTAACCCAGATGGTGATTTTACCTTGAGCACATATCTTTTGAGTACTGCAGACACAGAATTATATTAACAAATCTAATTGACCAAATGTAAAATTCAACATTCTCACAGTGGCTGGTAAGAGAAGCAGGTGAATTCTAATTTTCCTCTCCTGGCAGTGCCAAGTACTACTCTTCTGAATGTGGTCACCACACTTAAGATGCTAAAAATGAGGAAAAGGCTTCCACCCCAGTGCCTCGACTCTGCTCCCTGCCTATCAGAAAACACCTAGGCACAGATCATGCCGGCTGACATTAGCAGTATTTCTTCTCTGCAATTAAAGCAACAGAGTACATACAAAACTCTGCCCTATGTTGTGTTATGAAGGGATCTTCTCTCTCTCTCTCTGTATGTATGTGTGTGTGTGTGTGTGTGTGTATATATATATGTGTGTGTGTGTGTGTGTGTATCCAGAAACATACATATATACATTTATGTATGTGTGTATACACAAAAATATACAGTACAAAGACATAAAAGAAACCAAGATATACACACATACGCACATATGTATTTTTGTTACTAGCCATAACCTATTGCTAGTTCTGTAACTAGCAATAACCTTAAATGCCTACTGGGGCCATCTTTAACTAAAGAAAGTCTCCCTACCCAGACTTCCAACTCCTCCCTCCACACTCCAATGTAGCTTCCTATAGCAATTCCATAGGAAGCTGATGCCCTGAATTGCTGTCCACAGAGATAAGCCCATTTATCAACAGGAGGGGGAGTAATAGGGAATTTCTGATGTTGGCCCCAGAGTAAAAATATTCTAAACACCTGAGCTCCCTATACACACACGTTGCATGAGAGGAGCCGTTATGGGACTAGGTAAGAGCTTCAGAATTTAAAGGGATGCCCACAGAATTATCATTTGGGTGGAAGATTTCTGTTGTTTATGTAGAGACCCAAGAGTCAGGGAAGGAGCCGATTGAATATGTGCTCACTCTTTCCCACTCTTAGGAAGCATATTTTCAGGAAAATGCAGTAGGATATAAGGCCTGGATGTGCCAAACTATGCACAAAATCAACAGGAATTGGGATGTTAATGAATCATCTCCTGCAACTATAAAAAGAAGCTCCTATGTTTGGGAAATACCTATGCTTTTATTTATGTTATCAGTTTTATGTCTTCTGTAAGACTGTTTTTCCTATTGCTGTCCATAGGTCACTTTATAAATCATAAAATGTACTACATCCCACATGCAATGTTTTAATATCAGTAGTAACTCTTATAATTCCTTCATAATTTTCACTAAAAATTGAGACTCTTTTTTTTCCCACTGTATTCCTATATTGCATGGCCCGGGGCTTTCAGTTACTGGGTGTTATATCCCAAGAGATCAGATTCATGTCTCAGACTGCCACTTTGTAATGTCAAATAATACACTGAGAGAATCATTCACTTGAACTTGTTCTTATCACCACTGACAAAAGGTGAAGGGGAAAATAAATACATAGATATGATTTTGTTGGCAGCAATTAATATTACTGTAAATCCTATAGTCATGGCTTGAAATGAAATAAATACAAATGTAATTATTTAATACTCTGGAATCCATTTATCCTTTGGAAATGAATTACATTTTTGAATAAGAGCAGTATGGTTGGATTCCAAATCTATTTGTTCCTAAAAGCATCCTTCTCAGGATTAAAAAGAGCCAACACCTTTAGTACCAAATGTAAGGTCACATCTTACAGGAAAGCATTCTCTCTGAGTTCCCCTTACAAGACTGAAGATGAATTAGCAGTGTGTTCTCTATTTGTGTAACATAGAACAATCAGCTATCTGGGTCACGGGCTATAGGATCTCAGTATCTGGAGACTTGACTGAAGCGGAGCAGCAGCAGAAGCACATGTTGCTCCTACATCCAGCCAATCTGCAGCTCGGCATTTGGGTCCCAGTCTGATTTTTCTTGAGATGGGTACACTTTATAAAGTAAACAGTGAAGCCTCAATAGGAGAGGTCAATTAATGGATTCCATCAGTAGATCTCCACCTGCACATAAGAGTCACCTGGGGTAGGGAGTGGGATGAAAAACGCCAATTCCTGTGGTCTCATCCAGACCAATTAAATTAGAATATCTGGGATGGTTTCCAGGAAATCAGTATTTTTCAAACATTATCTTTGTGATTTTAATGTGCAGCCTGGGTTGAGAACCACCTTTTTAGATGTTTCTCAAGCCTTATTATGGGGAATAGAGGATACACCTATAACCTAATTCTTAAAAATTTGTCTGGGGAAGCCAACATTTAAAGGTGCTTAGTAGAGCACATACCAAAAAAAAAAAAAAAATCAGTTTTCATCAAGGACTGTGTGGGTTTTTTTTTTTTTTTTTTTTTTTTTTTTCTTTAAGCAAGCCATGCTTCCAGCTAAAGGCAGCTGCTTTTAAAATCTTAGGGCTGACTTTCCTTTGACCTCTGTCTGACCTTTGTAAATTGGCCTACTTCTTCCTTGTATAACTGTCTATAGAATTTTTATAACCATATACCCTAAAAGAAGATGGATTTCTTTCCCACACTCTTCACCCAGCAGTGAATTTATTAACATGAGTTTGGTATCTACCTCAATTTTCATGGTTTATCAGCTTTCCACAAACGGTATTCTGAGTTCCCAAATGTAAATAAATACATACACTGTCATTAATTCATTAGCAAACAACTATAAAACAAAACAAAAACCAAAGTAAATGTCAGTGATAGAAACTTTCCCCCAATTTCTGATCCCATCTCTCCTGCTGAATTAGACTGGCCCTTTGGCCCAAAGCTATTTCCTGGCTCCTGAACTAAGTCCTTGCAAAAGGACTGTACTGTTTTCACACTGCTATAAATAATATCTGAGACTGGGTAATGTATACATGAAAGAGGTTTAATTGGTCACAGTTCCACATGACTGGGGAAGCCTCAGGAAGCTTATAATCATGGCAGAAGGGGAAGCAAGAACCTTCTTCACAACACCACAGGAAAGAGTGTGGGCGTGTGAGGGAGCAACTCTCACTTATAAAACCATTAGGTCTCCTGAGAACTCACTCACTATCGCGAGAACTGCCCCCATGATCCAATCACCTCCCTCCCTGGAAACCTGGGGATTACAATTAGGGATGAGATTTGGGTCCCCACACAGAGCCAAACCATACCAAGGACACTCTAACTTTGGCAGTGACAACTTTGTTACATGGACGAAACAGCGTGTGCTGATGTAAAGCCTTCTAGCACAGTGGTTTCTTCTGACAAATTCACACTAACCCAAATCACTGTGTTCTTAGAAATGTCCGTGTATAAGAAAAGATGCATGTTGAAGCCTCATCCATTGGCTGAGGGAGTGCAGAGTAACAAGAAACAGCTTTTACTGGTAAAGACCCTTAAGTTGAATTTAAAAGGTAAGTGATCCGGTGAAGCCGAGTGGGAGTGTAGTTTCAGGCAGGTGTGAAGGGGATGTTTATTTTATGCCACTGGAATCAAGGCAGAGATAATAAATAAGACGGCATGTGCAGATTAGAAATGGCTAGAAAACAATTCGCAAGGGAGGTGGAGAAGGCATGGTGAGAGAAAAGGCTGGAGAGTCAGACAAGAAACAGAGATGAATATAAAGGAGACAAGATGAGAAGCATGAAGACCACCCAGGAAGCTACTGCAAGATCCAGGCAGAGGCTGATCAGGGCTGAACCTAGAGTGGTGGCATTCAAAACAGAGAGGGGCTAATGGTTTAGTCATAGCAGGTTCATGGAATGGAGGTGACTTAGTGATGGGCAGAATGCCATCAAGTCCCTAGTATGTCTTCCAGATTTCTGGCTAGAGACTTGGCTAAAGGGAAAGAGCTACTCGCCAGGTTTCCCACTTTCAGCAATAGGGACCTGGCTGAGGGGATCAGTTTAGGGTATGTTTGTCAGGTAAAATAAGGATCCTCCAGTAAAATTTAAATTTCAGATAAACAACAAATACATTTTTAGCATACAATACTGCTAAAGGAAGGTTAGAGTTAAGATGGCCTGTAGTTAATGAGATAGCAGAGGGATGGAAAGGCAGGACTAGCCTTGAGCTGAGAAGTTATTTTTTCATAGGCACTAGAAACAGCAAACAGTCAACAAAAGATCTTGCTGTTGAGCACTTACAGTGATAACTTTGCTTACTGTACCCTATATATGTTAAGTTTTTCCATTTCAATCTGATAATGGGTAATTGGCTTCATGTTGCCATAGTGAAATATTCAACTTGGGCTTAAGAAACAGTATTGTGGAAGTCAGGAAAAAACAGAATCGTACTGACAGCACATTTATTTATCAATTTGTTTTTCAAGATATTCTGGTCATATTTAGACCTAGACAATCATTATTTCCTTAAAATGTACTCAACTGGATTGATATTCCTTACTATACATTTAGTTCAGGAAATGTTAATGCTAACACTTCATTCTATCTCCTTCTCATTAAAGTGAGATTTTTCTTCTTAGCAAATCTGACTTAAGTATGCTCCAGGGAAATAAATTTTTATAGTGGCAGGAGGAAGTGGCTAAGCTGTCAAGAAAGATTTTTTTCCTCACAATGTGTTATCTTCTGGAAAAATACTACCTAGTTATTGTTTACGAAAATATATCTAAGTGAATATAGACACTTTCTTCCATTTGTTTAGAACAATGATAGCAGAGTAGATAGCATGATAGATTTTGTATTAAGTTAAAAACGTAAATGTAAAGGAGAATGGGAGAAACAACCTATGAGAAACGACTGATTGAAATCTGTAAGGCTGATAGAAGCCACATGTTGTAACAATGATCTTCAGGATCCAGAGATTTCTGTAGGCTGGGCTGCCAAGTGGAGGCATACAGAAGTGGGATCTTGGAGCTGAATGTCAGAGAATGGGTAAGATTTAGGTATGTCATATAGAGTGCAAGATGGACATTCTGAGAGGAAAAGCAGCTTGAGCAAATGTAAGATATGTTTGGATTGCTAACTTTCCTGAATCAGGGAAACTGTGTTGGGGAATCAGTGGGCTCAATTTGGATAGAAATGTGATAACAAAAGGTCTTGAAAGTCATCAGAGGAGTTTTGGCAAAAAGAAATAATCCTAACCACTATTTTTATGAGATTATTCTGACAGTGATATGGATGATGAATTAGAAGAAAGAGATTTTTTTTTTTTTTTTTTTTTTTTAGAGATGCGTATTTGGAAAGTTTACCTTTAGTTTAGTTTAATAGTGAACTAGCAAACAACCAGTAAGAGGAATACATAGGAAATCAAAGATACCAGGGGGTGAAAATGCAGCTGTCGATGCCACCCTGGCTCCTCAGAGGTGTGACTTGAGTCCGTAATACAGCATAATAGTCCATGCTGAGTCAGTGTGTTTCAGAACCTTCCACTCTTTATCTTTGGGTGCAAGCAGCCCCAACCCTCAAGGATCCATACTGTTTGCACAATAAGAAAATTTGACTTGCCCAAGGGTTATATACTTCTGAGTATATTTCTTGCATCACTAGGAGTACTTAGCTTCCTGGTGGCCTGACCAGGGCCTTCTGCAGCACCAGCTTAGCTGACTTGGCTTGTCCCCACTATACTGGGTACTGTCTAGTGGCCTCCATAGCCAGGTAGCTTGAGTTCAAGATTCCATTTCAACCACTTAAAGCTGAATGTAGATGAGCAATTTAAGTTCTAGAAATAGACTCTATGGAAAAAACAAACAAACAAACAAACAAAAAAGCTGTTCCTCAAATTAACCTTGACTTTCCACCTTAAACTTTTTCATTAGAAAACTCTTTTGGAAAAAAATGAAAGATCTTAACTTTGTCTATCAGGTTTATACAATATAGGCCTTCCTGGACCCTCCTGCTGGATTTCCACTTATGTAGTGTCTCTGCCTGCACAAGCCTTTCTTGGTTCCTTAGTTACCCATCTGTTCAGAATGTTATTCTTTTATTCTTCCCTTATTAACTCCAGGTCACTTTCAGATATCAGACTTATAGTTCTCCAAGGTATGTTTCCTTGAGTCCTTCAGTTTAGGCTATGTTTCATTTGTCTGGTTTTGTTTATACTTTCAAGAAAGAGATAAGGAAACCAGCTAGATGAAGCACCTGGTATGGCTCAATTATGCTAGACAGAAGGGAGTCCTCCAATCTGCATTCTTGAAACATTACTTATCATTGCATGCTGCTCTATCTATAGGGCAGGGGTCAGCAAACAGTATCTCTAAAGGGCCAGAGAGTACATAGTTTAAGCTTTACAAGCCATAAGGCCATCTCTGCATCTTCTATGCAATCCTGCCTCCAACTGGAGCAAGAAAACAACCATAGACAATAGTGTAAAGAAGTGGGTCTTTGGTCTTCCAGTAAAATTTTATTTACCAAACTAGGCAGTGTGGTGGGTTTCCCCTGTGGGCTGTAGTTTGCCTTGCTTGGCTCTAGGGTATTGGGTAACTCCAGATTTATGAAGTTCTTGGACAACTTGATTGGAAAGTACATCTCTGTAATTTTAGTTGTCTATTTTCCTTGTTATTCAGTCAGGTAAACTCCTTATTCTATAAACAACATATATGGGAAGGGAAAATTCTTCGATTTATCTTGCCTGGAGTGTAATTATTGCCACTAATTTTACTAATATAGTGTTATCTAATCATGTGTCTCATTGCTTCTATAAATCATATCCCTGTGATTGAGATAATAAATGGATAAATGACCCCTGTAAGAACGTGAGAATAGAGATGGGACAACTTAGCATGTGGAATACAAATTATCCAAATGTATCTTGAAATGTTAGGGTAATACAAATATAGGACCACATGTATTGTTGCGATATCAGGCAAATTTCCAGATATCTGTCAAATGCATGGATATTTTGGTTAAGGGTCAGTTGATTCATTTCAGCAACTCCTAGCTCCCACCCCTAAAAGTAAGTGGAGTATGAAGAGGTGGGTTAGCAGAGCTAAGGATTAGGTATAGGAAAATGAAAAAGAGAAAGAAAAAGGAAGAAAGTTAAAAGACATAAAAAGGTAAAGAAACTAGTGGTAGAGAGGAGGGCTCTAGTTTCTGGTTTGCACAAGGTTGTAAGTAGATCCATGTGTTTATAAGGAAGGCTAATAAAAGAAAGTTCGCAGAGGGGCTGATTTGAATTCTATGATTCGAGGACATTTCTTTCATTCATAAAATGAAAAGTTTTTGTAATGAGGAGTGACTAAGGCTTAATGAAGAAGGGAGCATTTCAGCTGAACCTTAAATGCATACCTTGAAATTACTGCCGATTCAATTCTAAACCACAGCAGTAAAGACAGCAGTAATGTAAAGTGAGTCACATGAATTTTCTGGTTTCTCAGTGCATATGAAGGTTTTGTTAACATTACACAGTAGTCTTTAAGTGTGCAATAGTATTATGTCAAAAAATGTGCATACCTTAATTAAAAATACTTTCTTGCCAAAAATGCTGATGATCATCTGAGCTCTCAGGGAGCTGTGATCTTTTCGCTGGTGGAGGGTCTTGACTCAATGATGATGGCTGCTGATTCATCATGGTCATGGTTGCTGAAGGTTGTGATGGCTGTGGAAATTTCTTAAAATAAAGTAACAATGAACTTTCCCACATAGATTCACTCCCTTCTATGACAGATTTACCTGTAGTATGCAATGCTCTTTGATAGCATTCTACCCATATGGAAATTTCAAAATTGGAGTAGATCCTCTTAAATCATATTGCCACTTTATCAACTAAGTTACTGTAATATTCTAAATCCTTTGTCGTTGGTATAGTTTGGATATATGTCTCCACCCAAATCTCATATTGAGTTGTAATGCCCAATGTTTGAAGTGGAGCCTGGTAGAAGGTGATTCAATCAAGGTAGTGAATTTCTCATAAATGTTTAGCACCATCCTCTTGGTGCTGTCTTCAAAATGGTGAGTTCTTTCTTTCTTTCTTTCTTTCTTTCTTTCTTTCTTTCTTTCTTTCTTTCTTTCTTTCTTTCTTTCTTTCTTTCTTTCTTTCTTTCTTTCTTTCCTTCTTTCTTTCTTTCTTTCTT
>NC_045445.1:8455033-8606333 GCF_002776525.5 Piliocolobus tephrosceles | reverse complement strand
AAAAAAAAAAAAAAAAAAAAGAACCACCAATCATAGATCACTATCACAGATATAATAGTAATGAAAAAGTTTGAAATACTGTGAGAATTGCCAAAATGTAACATAGTATATAGTGAACACATGCGGTTTGAAAAATGGTTCCAAGAGACTTGCCTGACACAGAACCTTCAATTTCTGGAAAAAAGAAATGTAGTTTCTGTGAAGTACAATGTAACAAAGTGCAATAAAATGATGTATGCCTATACAGCCTTTTGACAGGACAATGGGACTGGCTAATGCTGCCTGAGGGTATAGCAAGAAGCAAAGCAAAGGGTTGGAAAAGCACAGGGTTCGTTTTAGAATCAGTAAACAGCCCAATTTGATTGAAGCAGAAGTTTAGGAGAATAGTGATACATGAGGTTGTAAAAGTCGGTTAGGAGACTTGAAAAGAACTAAGGTGTAGAAAAGAAGACGTGGAAAGTAAGAGGGAAGACAACATAGAAAAGCTCAACTGATGCTAGGCAGTCCCAGTTAACAGTGAAGCCAGTTTGGAAGTCTGGGTGTCAGAATAGAATCCCTCTGGGGTTAACCACAGTGGAAAATGGCAGGGCAACAATTACAGTTCAAAGAAGCAAGGGATCTTGGGATAGTAGCAGGGGCACTACTGTAACAGCCAATTCAGGGGTCCAGGCTGCTTGAGGTAGCAAATGAAGTCTAAGGTGATGGTCTGAGCGAATAGTAAAGGGACTGGGTGTCACTGGGAATCAAAGGCCTCGTGAATACTCAGTAGAAGCAGGAGGGCAGGAGATCTGAGAAAACAGGAGGTTTGCATTTTAGAGTTTGCGAACTTGATGACAGGTCATTTCTAAGTGATAATGAGATTTAATGTGTGAGATTTCTTATGCATAACTAAATCAAGTAGAAATAAAGCATTAGAAAGTATAAAGTATAGTAGAAGTCAAGCATTAAGTCGAAGATGTTGTAAAGTTGACTGCATTGAACAAGTTTTAAAAGACAAGAGGGTTTAGTGAATAGTCAATTCGGTGAGAAAAAGTTAATGTGATTTCCCAAAGGGCCAATTCTTCATAATTTTCACAGTGAGGGAATCTTGAATTAACTTACTTTGTTCCTATTTTAGGGATCTATCAAATACGGAACTTTCAAAGACACACAATTGTCAGTTATGTCTTACTTTTGCAAAAGGTAGCTCAAAATATTCCTTTAAAATATATTCACATGTAAATTAGACATAGTACATACACTGTACTTCTTTCTTCGAATTTCTAATCTAACTGATTTTGGGAGGGGTTAATCTGCTCCCAGTGACCTACAAGATTTCAAACAGATCACATAATACACATCATCATAGGACCATCAAAGTCACAGTTATTAGAGAATTATATATATTTCATTTTATATTTGATGATAGTAACATGCTATTTGCTATATATAAAAAAAGCAAACATTTTAATTAATATTCTGCTCCACCTATAAAGAATGCAGGCACTTTAAATTGTGTAATATTTCAAGTATGATGAATATGATTAAAGGATCTTTTCTCAAATAATTGACAATTGAGGTGAATTGTTTATCTGTTGACATTACCAGGAGTTAGAAACAAAACAAAACAAAACAGCAAACTTAGCCTAAGTTGTACAATTACATTAACTGAATGTGACTCAGCAGCATGGATTACTCATACTGTCATTACCCCAAAGTAAAGCTTCTGGAAGTATCCAAAAGACTGAGGCAAATTTGGACAAATAGCTAGAGTTTTAAAAAACTGGATGATGTCATCAAATACTAAAGGTTTCTCAAAGTTTCTTACATATGGTGGTATGAACTACCATAAATTGAAGCAATTAATGTCTGTTTGACCTTTGCAACATTTTAGTGGTGGTCTCCATAAAAGTACAACTTGTCTTTTAACAGGGGTAACTGTCCCATAGCACAAAAGAAGCCTTACCTTCAAGATGTATTCACTTTTAGGGACTTCTAGGACAGCCAGGGCCACCTAGGTCTCCATCTCCCAATGTTTCCTCCAAAACCACTAAAGAACAACAAGGAGGAAAAAAGTAAGTCTATACAAACTCCAAGCAAAGAGAAAAGGAGAAACAGCAACAAGTCCTAAGTCGTTGAGGTTGACCTTAGTCTAAAAAATACTCTTTTTTTTTTTTTTTAAGAGACAGAGTCTCGCTCTATCACTTAGGCTGAAGTGTGATGGTATAATCATAGCTCATTGCAGCCTTGAACTTCTGGGATCAAGCAATCCTCCTGCTTCAGCCTCTTGAGTAGCTGGGACTATAGGAGTGCTCCACCATGCCCAGCTATTTTTAATTATGTTTGAGAGTCAGGGTCTTGCTCTGTTGCCTAGGCTGGTCTTAAACTTTTGGCCTCAAGTGATCTTCCCACCTCAGTTTCCTGTGTTGCTGAGATTACAAGTGCAGCTGGGATTACAGGTGTAAGCCACCTTGCCCAGCTGGAAATACTTTTTTAAAAGTGTCTGGGAGGCCGGGCTCAGTGGTTCATTCCTATAATCTCAGCACTTTGGGAGGCCGAGGCAGGCAGATCACTTGAGGTCAGGAGTTTGAGACCAGCCTGGCCAACATGGTGAAACTCTGTCTCTACCAAATATATAAAAAAATTAGCCGAGTGGGGTGCTGTGCACCTGTAATCCCAGCTATTTGGGAGGCTGAGACAGGAGAGTTGCTTGAACCGAGGAGGTGGAGGTTGCAGTGAGCCGAGATCAGGCCACTGCACTCAGTCTAGGCAGCAGAGCAAGACTCCATCAAAAACAAACAAACAAAAGTGTCTGAGTACATCAGAATTCACATGACAAGAAAAGGACTGAAAAGTACATGTAATTTAAAGGAGCAGTTTATAAAACTCAGCATCTAGGAGTGAAAAATGGTTAAAATAGGAAGACAGAAGCACCCACTGGAATTAGTTTGTGAAGTGGGAAAGAGGCAAGAGAGGTAAAATTAGGATCATGTATGATAAGAGACCCATAAAATCAGAGGACAAGCAACCATACCCCACTGGCAAAAACAAACAAATCCACCAAAGTATGTGGAATTTACTGACAGAAGTGTGTCTCGGTGAACTAGCAGTCTTGTAAAACATCCCAGTACCACAAAGACGAACAATGACAAGATTAGCAGATTCATATAGAGTTTTGAAAAAACTAGAAAACTAAATTCAATACTTATCAATTGAGGTAGAACCAAGCACAGAAAAACAACCATGAAGCAAACCAAAACATTTAATGTAATATAATACTCCAAACAGTATTAAGCAGACACAAATGAACATTTGGTAATATTTTGAAAAACTTCAAATCAGAAACTCCAAAGTTAAAGACAGTAGAAAGCAAAGAAAGAAAGGAAGAAATAGACTTGATTTAACTCAGGAAAGAAATGGAAGAAAAATACAAACTTATTTTAGAAATGAAAAATAAATTAAAGGATTCCTACGTGAGAACAATCCCTAGTAAAATTTAATAGGGGGCAATAGGGAATATTAAGAAGCAGGAAAACAATAAATAAAATGAAAATGAGATTAGGAAAACAAAAAGGATAACAAAGAAAGTAATAGAAATAAAAGATAAAAAAGCAATGCCGTTCATATTACTTCACTCCCTATAAAAAGATAATCAATAGAACAAAAGTACTACTGAAAAGTATAATCCAAGAAAACTTTCTTTTTCTTTTCTTTTCTTTTTTTTTATTTTATTTTTTTGAGACGCAGTTTCGCTCTTGTCGCCCAGGCTGGAGTGCCACCATGCGATCTCAGCTCACTGCAACCTCTGCCTCCCAGGTTCAAGTGATTCTCCTGCCTCAGCCTCCTGAGTAGCTGGGATTATAGACACCCACCACCACGCCTGGCTAATTTTTTGTATTTTTAGTAGAGTCGGGGTTTCACCACTTTGGCCACGTTGGCCTCGAACTCCTGACTTCAGGTGGTCTACCTGCCTCGGCCTCCCAAAATGCTGGGATTACAGGTTTGAGCCACTGCTCCTAACCAGAAAGGACTTTCTTAAAGTCTGCAATGCAGAATGATACCATAACATTTAAGAATTTTTATTGCCAAATAATAACCTTTATGAAGTAAAAACTACAAAAGACACAGGGAGAGAGAAACAGAAAGACAGTAAGAAAAGGAAAATTTAATATTCCACTCTGAATAGGAGACAGATCCAGTGGACAAAACATAAGCAAGGAGAGAGAAGATCTAAACAATATAACATAATCAACAAGGTAGAATTTTTTAATATATGTCACATTCTAAACTCTGACAATAGAGAATATGTATTCTTTTAAATTGCGCATGGCACGTTCACAAAAATTAAACATATATTTAAGTCATAAGAAAACATCAATAAATTTCCAAAAGGAGAACTATCACAAACAACCATCTCTGATCATGAAGCAGTTAAACTAGAAATTGCTAATAAAAACAAAATATTTATTTTTGTCAGTTGATAATTGCAATCTTTTCATAATTAGCCAATATTTAGGGAAAAAAATCACAGGCACCTACCACGTGCTAGGCATAGGGTTTCAACAATGATCAGATTTGGTCCTTGCCCTCAGGAGCAGTAAGTCTAGCAGAAGAAAAAATAAACAGACAGACAACATACAATGAGGCTTGCAAGAGTAGGTATTACCTGAAAGTGGTGAAGCTCTGGCTTCTTGTTCTTTTCTATACCATGGTACTATGTGGATATAATCACTATAGGCGTGTTTCTTTTTCAGAAATAGACACATATTTAGCATAAACGGGCAACGATACATACATCTGACTTTCAAGTGGTTCAGAAAGATAAAGAGCTGAAGTACATGCAGTAAAATGTAAAATACAAAAGTGAATCTGGGTCGGGGTGGTGGCTCATGCCTGTAATCCTAGCACTTTGGGAGGCCAAGGTGAGCAGATCACTTGAGTTCAGGAGTTCAAGACCAGCCTAGGAAACATGGTGCAACCCTGTCTCTACAAAAAAAAATTGGAAAAAAAAATTAGCCGGGCGTGGTGCCTGTGGTTCCAGCTATATGGTGGCTGACGTGGGAGGATCACTTAAGCCTGGGAGGTTGAGGCTACAGTGAGCTGAGAGCATGCCACTGCAATCCAGCCTGTGCGACAGAAAAACAACTGAATCTGGACAAAGGGAATATGGTTTTGCTTATACTTTCCTGATCTTGCAACTTTTTGTAAGTTTGAAATAGTTTCAAAGAAAGATTTAAAAATCAAAAGAAATCTCTGTAGAGAAACATTTCTTCCTGAAAAATTAACATCTTTTTAATATTCAAAGGAAAATATGTCAATTCAATTTTTCACAGTTTAGCTTTTTTTTTAAAATTTTGTATTTTATTTTTATTTTTATATTTTTCTGAGACTGAGTCTCGCTCTGTTGCCCAGGCTGGAGTACAGTGGCCTGATCTTGGCTCACTGCATCCTCCGCTCCCAGGTTCAAGTGATTCTCCTGCCTCAGCCTTCCTAGTAGCTGGGATTACAGGTGCCCACCACCATGACCAGCTACTTTTTGTATTTTTGGTAGAGACAGGGTTTCACCATATTGACCAGGCTGGTCTTGAACTCCTGACCTCAGGTGATCCACCCGCCTCGGCCTCCCAAAGTTCTGGATTACAGGAGTGAGCCACTGCACCCGGCCAGTTTAGTTTCATATAGTTTAATTTACTTGAACCTTCTCTGGCTATGATTTTGGTGTTTGTTTGCTTGTTTTTTCCCCTTGCAATGTCACATACATTGTTAAAATGCCTGTTTTTAGATCTTTTCTAAATATTTAAAAATTGTTCCTTTCCTTTCAAATTCTCCATTTTCTGAGATTAAACTTTTATTATTCAAGTTCATATTCCAAAATACGCAAAATTTAAAATATGTATTTTAATGAGATCTTTGAAATTTGAAAATTAGATGGTTTCACACTTCAAATAGTAAAGCCCAAGTCCTTGAAGAGTTTACTTTTGAGGTGGAAGCAGAGGAAAGAGTATAGGAAAAAAAAAAGTCAGATAAGACTTATGCGGGAATCAGATACAGAACTCCAGAGTTGTAGAGCTCTGTTTGGAAGGACACATAAGAGTTCAGGAAACAACAGAAAACATGCAAAGACAAAAGGAATAGTATTTGTTTGTTAAATAAGCAAGCTTATGAAGAAACAAGCTTCTTTCCTCCTGATTTTTTCTTCTTTTACTTACCTGAGACAAACTTCTTCCCATACATCATGTGGTCATGACTGATTGAGCATGCCAGAATCAACAGTCTCATCAAGGAAAAACCATCTCAGCGGGAGGACCAATAGTAACTCAAAGAGGACCAATGATCCCGCCAGGAGGACCTATAGCCATCTCAAGGGGACAAAAGGTCTTACCAGAAGAACCAACGGGCATCTTCTCTTCTTCCTGGCTTCACAGGAATCAGTAAATATCCCTGCCCTTTTTTGCCTTTATATAGGATCAACTAACTGAGTTCCGGCTAATGAAATGTGGAGGAGTATGAACCACTTATGTGTGGATCACCTCCCCTTCTATTTCCATGATGTGAGAGGGCCTACTTCGTTTCAAAATTAGGAACATGCTGTACACATTCTCTTTGCATTGTTGAGCTTAAAGAGCGTGGCCTGATTGCAAAAGGTCACAAGATGCTATTTGACTTTTTCTCTTCCCTTGCATGCAATTCAGATGCAAAGAATCCAGATCCTGAGGTCTAAGAAGCTGGCAGATCTACATGATGAGACGTACCTGACTGATTGCAATTAACTAAGAAATAAATCAATTCTAATTGTTTAACACTTCCCCTGCCCTCCTAATACTCTACCGCTTAGAATCATTTTGAAGATTAAATGGCAACAGTGCCTGACACATAGTGTTACAGAAGTGGTTACTATTATTATTCTTTGTTTGGAGGAGATTTTCTCAGCTTCTAAGAGGTTTACTAGCTTTACAGCCTAAGGACATTTCTATCCTCCAGGCTCCTTTCCTCATCTGAAAATGGGGATAGCCCATTTAACAAATGTTTGTTGCACACCTAATATATATTAAAGAATCATTCACATTAAGAGGACAAGAAATTGAACAAGATCAATAATGTCCCTGCTTTCATGGTGCTTACATTCTCATACACACAGAGATTATAAACACAAAAACAAATAATTAAAGAAAAGGAAAAATTTCTATGAAGAACGTAAACAGGGTGACTTAGTGGGGGACTGGGAGAGGGGTAGAAGTAATTTAGATTAGATGACTTCAAAAGTTGTTACTGAGCAGGTGGAATTTGAGCTAAGAGCTGAATGGCATAAAGGAATCAGATTTGTGTGCAAACATCGAGGACAAATGCCTCAGGCAGCGGGAACAACCAGGGCACAGGCTTTGAAGATAAAATAAATAGTGTCCTCACATAGGCCAGTGGACCTAAAATGGTTGGTGAATGAGGCGGAGAGTAGGACAAGATGAGTTTGGAGATTGAGGCAGGGGCAAGATCGAGGTGAGACTTTCTGGTCACATCAAGGACTTTGAATTTAGCTGTAAGACTGCTTAAGATTTTAAGCTAGAGAGAGACATTATATGATTAAACATTAGAAAGATAATGTTGGCCACTCTATGGAAATTGAATTGTAGAGCAGCCAGCAGGAGTGCAAGCCAAAGGAGTGTAGTAGTTTATTTTCACACTGCTGAAAAAGAAATACCCGAGACTGGGTAATTTATTAAAAAAAAAAAAAGTTTAATGGACTCACATTTCCACACGGCTTGGGAGGCCTCACAATCATGGTGGAAGGCAGAAGGCATGCCTTTTGCGGTGGCAGACAAGAGAGAATGAAGGCCAAGCAAAGGGAGAAACCCCTTATAAAATCATCAGATCTCATGAGACTTGTTCACTACCATGAGAACAGTATGCGGGAAACTGCCCCCATGATTCAATTAGGTTCCACTGTGTCCCTCCCACAACATGTGGCCATTGTGGCAGCTACAATTCAAGATGAGATTTGAGTGGAGACACAGCCAAACCATATCATTCCACCCCTGGGCACTCCCAAATCTCCTGTCCTCACATTTGAAAACCAATCACGCCTTCCCAACAGTCCCCCAGTCTCTTAACTCAATTCAGCATTAACTTGTAAGTCCACAGTCCAAAGTCTCATCTGAGACAAGGCAAGTTCCTTCTGCCTATAAGCCTTTAAAATCAAAAGCAAATTAGTTACTTCCTAGATACAACAAGGGTACAGGCATTGAATAAATACACCCATTCCAAATGGGAGAAATTGGCCAAAATGAAGGGGGTAAAGGCCCCATGCAAGTTTAAAATCCAGCAGGGCAGTCAAAT
The DNA here is from genome assembly GCF_002776525.5 of Piliocolobus tephrosceles. Classification (NCBI taxonomy): domain Eukaryota; kingdom Metazoa; phylum Chordata; class Mammalia; order Primates; family Cercopithecidae; genus Piliocolobus; species Piliocolobus tephrosceles. The sequence continues at coordinate 8,598,023 of NC_045445.1, read as the reverse complement.
CTTAAAGTTCCAGATGATCTCCTTTGACTCCATGTCTCACATCCAGGTCACGCTGATGCAAGAAGTGGGTTCCCACAGCCTTGGGCAACTTCAGCCCTGTGACTTTGCAGGGTACAGGCTCCCTCCCAGCTGCTTTCTTGGGGTGGTGGTGAGTGTTTGTGGCTTTTCTAGGTGCAAATGCAAGCTGTCAGTGGATCTACCATTCTGGGGTCTGGTGGGCGATGGCCCTCTGTTAACAGTTTCACTAGGCAGTTCCCCAGTGGGGACTCTATGTGGGGGCTTCAAGCCCACATTTCCCTTCCACACTGCCCTAGCAAAAGTTCTCCATGTAGGCCCCACCCCTACAACAAATTTATGCCTGGACATCCAGGCATTTCCATATATCCTCAGAAATCTCGGCAGAGGTTCCCAAACCTCAATTCTTGACTTCTGTGTACCCACAGGCTCAACACCACTGGGAAGCTGCCAAAGCTTGGGGCTTGTACCCTCTGAAGCCACAGCCCGGGCTGTACCTTGGCCTTTTTTAGTCACGGCAGAGCAGCTGGTACGCAGGGCACCAAGTCCCTAGGCTGCACACAGCAGGGAGGCCTTGGTCACAGCCCAGGAAATCATATTTTCCACTTAGGCCTCCAGGCCTGTGATCAGTGGGGCTGCCGCAAAGGTCTCTGACATGCCCTGAAGACATTTGCCCCATGGCCTTGCCTATTACCATTTGGTTCCTCTTTACTTATGCAAATTTCTGCAGTTGGCTTGAATTTCTCCTTAGAAAATGGGCTTTTCTTTTCTATTGCATCATCAGCTGTAAATTTTCTGACCTTTTATACTGTTTTCCTTTTAAAACTGAATGCTTTTTACAACACCCAAGTCACCTCTTGAATGCTTTGCTGCTTAGAAATTTCTTCTGCCAGATAGATACCCTAAATCATCTCCCTCAAGTTCAAAGTTCCACAAATCTCTAGACAAGGGCAAAATGCTACTAGCTTCTTTGCTAAAACAGCAAGAGTCACCTTTCCTCCAGTTCCCAACAAGTTCCTCATCTTCATCTGAGACCACCTTAGCATAGATTTTATTCCTTATATCATTATCGGCATTTTGGTCAAAGCTATTCAACAAGTCTGTAGGAAGGTCCAAACTTTCTCACATTTTTCTGTCTTCCTCTGAGCCCTCCAAACTGTTCCAACTTCCCCCTTTGACCCAGTTCCGAAGTCACTACCACATTTTCAGGTATCTTTACAGCAGTGTCACACTCTACGGGTACAAATTTACTGTATTAGTTTGTTTTTATGCTGCTGATAAAGCCATACCTGAGACTGGGTAATTTATACAGAAAATGAGGTTTAATGGACTTACATTTCCACATGGTTGGGAGGCGTTACAATCATGGTGGAAGGCTGAAGTCACATCTTATATGACAGCAGACAAAAGGCAATGAAAGCCGAGCAAAAGGTGAACCCCTTATAAAATAATCAGATCTCCTGAGACTTATTCGCTACCACAAGAACAGTATAAGTGAAACTGCCCCCCGTGATTCAAATCTCTTTCACTGACTGGGTTCCTCCCACAACACGTGGGCATTATGGGAGCTACAATTCAAGATGAGATTTGGGTGGGGACACAGCCAAAGCATATCAAGGAGCAATTAGAAGACTGTTACAATTGTTTAGACAACAGATGATGGTGACCTAGGCTGGACTTATAGCTGTAGAGATAAAGAGAAGTGGATGGATTTGGGATATATGTTTTAGAGGCAGAGCAAAAAGGACTTGGTAATGCGTTAGATATGGAGGCAAGAATAAAATAGACGGCAATGGTAATTCCCAAGTATTGGGTACATGATACTAGGTACCTAGGTGGTATAATTTACTAAGATAGGGAGGAGTAGAAATAGCACAGGCATTTTCTCACTCTTTCACTGTCTCCCCAAGGAGAAATCTACTGTGGCCTTGTCAATAACAATGAACTTGTATTATTAACACAAGTAATGACAGTAGCAGCTATTTCACAGGGTTGTTGAAATTTGCGTGTGCATGTCTGTGTGTGTTTGCCTGGGTGTGAAAAACAGTTGTGGAGAAGTCACTGTTTTCCACTCATCTCTGATTCTGCCTTGTTTCCCTTTTATTAGCATTTAGCAAGTAAGTGGGCTCAGGACAGGTGACCAGTGATTCCTGTGGGACTTAGACCCCTGAAACGTAGGTAGAGACTGTGAACATTAAAGGAGATCACTCCTGTGATTATGTTACTCTGCAAGAAAAAAGGTAAAAATATCTTGTTCTACAACTTACTATCTATGTGACCTTAATTGACACAGCTCAGGTGACTGAAGCTGCATATTGAGGCTAGTAGAGTTGCCTGTAAGATTAAGAGACTGCTCTGATTTCCCTAAAGGGTATGTGTGTGTGTGTGCACGCGCACTTGTGCATATGAACACACAGTTCATAATCATTAGATTTGTATTGAGCCCAGAGTAATGTGTAAGGGCTGCTGCTGGAAAGGTAGCAGATCCCTGTACCAGAGTTCTGGTCATTGAGATCTGTCACTGATATGATTGAAGATGCCAGAGTCTTTGGTACAGTGAGCTAAACCCAGGCAGAAGCTGACTTATAACTTTAGTAAGGAACATAGCCATCTTGCATTGTCTGGGAACGTGGATACTCTGGGATTCCAGGGCAAATGGGTTTCCTCTGTTTCAAAGCTTTATAAATTCAGACTTTTTTTTGAGAAGCCCTCTGGATCTTATAAAAGTCACTGATAAACATGTTGAATAGCACAGTGCACAGAGGCACTGTTCCAAAATCCCACTTAAAAACCTTTGAGACCAAAGCTTTAGTAAGATGTTTCATTTATTTAAGTTTTTTTAACACTTTATTTTTTAGAACAGTTTTAGGTTCTCAAGCCTCCCAAAATTAATCTGTACATTCACCTGGTTTAAAAATATTTTTAGCAAAGCAAAAGGGCAAATAGTAGTTAAGACAATTTTGGACAAAAAGATGAATGACTTAGCTTATCAGACAAATCATCTAAATGCCATCATCATATTTTTCAATTGATACATAATATTTGTACATATGTTTGGAGTATATTTGATATTTTGTTACATGCACAGAATGTGTCATGATCAGGTCAAGATATTTAGGATAACCCTCACCTTGAGCATTTATCATTTCTATGAGTTGGGAACATTTCAAGACCTCTCTTCTAGCTATTTTGAGATATACAACACGTTGTTAACTATAATCACACTACTCTCTATCAAACAATAGAAATTATTCTTTCTATCTAACTGTATGTTTGTACACATCAACAAACCTCTCTTTTGCCTCCTCCTGCACACACCTTTTTCAGTCTCTCAGAACAATCATTCCACTCTCTACCTCCATGAGATTAACTGTTTTAGCTCCCACGTATGAATGAGAACATGCAATATTTGTCCTTTTGTACCTGGCTTATTTCACTTCATATAATGATCTGCAGTTTCCTCCATGTTTCTTCAAATGACAGGATTTTATGATTTGTATGGCTGAATAGTATTCCACTGTGTACCTATGTCACATTTTCATTATCCATTCACCTGTTGATGGAAACAGGTTGATTCCATATCTTTGCTATTGTGAATAGTGCTACAATGAAATGGGGGTGCAGGTGTGCTTTTGATATGCTGAGATTTTCTTGGGTAAATACCCAGTAGTGGTAATGCTGAATCTTATTGGTAGTTCCACTTTTAGGTTTTTTTCCTTTTTTATAAATCTCCATATTGTTTTCCATAATAGCTGTATTAATTTGCATTTCTACCAACAAATTTCCACATCCTCAAAAGCATCTAACTTTTTTTGGTATTTTTGATATTAGCCATTCTAAGTGGTGTAAGATAATATTTCATTGCAGTTTTGATTTCATTTTCTGATGATTAGAAATGTCAAGCATTTTTTTTTTTCATATACCTGTTGGACATTTGTATGTTTTCCTTTGAGAAATTTCTGTTCAGATCATTTGCCTACTCTTTTTGTTAGACAGAGTCTCACTCTGTTGCCCAGGCTGGAGTGTGGTCATGCTATCTCGGCTCAGTGCAGCTTCAATTTCCTGGGCTCAAGCAACCCTCTAACCTCAGCGTCCCAAGTAGGTGAGACTACAGTTTCATACCACCACACCAAGCTACTTTCTTTTTTTTTTTTTTTTTGTAGAGAAAGAGTTTCACCATGGTGGCCACACTGGTCTTGAACTCCTGAGTTCAAGGAATCCATCTGCCTGGGCCTCGTAAACTGCTGGAGTTACAGTTATGGACCATCACGCCTGGCCCATTTGCCCACTTTATAATGAACTAATTTATGGGGTATTTTGGCTGTTAAGTTATTTGAATTCCTTATATTTTCTGCATATTTAGTCCCTTGTCAGATGAATAGTTTGCAAATATTATCTCACATTCAACAGGTGGTTTCTGCACTCTGTTAATTGCGCAGAAGCCTTTTAGTTTATTGTATTTCTGTTTGTCTATTTTTGGTTTTGTTGCCTGTGTTTTTGAGGTCTTAGCTGTAAAATCTTTGCCTAGATCAGTGTCCTGGAGTGTTTCCCTTATGGTTTTTTTTTGTTTTGTTTTTTTGGTTTTTTTTTGTTTTGAGGCAGAGGCTCTTTCTGTCGCCCAGGAGGCTGGAGTGCAGTGGTGTGATCTCGTCTCACTGCAAGCTCCGCCTCTTGGGTTCATGCCATTCTCCTGCCTCAGCCTCCAGAGTAGCTGGGACTACAGGCACCCACGACCACGCTCAGCTAATTTTTTGTATTTTTAGTAGAGATGGGGTTTTACCATGTTAGCCAGGATGGTCACGATCTCCTGACCTCGTGATCTGCCTGCCTCGGCCTTCCAAAGTGCTGGGATTATAGGTGTGAGCCACTAAGCGTGGTCCCTTTATGTTTTTTTCTTTTTTTTTCAAGTGGTTTTATAGTTTGGAATCTCATGTTAAAGTCTTTAATTTAGTTTGAATTGATTTTATTATATGGTGAGAGATGGGGTCCAGTTTCATTCTTCTGCATATGAATATCTAGTTTTCCCAGCACCATCTTTGAAGAGGGTATCCTTTTTTCAGTGTATGTTCTTGGCATCTTGGTAATCAGATAGCTGTGAATTTGTTGATTTATTTCTGGATTCTCTATCCTGTTATGTTGGACTATGTGTCTGTTTCTATACCAATGCCATGCTATTTTGGTTAGTATAGTCTTACAATATATTTTGAAATCAGGTAATGTGATTCCTCCAGCATTGTTCTTTTTGCTCAGGATTGCTTTGGCTATTGGGGCTCTTTTGTGGTTTTATACAAATTATAAGCTCTTTTTTTTCTATTTCTATGAAAAACATCACTGATATTTTGATAGGGAAGGCACTGAATATGCAGATTTCTTTGAACAGTAATTTTAACAATATTGTCTTATTCATGAGCATGGGATCTCTTTCTATTTGCCTGTGATCTCTTCAGTTTCTTTCATAAGCATTTTGTAGTTTTTCTTATAGGGATCTTTCACTTCCTTGGTTAAATTTAGTCCTAGGTGTTTTATTCTTGTAGCTATTGTAAATGGGATTTCCTCCTTGTTCTCCATCTCAGCTAGATCATTATTGGTATGTAGAAACACTGTTGATTTTTGTATGTTGATCATGGATCCTGCAACTATCCTGAGTTTGCTTATCTGATCTGAGTTTTGTGGTTATGTCTTTAGGTTTTTCTAAATATAAGATCATGTCATCTGCAAAGAGAGACAATTTGACTTCCCCATTTTCCAATTTGGTTGTTCTTTAATTCCTTCTCTTGCCTGATTGCTCTGGCTAAGGCTTCCATTTCATTGTTGAATAGGAGTACTGAAAGTAGGCATCCTTACATTGTTCCAGTATTTAGAGAACAAGTGTTCAGCTTTTCCTCATTCACCGTGATGTTAGCTGTGGTTTTATCATATACGGTCTTTATTATGTTGAGCTATGTTCCTACATGCTTAGGTTTTTCAGAGTTTTTACTGTGAAATGATATTGAATTTTATCAAATGATTTTACTGCAGTGGCAGATATGATCATATAATACTGAGTTTTGTTCTGTTAATTTGATGTAACATATTTATTGATTTGTTTATGGTGAACCATCCTTGCATCTCTGAAATAAATACCACTTTATCATGGTATATTATCTTTTTATGTGAAGTTGAATTTGGTTTACTAATGTTGAGGATTTTTCCATCTAGGTTTTTCAGGGATATTGACCCAGAGTTTTCCTTTTCTATTGCATGCATGTCTGTTTTTGGTGTTAGTGTAATACTGGACTCATAAAAAGATGTAAGGAGAATTCTTTCCTCTTGATTTTTTTTTTTTTTGAAATAATTTCAGGGTAATTTGTGTTAGTTCTTCTTTATCAGTTTGGTAGAATTCATCTTTTCCATTGGTGGCAGATGTTTTTGGCCTATGGTTTGGTCTTCTGGTGGTGAACACATGTGCCTGAGGCGATGGAGAGTGTGTGGTGATTCCCAGGTTCCCAGGTGGCATGCTTGGGTACTGAGGTGGTGTGGTGCCAGCCCAAGTGGTCCTGTTCTCAGGATCCCCAGTGGTGTGCACAAGTGCAGGTGGTGGTGTACTGGACAGAGCAATCTCCAGGCCACCTGACTGCATGCTTAGATGGCAGAAGTGGTGGTAGAGATGGAGGTGGGCAGGGAAAGCCCATCCTTAGGACACATGCCAGTGTACTGTGGCCCTGTTTCTGGTGGGGGTGGGGTTGTCCGTGGAAGCACCCTCCAGAGAAGTGGATTTCAGGCTCTGGGGAGCCTGTACTTTAACTCCCTTTGTCCCAAGTGCAGCCTTTCCAGTCCACTGCACTGCCTGTTGTCTGGGGTTTCTGACATCATGTGGTCTAAAGTGTTGGGAAACAGTCAAACTATGGAGTCCAGTTAGTATCATGCTGCTGCAGCCCTCTAGGCAAACATGGGGGAATGTCAGTGGGGGCTCCAGGGATGTAGTGAGGCAGGGGCTATTGGACCCCAAGGCAGGATGTGTCCTGGTGGGGTGGGGCTCTGAAAATGCCAATATACTCCGGATACTTGGGTCTTGGGGTATATCTGGGACCAAGTGTGATCTCCTTCCTTGGAGCAATATCATCATAAAGATTCCAGGAAGATACCTATATTAGTATCAGGGCCTGCAAGGGTCGAGGTACTCTCTTATGGCAGGATTTCAAGAGTTTATAGTGAAAATGTGGACCACTGGAAATCTGTCACTTGCCTTTTCCCTGCACTAGGGGCTCTTTCTGGGCTGCCAGCCAATTCCAGCCAGGCCAGCTGCCTTGTGTCCCTCTCTTTCCCTGCCTTAGGTGTTTCCTGTCACTTCTCTGCTGAATTCCAATGTCCTCTCTCAGATGCTGTATGCGAAATGTGATTATCTATTTACTATTTTGGTTCTTCTTTGTGGATGAAGTAAGTGCCAAATGACTCTAGTCAGCCATGTTTAGATTTTTATTTTTAATGAAGACCAGCTTAATAATTCTTTCAGGGTTTTGCCTTTTGTATTGTATCCAAAAAGTCATCATAAATCTCAAAGTCAAGATTTTCTCCTGTTTTCTAGGAATTTTACAGTTTTGCGTTTTACATTTAGGCCTGTGATCCATCAGAGTTAGTTCATGTGAATGGTGTAATGTCTATATGTAGAGTCATGGTTTTGCATGTGGATGTCCAGTTGTTACAGCACCATTTGTTGAAAAGACTGTATTAGCTACATTGTATTGTCTTTGCTTCTTTTTCAAAGATGGATTGACTCTATGTGGGTCCGTTTCTGGGATCTCTATTCTCTTCTATTCATCTATGTGTCTATACTTTCACCAATATCACACTCTTTTGCTTACTCTAGCTTTATAATGAATCTTGAAGACAGATACTGTCAGTCTTCAAATTTTGTTCTTCTCTTTCAATATTTTGCTAATAATTCTGTATCTTTTGTCTCTACATATGAACTTTAGAGTCAATATCCACAAAATAACTTCCTGAGATTTTGATTAGGATTGTACTGAAACTATAGATCACTTTGGGAAGAACTAAAAATTAGAGTGTATTTAATCCTCCTTTTGTTAGGGAGGCAGGAACCTAGAAGAACCAGAGTGACATCACTTTAAAATTCACTTCATTTTGAAACTAACAAGGCATATTGCTTGCCAGTCAGGACTCATGATCTTAAGATGTTTCCAGCTAAGGAAGCTGCTTGGTAATACCTCCAAGGACAAACTCTTACAACAACAGAAAGTCCAGATGTCCCAATACCCATAAAATATATGTTTTCAAGATAATTATAGTTATGATTTGAAGTACTTACACACTACAATATCCAAAGTAGTTTTATTTAAATCAATAGAATAATAAGTTTTGTCATGCTGTCAGCCCACCTGCACGTAAGGACAGCATAGTTTAGTCTTTACATAGACAAGACCCCTATATAAGAACAACTTAAAACAACAATGGCATGTTCCTCTCCTTGCTTCCTAAGGATACCCTACTCTGTAATGGAGTAGTTATTAATAAACTTGCTTCTTTCACTGTGCTCTGTGATTCATCGTTAATGATTTTCTGTGCGAGAGCCAAGAACACGCTCCTGGGATCTAGATCAAGACCCCTTTCTCCAGTAACACTTTCTATTAACATAAAATATATCTCCAACGATTGAATTCTTTTTTATTTCTTTCATCAGAGTTTTGTAGTTTTTCTCATATAGCTCTTGTACTTATTTTGTTAGATTTATACCTAAGTATGTCATTGTTTACATTTAGTTGTTTCTTGAGAGTTGATATCTCACTGTGTTGCCCAGGTTGGAGTGCAGTGGTTATTCATAGATGCTATTATAATGCAATGTGATCCCGAACTTCTGTCTCCAAGAGATCCTCCCATCTCAGCCTCCCAAGTAGCTAAGACTACAGGTATAGGCCACCACACTCAGCAGTATTTTATATTTTGATGTGCAAATGTAAATGTTTTTATGTTTTAAATGTCAAATTCCACTTTTTCATTGCTGTTATTTCCTTTGCATATTAACCTTTCCCTGAAATCTTGTTATAATTGCTTATTAGTTTTAGTTTTTGTTGTTGCGGATTCTTTTAGGTTTTTCCATAGATGATAATGTCACCTGCAAACAAAGACAGTTTTATTTCTTTCTTCCCAATCAATATACCTTTTACTTCCTTTTCTTGTCATTGTGTTAGCTGAGACTTCCAGTATAATCTTGACAACAACTGGTGAGAGGGGATGTCCTTTGCTTATTCCTAACCTTAGGGAAAAAGCTTCTAATTTCTTCCTGTTAATAATGATGTTAGCTCTAGGTTTTTTGTAGATATTCTTTACCAAGTTAGGAAGTTCCCTTTTATTTCTAGTTTGCTGAATGTTTTCATTATGAATGGATTTAGATTTTATCAAGTACATTTTGTGCATCTATACATATAATTGTGATTTTTCTTCTTTAGCTTACTAATGTGATGGCTTACATTAATTGATTTTCTAATGTTGAGCCAGCCTTGCATACCCATTCATGGTGTTCAACTCTTTTCATACATTGCAAGTTTCAATATGCTAATATTTTGTTTAGGAATTTTGTACCTATGCTTATGAAACTTATTGGTCTATAGTTTTTTTATTCTGATAAAATACATTTCTCTTGTTTTGGTATTAGGATGGTGCTAGTCTCATGGAATTAGTTAGAAAATATTCTTTCTGCTTCTATCTTACGAAAGAGCTTGTGAAGAATTGGTATAATTTCTTCCTTTAGTGTTTGTTAGGATTAATCAGTCAACCTATCTTGGCCTACTGCTTTCTTTTTGGAAGGTTATAAATTATTAATTTATAGGAAAGAGAAAGATAAAGGCATACAAATAGGAAGAGAGGAAATCAAACTATCTCAGTTTGCAGACAACATGATTCTATATCTAGAAAACTTTATAGTCTCAGCCCAAAACTTCCTTTAGCAGAAATCAACTTCAGCAAACACTCAGGAAACAAAATAAATGCAGACAAATCACTAGCTTTCCTATACACCAACAACAGCAAAGCTGAGAGTCAAAAAGAAACACAATCCCATTCAGAACTGCCACAGAAAGGAAAAAAATTAGAATACAGCTAACCGGGGAGGTGAGAGATCTCTACAATGAGAATTACAAAACACTGTACAAAGAAATCAGAGATGACACAAACAAATGAAAAAATATTTCATGCTCATAGATAGGAAGAATCAATACTACTAAAATGGTAATACCGCCCAAAGCAATTTATAGGTGTAATGCTATTCCTATCAAACTACCAATGACATTCTTCACAGAACTAAAATAAAAACTATTTAAAAATTTTTGGCTGAAAACCAAAGCAAAAAAGATCTCAACCTAGCCAAGGCAATTCTAAGCAAAAAAAAAAAAAAAAAAAAAAAAAAGTGCTGACAGCATCACACTATCCAACTTCAAACTATACTACAGGACTACAGTAACCAAGAAAAGTATGTTACCAGCACAGAAACAGATACATAGATCAATGCAACAGAATAGAGAGCTCAGAAATAAAGTCACAAGCCTACAACTTTCTGATCTTTGACAAAGCTGAAAAAAACAAGCAAAGACACCCTATTCAATAAATGGTGCTGGGATAACTGGCTAGCCATACACAGAAGATTGAAACAGGATTCCTTATACCTTTCCTTATACCATATGCAAAAATCAACTCAAGATGGATTAAAGACTTAAATGTGAAACCCAAAACTATAAAATTCCTGGAAGACAACCTAAGCAATAACATTCTGGACATAGGAATGAGCCAAGATTTCATGACAAAGATGCCAAAAGCAATCACAGTAACAGCAAAAAAATGGTAAGTTGATTCTAATTAAACTAAAGAGCTTCTGCAGAGAAAAAACTATCAACAGAGTAAGCTTACAACCTACAGAATGGGAGAAAATATTTGTAAACTATGCATCTGACAAAGGTCTAACAAGTACCATCCACAAATAACTTAAACACATTTATAAGAAAAGACATGCAATTCCAGTAAAAAGTGGGCAAAGGGCATGAACAGAGACTTTTCAAAAGAAGACATACATGTGATGAACAAGCATATGAGAAAAAGCTTAATATCACTGATCATTACAGAAATAAAAATAAAAACTACAATGGGATACTATCACACACCAGTCAGAATGACTGTTATTAAAAGTGTAAAATAACAGATGCTGATGTGAGTGTGGAGAAAAGGGAGCCCTTATACACTTTTGGTAGGAGTAGAAATTAGTTGAAACATTATGAAAACAGTACGGAAATTTCTCAAAGACCTAAAAAAAAAGAACTATCATTCAACCCAGCAACCCCATTACTATGAATTTACTCAAAGGAATATAAACCATTCTACCATAAAGACACATACATGCATCTGTTTATTACAGTAGTCACAATACTATTCATACTATTCACAATAGTGAATAGTGAATATTATAACATTATAATAATGTTGTAATATTGTGAATATTACAACACTATTCACAATAGCAAAAACATTAGATCCAACTAAGTGTCCATCAGTGGCAGTTTGGATAAAGAAAATCTGGTGGTTTCCGTTCCAAGATGGCCAAATAGGAACAACTCCTGTCTGCAGCTCCCAGCGTGATTGATGCAGAAGACAGGTGATTTCTGAATATCCAACTGAGGTACCTGGTTCATCTCATTGGGACTGGTTGGACAGTGGGTGCAGCCCACGGAGGGCGAGCCAAAGCAGGGCAGGGCATCGCTTCACCCCGGAATCGCGAGGGGTCAGGGAATTTCCCTGTCCTAGTCAAGCGAAGTCGTGACAGACTGTACCTGGGAAAATGGGACACTTCTGCCCAAATACTGCACTTTTCCCATGCTCTTAGCAACTGGCACACAAGGAGATTCTCTCCCCTGCCTCCTCCGCGGGTCCCACACCCATGGAGCCTTGTTCACTGCTAGCGCAGCAGTCTGAGATCGACCTGCAAGTCTGCAGCCTGGTGGGGGGAGGGGCATCCACCATTGGTGAGGCTTGAGTAGGTAAACAAAGCATCTCGGAAGCTCGAACTGGGCAGAGCCCACTGTAGCTCAGCAAGGCCTACTGCCTCTATAGACTCCACTTCTGTGGGCAGGGTTTAGCTCAACAAAAGGGAGCAGAAACTTCTGCAGACTTAAACTTCCCTGTCTGACAGCTCTGAAGAGAGCAGTGGTTCTCCTAGCATGGCGTTTGAGCTCTGAGAACAGACACACTGCCTCCTCAACTGGGTCCCTGACCCCCATGTAGCCTAACTGGGAGACACCTCCCAGTAGGGGCTGACAGACACCTCATACAGATGGGTACCCCCCTTGGATGAAGCTTCCAGAGAAAGGATCAGGCAGCAATATTTGCTGTTCTGTGATATTTGCTGTTCTGAAGCCTCCGCTGGTCCTCCCAGTCAAACAGGGTCTGGAGTGGACTTCCAGCAAACTCCAAGAGACCTGCAGCTGAGGGAACTGACTGTTAGAAGGAAAACTAACAAACAGAAAGGAATAGCGTCAACATCAACAAAAAGGGCATCTAAACCAAAACCCCATCTGTAGGTCACCAACATCAAAGACCAAAGGTAGATAAAACCACAAAGATGGGGAGAAACCAGAGCAGAAAAACTGAAAATTCTAAAAACCAGAGCGCCTCTTCTCCTCCAAAGGAACACAGCTCCTTGTGAGCAACGGAACAAAGCTGGATGGAGAATGACTTTGATGAGTTGACAGAAGTAGGCTTCAGAAGGTCAGTAATAACAAACTTCTCTGAGTTAAAGGAGCATGTTCTAACCATCACAAAGAAGCTAAAAACCTTGAAAAATGGTTAGACGAATGGCTTCCTAGAGTAAAAAGTGTAGAGAAGATCTTAAATGACCTGATGGAGCTGAAAACCATGGCATGAGAATTTCGTGACGCATGCACGAGCTTCAATAGCTGATTTGATCAAGTGGAAGAAAGGGTATCAGTGACTGAAGATCAAATTAATGAAATAAAGTGAGAAGACAAGATTAGAGAAAAAAAGAGTAAAAAGAAATGAACATAGCCTCTGAGAAATATGGGACTATGTGAAAGGACCAAATCCATGTTTCACTGGTGTACCTGAAAGTGATGGGGAGAATGGAACTAAGTTGGAAAACACTCTTCAGGATATTATCCAGGAGAACTTCCCCAACCTAGCAAAGGAGGCCAACATTCAAATTCAGGAAATACAGAGAACACCGACAAAGATACTCCTCGAGAAGAGCAACCCCAAAACACGTAATTGTCAGATTCACCAAGATTAAAATGAAGGAAAAAATGTTAAGGGCAGCCAGAGAGAAGGGTTGGGTTACCCACAAAGGGAAGCCCATCAGACTAACAGCAGATCTCTTGGCAGAAACCCTACAAGCCAGAAGAGAGTGGGGGCCAATATTCAACATTCTTAAAGAAAAGAATTTTCAACCCAGATGGAAAGCAAAAAAAAAAAAGCAGGGTTTGCAGTCCTAGTCTCTAATAAAACAGACTTTAAACGAACAAAGATCAAAAGAGACAAAGAAGGCCATTATATAATGGTAAAGGGATGAATTCAACAAGAAGAATTAACTATCCTAAATATATATGCACCCAATACAGGTGCACCCAGATTCATAAAGCAAGTCCTTAGAGACCTACAAAGAGACTTAGACTCCCACACAATAATAATGGGACACATTAACACCCACTGTCAATATTAGACAGATCAACGAGACAGAAGGTTAACAAGGATATCCTGGACTTGAACTCAGCTCTGCTCTAAGTGGACCTAATTGACATCTACAGAACTCTCCACCCCAAATCAACAGAATATACATTCTTCTCAGCACCAGGTCACAGTTATTCTAAAATTGACCACATAATTGGAAGTAAAGCACTCCTCAGCAAATGTAAAAGAACAGAAATCACAACAAACTGACTCTCAGACCACAGTGCAATCAAATTAGAACTCAGGATTAAGAAACTCACTCAAAACTGCACAACTAAATAGAAATTGAAAAACCTCCTCCTTAATAACTACTGGGTAAATAATGAAATGAAGGCAGAAATAAAGATGTTCTTTGTAACCAATGAGAACAAAGACACGATGTACCAGAATCTCTGGGACACATTTAAAGCAGTGTGTAGAGGGAAATTTATAGCACTAAATGCCCACAAAAGAAAGCAAGAAACATCTAAAATTGACATCCTAACATCACAATGAGAAGAACTAGAGAAGCAAGAGAAAACACATTCAAAAGCTAGCAGAAGGCAAGAAATAATAAAGATCAGAGCAGAACTGAAGGAGATAGAGACACAAAAAAACCCTGCAAAAAATCAATGAATCCAGGAGCTGGTTTTTTGAAAACATGAACAAAGTTGATAGATCACTAGCAATACTAATAAAGAAGAAAAGAGAGAAGAATCAAATACATGCAATAAAAAATGATAAAGGGGATATCACCACCGATCCCACAGAAATACAAACTATCATCAGAGAATATTAAAAAAAAAAAAAAAAAAACACAAACCTCTACACAAATAAACTAGAAAATCTAGAAGAAATGGATAAATTCCTGGACACATACACCCTCCCAAGACTAAATTGGGAAGAAGTTGAATCCCTGAATACACCAATAACAGGCTCTGAAATTGAGGCAATAATTCATAGGCTACCAACCAAAAAAAGTCCACGACCAGATGGATTCACAGCCAAATTCTACCAGAGGTACAAACAGGAGCTGGTACTATTCCTTCTGAAACTATTCCAATCAATAGAAAAAGAGGGAATCCTCCCTAACTCATTTTACGAGGTCAGCATCATCCTGATACCAAAGCCTGACAGAGACACAACAAAAAAAGAGAACTTTAGACCAATATCCCTGATGAACATCAATGTGAAAATCCTCAATGAAATACTGGCACACCAAATCCAGCAGCTCTTCAGAAAGCTTATCTACCAAGATCAAGTGGGCTTCATCCCTGGGATGCAAGGCTAGTTCAACATATGCAAATCAATAAACATAATCCGTGATATAAACAGAACCAATGACAAAAACCACATGATTATCTAAATAGATGCAGAAAAGGCCTTCGACCAAATCCAACAGCCCTTCATGCTAAAAACTGTCAATAAACTAGATATTGATGGAATGTATCTCAAAATAATAAGAGGTATTTATGACAAACCCACAGCCAATATCATACTGAATGGGCAAAATCTGGAAGCATTCCCTTTGAAAACTGGCACAAGACAGGGATGCCCTCTCTCTCCACTCCTATTCAACATAGTGTTGGAAGTGCTGGCCAGGGCAATCAGACAGAAATAAATGAAGGGTATTCAATTAGGAAAAGAGGAAGTCAAATTGTCCCTGTTTGCAGATGACATGATTGTATATTTAGAAAACCCCATCTTCTCAGCCCAAAATCTCCTTAAGCTGATAAGCAACTTCAGCAAAGTCTCAGGATGCAAAATCAATGTGCAAAAATCACAAGCATTCCTATACGGCAATAACAGACAAACAGCCAAATCATGAGTGAACTCCCATTCACAATTGCTACAAAGAGAATAAAATACCTAGGACTCCAACTTACAAGGGATGTGAAGGACGTCTTCAAGGAGGACTACAAACTGCTGCTCAATGAAATAAAAGAGGACACAAACAAGTGGAAGAACATCCCATGCTCATGGATAGGAAGAATCAATATCGTGAAAATGGCCATACTGCTCAGGGTAATTTATAGATTCAATGCATCCCCATCAAGCTACCAATGACTTTCTTCACAGAAATGGAAAAAACTACCTTAAAGTTCATATGGAACCAAAAAAGAGCCTGCATTGCCAAGACAATCCTAAGCCAAAAGAACAAAGCTGGAGGCATCATATTCCCTGACTTCAAGCTATACTACAAGCCTGCAGTAACCAAAACAGCATGGTACTGGTACCCAAACAGAGATATAGACCAATGGAACAGAACAGAGGCCTCAGAAATAACACCACACATCTACAACCATCTGATCTTTGACAAACCTGACAAAAACAAGAAATGGGGAAAGGAGTCCCTATTTAATAGATGGTGCTGGGAAAACTGGCTAGCCATCTGTAGAAAGGTGAAACTGTATCCCTTCTTTACACCTTATAGAAAAATTAATTCAAGATGGATTAAAGACTTCACTGTTAGACCTGAAATCAGAAAAGCCCTAGAAGAAAACCTAGGCAATACCATTCAGGACATAGGCATGGGCAAGGACTTCATGACTAAAACACCAAAAGCCATGGGAACAAAAGCCAAAATAGACAAATGGGATCTAATTAAACCAAAGAGCTTCTGCACAACAGAAGAAACTACCATCAGAGTGAATAGGCCACCTACAGAATGGGAGAAAATGTTTGTAATCTACCCATCTGACAATGGGCTAATATCCAGAATCTACTGAGAACTTAAACAAATTTACAAGAAAAAATCAAACAACCCCATTAAAACGTGTGCAAAGGATATGAACAGACAGTTCTCAAAAGAAGATATTTATGCAGCCAACAGACACATGAAAAAATGTTCATCATCACTGGTCATCAGAGAAATGCAAATCAAACCACAATGAGATACCATCTCATGACAGTTAGAACGGTGATCAATAAAAAGTCAGGAAACAACAGATGCTGGAGAGGATGTGGAGAAATAGGAACACTTTTACACTGTTGGTGGGTGTGTAAATTAGTTCAACCATTGTGGAAGACAGTGTGGGAATTCCTCAAGGATCTAGAACTAGAAATAACATTTGACCCAGCAATCTGATTACTGGATATATACCCAAAGGATTATAAATCATTCTACTATAAATACACATGCACATGTATGTTTATGGCAGTGCTATTCACAATAGCAAAGATGTGGAGCCAACACAAATGTCCATCAATGATAGACTGGATTAAGAAAATCTGACACATATGCACCATGGAATACTATGCAGCCATAAAAAGGATAAGTTCATGTCCTTTGTAGGGACCTGGATGAAGATGGAAACCATCATTCTCAGCAAACTATCACAAGGACAGAAAACCAACCACCACATGTTTTCACTGATAGGTGGGAATTGAACAATGAGAACACCTGGACACAGGGCGGGGAACATCACATACCGGGGCCTGTGTATTAGGTATTAGGAGAAATACCTAATGTAAATGATGAGTTGATGGATGCAGCAAACCAACATGGCACATATATATCTATGTAACAAACCTGCATGTTGTGCACATGTACCCTAGAACTTAAAGTATAATAATGAAAAAAGAAAATCTGGTACATATACACCATGGAAAACTATGCAGCAATAAGAAAAGAATGAGATGTCCTTTTCAGGAACGTGGATGGAGATGGAGGCCATTATCCTTAGCAAACTAATGCTGAAACAGAAAACCAAATATTGCATGTTCTCACTTATAAATGGGAGCTAAATTATAAGAACATATGGGCGGAGTAGAGAAATAGACACTGGGGGTTCCTTGTAAGTGTGTGTGTGTGTGTGTATATATATATGTGTGTGTGTATATATATTATATATATATATATGAGTTGTGTGTTTTGATCTACTTGGACAAGCTCTGTCTTTTAATTGGTATATTTAGACTATTGACATTCAAAGTGATTATTGATATACTTGGATTAATATATACCATATTTGTTACTGTTTATTTGTTGTTCTGGCTCTTTGTTTCTATTTTTGTCTTACACTCTTTTTTCTGCCTATTGTTGTTTTAATTGAACATTTTATATAATTTTGCTTGTTCTTTTTCCTTAAAAATACTGTTAAACTGTTTTATTTCCTTTCTTAGACGTTTTTCCCTATGGTTGCCCTAGAGTTTGCAATATACATTTACAAGTAATGCAACCCACTTTTGAATAAGATGATAACAAAATAATACTGATTCCCTTTTCCTGTCCTTCATATCCCCACTGTTATTCATTTTATTATATACATACTTACATAAGAATATGCCACACAAGATATAAATATAAGCATATAAAATTTAATATGTTATTGCCATTATTAGTTTGAACAGTTATTTGTCAATTAAGAATGAGAAAAAATAAAAGTTTTTATTTTATATTAACTTATTTCTTTTTTTGGCAATTTGACTTTATTTATTTATTTATTTATTTATTTATTTATTTTTAATTATACTTTAAGTTCTAGGGTACATGTGCACAACCTGTAGGTTTGTTACATGTGCCATGTTGGTGTGCTGCACCCATTAACCCGTCATTTACATTAGGTATATCCCCTAATGCTATCCCTCCCCACTCCCCCAACCCTATGACATGCCCCGGTGTGTGATGTTCCCCTTCCTGTGTCCAAGTTTTCTCATTGTGCAATTCCTACCTATGAGTGAGAAAATTTTATGTAACTCTGCATTTCTGAACCTATATTACTTTCCTTATCTCTGAAAAAGTTTTTTTTGGAATGTTTTTTGCAAAGCAAGTCTACTGGAAAAAAAAAAATTACTTCAATCTTTGTTTGTTGGAGAAGTCTCTATTTCTCCTTCACTTTTAAAGGACAATTTTGCAGTTCATAAAATTTAAGTTTTTTTTTTTTTTGTCTCTAAACACTTTCAATATTTCATTCTACTCTCTTCTTGCTTGCATGGTTCTGTAAAGAAGTAGCATGTAATTCTTATCTTTTCTTCCTACTGTGAAAGAGTAGGTTCACTTATATCCTTTCTTCTGTGCTTTCAACATCATAACACCACAATTTTTGGTTATATTCGCAATCACTAAAAAGTATACATCGCTGACCAACTAATATGCTATGGTTTTCTTTTTTTTTTATTTCAATAGTTTTGGGGGAACAGGAGGTGTTTGGTTGTATGTGAAAGTTCTTTAGTGGTCATTTCTGAAATTTTGGTGCACCTGACCCCCAAGGGGACTCAGGGGGAAGGGTGCGAGGGTGGTGAAGGATAAAAAGCCACACAGGAAGGTCGAGAGATGGCATCTAACTTGGACCTCTCAGGAGATATCGATAATTGTAATAAATGCTTTATTTAGGAAGTAAAAACCAGAAGAAACAACTGAATGAGTTGAAATGGTTGCTTTTGGCAAGCAGTTTGGTGTGGAGTAGGAAGCATGTTACTTTTGTTACAATTCTTTAGCGTATTATGACTCTGTAAACACTCTTTACACATTACTTTGTGGAATGAAACTGAGACCCCAAAGTCCCTAGGATGGATACGATGGCTAGCTCAGACTAGAGTTGGGTATTTCCTTTCTCTTGTATTAAATTCTAGAGTGAGTTACAGCTGAAAATTTCCCTTCTCCGAGGTCAGTTAGGCTCTGATAAAATCCTAGCAGGTTAAGCTCTGGTTACCTAGTTTTTCCTGAGGACATATTTTGTTAAGATGAACAGTGTTCTGGCATATTTCAAAATGATTTCTTTTTCCTATTCCCCGCTGGAAGCATGAGGGCATTTTTCTCTGATATTTAGTGCAAGAACCTGGTTGAGCTCCTGCAGGTAAAACTCACAAAAGTGTCGGAGTCCCTTCTAATACTGGGTACCCTGGAATTTTTAACTGTGAAACTTATGCACACGTAGCCTCCAGAATTTTGCTGACTATAATTCAAGTTTTCTTACTCCAGTACTGGTTCCTATGAAGTTTTCTGCTCTGGCATGTTATGACTCTATACCCGCTTGTCTGTCTTTTCAATTTTCAGGGCAGTCATTTTCTGTGAACTCAATTATGTGATGCATCTGAAAAAAGTTGCTGGTTTTTTGGATTGTTCATCTTTTTATTTGTTAGGATGGAGCAGTGACTTCCAAGCTCCTTATATGCAGAAATGGAAATTAAAATTACAACTTTTTTTTACTTGAGTTTTGTTACAAATATAATGGGCTATGATTTTGTTGCTCAACATTAACTTTCTCAATCAGTATGCTTAATATTCATAACAACACTTTTGTACATATGGAACTTGGGATGAAAGAGATTAAATGACTTGCATAAGGTCACAGAGTAAATAAGTGGTGAATCAAGGGACTTCAACCCAGGCTTGTCTGACACAAAAATAAGTGCATTTTAGCCTATACCACGTGGTCTCTGGGGCTCGCTCTAGGGTAGGCAGATATGATCTGCCTTGTACTTGAAAAAGAATAGCTAATTATTGGATTTTCTATGAAAATATGTTAGGGAATGGCAGAGATTAGGATTAACCCTCCTCAAATCTCATGGACTGAGGGGGAATGTGTGGTCCCCAAAGTAAATCAAGGGGTCTATAATGCAGAATTCTAAGATGGCCTCCAAGTTCTTGCCGTGTTATGTATACCCTGTATAATTCTCTCCTCTTGAGTTTGGGCAGGACCTGTGAATAGATTATATGGCAAAGGTGAAAAGATTTTTCAGATATAAATTCCCTAACTAGTTGATTAGGAGCCAATCAAAAGGGATAGTATACTGGCTGTGCCTGACCTAATCAAGTGAGCCCTTTTAAAAAGGGACTAAGCCTTCTCTAAAGTCGTAGTCTCAAAGCAGCAAAGATACCCTTTTGCTGGCCCTGAATAAATAAACAACCATGTTGTGAACTGTCTGTGAAGAGGGGAAGCCATTAGGATCTGAGATCCTTGGTTCTACAGCAGCAAGGAACTGAACTCTACCGATAATTTAAATGAGACTGGAAGCAGATCCCCACCTCCAGATTAGCACATAGCTCAGCTGACATACATGATTGCAACCTTATAAAACCCTGAATTGAGGATGCAGTGTAGCTGTGCCTAAACTACTGATGCATAGAAACTGTAAGGTGAAAATAAGTGTTGTTTTAAGCCATTAATTGTGTGATAATTTGTTATGCAAAATGGAAAATTAATGCAAGGTCGTTATCTTGTTTGGGGCAGAGTAAAATATCAGCCACCTTTGTCTTACTCCATTTAGTGCTGCTATAATGGAATACCTAAGACTGGGTAATTTATAAAAAAGAGCAATATGTTTCCTCACAGTTCTAGAGACTGGGAAGTCCAATATTAAGATGCCAGCATCTTGTGAGGACCTTCTTGCTGCTTCATCACATGGTAGAAGGCATCACATGGTGGAAGGGTGAAGAGAGAGAGAACGAAAGGGAGCTGACTTGCCCTTTTATAATAGCATTAATTCCACCCATGAGGGAGGACACCACATGGCCTAATCACCTCTCAAAAGTCCCAGCTCTTTGCCAGACTTGGTGGCACATGCCTGTAGTCCTGTAGTTCAAGCTACTTAAGAGGCTGAGGTGGGAGGACCATTTGAGCCCCAAAATTCAAGGCTGCAGTGAGCTATAATTGCAGCACTGCACTTAAGCCCGAGCAACAGAGTGAGACATCATCTTAAAATTTAAAACGTCCCTAGTCTTAATGCTGTAACAATGGCAATTAAATTTCAACATGAATTTTGGAGAGGGTAAACATCCAAACCATAGCAACTCCCTCCAGGTCTCCCTCCTGCTCTAGGTGTTCTGCCTAGCTGCCTAGAGAAAGTGATGTAAAAAGTTGAGGCATAAATATCAGAAATAGCTATCTATGCAAAGAAGAATATAAATATTTCAGAAATAGAGACTAACTTGTATAAAGGGCTAGAGGTGAAAAAGAGAGAGAAAGCCTCATTCTGATTTGAGATATCACAAAATGCTTTTTAGAAAAGCTGAGACTTACTGTATTCATGAGAAAGAAAAAGGAAATCCTCAAATCCCTCCTTCTGCCATTGCAGCTTACTTGGCATAATGTCTGTTGAGGATGTCTCAGAGTACATTTTATTTACCCCACCAAGTTTTAGGCTGTTTTTCAGATGGCAGTGAAATAATTAATCACCACCAGAAGTTTGAAAACAGTCCATTCAGTGAGGAGAGAAAAAATTTTCTGTCAACTGACTTGGAGACCAAACAAGTAGATGATTGAATTTCTTTCCTTAGGAAGGGACCAGCTGACACAGTAATTGAGAAAAGCAGAATTTCCTCCTATCCCTAGAGAAGAAAGGGGTTTCATTTTTACAGTTGATATATTCCCTCTGAGTGGGGAGGCATTTTATCAATTCACTTCATGTTGTGATTTAATTTCATTTCTCTTAAACTAATTAAATACTGACTTCCTTCTGCTTCCACACTCAGTGGGTAGTGAGGAGAGATTCTAGATTGGCCTCTGATGCCTGAGGTCAGAGGACCAGAACCCGGAAGTGGGCTCTGTAGCTTCTTTTAAAAAATAACTTTTTTGGCCAGACGTGGTAGCTCATGCCTGTAATCCCAGCACTTTGGGAGGCCGAGGTAGGCAGATCACCTGAGGTCAAGAGTTCGAGACCAGCCTGACCAACATGGTGAAACTCCGTCTCTACTAAAAATACAAAAAATTAGCTGAGCGTGGTGGTTTGCCCCTGTAGTCCCAGCTACTCGGGAGGCTGAGGTTGGAGAATTGCTTGAACCCGGGAGGTGGAGGTTCCAGTGAGCTGAGATCATGCCATTGCATTCCAGCCTAGGTGACAGAGCGAGACTTCATCTCAAATATAAAAACAAAACCAAAAAATATCTTTATTTTATTATTGAGGTATAATTCACATAAACATTAACTTCACCATTTTAAGGTCTACGATCCAGTGGTTTTCAGTGAATTCACTGCATGGTATAACCATCCAATCATCTAATTCTAAAACTTTTCTACTCCTCTCTTCCCATAGTATCTCATACCTACTAGCAGACAACCCCGATTCCAATTCCTCCTTATTCCACCACCAGGTAACAATTTATCAGCTTTCTGTCACTATGGAATTGCCTATTCTGTATACTTCAAACAAGTGGAATCATACAATATGTGGGCTTTGGTATTTGGCTTCTTTCACTCAGCATGTTTTCAAGGTTCGTCCATGTCACAGCATATACCAATATTTCACTCCTTTTTATAGCTGAATAATATAACATCATATATATACATATATCATTTTTTAATCCATTGATTCATTGATAGACATTTGTTGTGTTTCCACTTTTTTGCTATTATGAATAATCCTCCTTATAAACATTTTTGAAAATGTTTTTGTGTGAAAATATGTTATCAGTTATCTTGGATATATACCTAAAAGTTAAATTTCTGGGCCATGTAGTAATTCTATATTTAACATTTTGAAGAACTGCTAAAGTTTTTGTGTTCTACCAGCAGTGCAAAAGGGTCCCAGTTTCTGTACATCCTCACCAATGCCTGTTATTTTCCACTTTCTTTATTTTATCATAAGCATCATAGTGGCAGTGAAGTAGTAGCACATTGTGGTTTTGATGTGTATCTCTCTAATAACTAATGATGCTGAGCATCTTTTCATTGGCTTATTAGCCATTTGTATATCTTCATTGTTATGGTACCTCTTCAAATTATTTGCCTATGTTTTAATTTGATTGTGTTTTTGTTGTTGAGTTATAGGAGTTATTTCTATATTCTAGATATTAAACCTCTATAAAGTATGATTTGCAAATATTTCTACCATTTTGTGAGTTGTCTTCCCACAGTCCTGATAGTGCTTTTAATGCACAAAAGTTTTAAATTTTAATCAAGTCTAATGCATCTAGTTTTTGTTTGGTTGCCTATGATTTTGGTGCCATATTTAAGAAACCATTGTCGAATACAAGATCTTGCCGATTTGCCCCATGTTTACTTTTAAGAATTTTTATAGTTTTTGGTTCTTACATTTATGTCTTTGATCCATTTTGAATAATTTTTGATTATGGCATGAGGTGTGGGTGCAGATTCATTCTCTTGCATATAGATATCCAACTGTCCCAGCGCCATTTTATAAAAAGACTATACGTTTACCATTGGATGGTCTTGGCACCTGTGTCAAAAATTAATCACACACGGATGTATGGATTTATTTCTGTACTCTCAATTCTGTTCATTGGTCTATATGTCCCTCCTTATACTAGTACTACACTGTCTTGATTACTCTAACTTTGTAGTAAGCTTTGAATTAACTTGAGAAGTCCTCCATCCAACTTTGTTCTTTGCAGTGTTTTCTTTTCTTTTTATAACAGACAGAATACTGCCACATTCCCCAGGCTAAAGTGTAGTGGCTATTCACAGGCACAATCATTACCACACTACAGTCTCGAACTCCTGGGTTCAAACGATCTTCCTGCCTCAGTCTCGCAGGTAGCTAGGACAATAGGCACGTGCCACTCCACCTGACTTTGTAGTAAGTTTTGAGCTTGCTCACCCTTTGCAAAGTGTGAATCCTCCATCTCTGTTCCTCTATTTTGGCTATTCTGGGTCTCTTGCATTTTCTTTATAAATTTTAGCATCAGCTTGCCCATAGCTTCTTAAAGTGAGCTGAGTTTACAGCCATAATCCTAGTTTGTTTTAAGTTACTGGCTCTTTTTATTTTTGAGCAGATGGGGATGAGAGATAGAGCAGACAACAGGGCTATAGGCTCCAAGCCCTCAGGACTATAGTGAGTCTGGGTAACATGGTTCACTAAGAGAGCAGCAAGATTCTGAATGCAGCACTTCAAAGCTTTCATATGCATGTGAATCATGCAGCAGTCTGGTTCTAATACAGGTTCTAATTTAGTAGGTCTGAAGCTATATTAGTTCATTTTCACACTGCTATAACAAAATACTTGAGACTGGGCAATTTATAAAGGAAGTAGTTTTATTTGACTCACAGTTCCACATGGCTGGGGAAACCTCAGGAAACTTACAATCATGGTGGAAGGCAAAGGAGAAGCAAGTACCTTCTTCACAGGGCTGTAGGAGAGAGAGAATAGCAAACGGGGCACTGCCAAACACTTTTAAAGCCATCAGCTATTGTGATAACTCACTCACTATCATGAGAACAGCATGGGTGACACGTCCGCCATGAGCCAATCACCTCCCAGCAGGTCTCTCCCTCGATACATGAGGATTACAATTCAAGATGAGATTTGGGTGGGACACAGAGCCAAACCATATCAGAGGCAGAGTCTAAAACTGTTTCTGACAAACTCTTAGGTGACACTGATGCTGCTGGTCACTGAAGCATACTTTGGCAAGCAAAGCACAATTGACATTACTAAGAACTATCCAGCAGTCCAACAAAGGAGGTAAAGCATTGAGACATTCAAACTGTTCCACCTAGAAAAAGAAAAACAGAAAAGAAAAGAAAGAAAAGTCTATAAGGGGAAATAAGGGGACTTGGCAAAGACCACAAAACTAGGTAGCAGCAGAGTTGGGTTTAGGAATTCTGGTTTCAGACGCTGAGTTAAATGTTTATTCCCCAATACGTGGCTGCCTCCTATGTCAATTACCATTCATTCCACCCAAAGTACTTCTCCTCCCAAGATTCCCATCCAATTTCTCTTTTGTTTATTGCTTTTTTCAGCAGATTTCTTCAAAAGATACACATTAGAGTTAAAAGGGGCATGCAAGTGTGGTGGGTGTTCACATAGGGAACTATCTGTAGTACCCTAGTGCTATTTCTGGGCACAGAACTGACAGACTATATCTATGTAGGTAAAGTAGTCATCTCAGTCTGTTTACAGATACATTAGAATGTGTTATTCTGTATGTTTGTGGGGAAAAAAAGTAATTTAACCACAGCTATGGTTTGGATATTTGACCCCTCCAAACCTCATGTTGAAATTTGATTTCCAATGTTGGAGGTGGAGCCTAACAAAAAGCTGCAAACAAAGAAGAAATTGACTGGGGTTCTTGGGAGAAGTACTTTGGGTAGAGTAAAAGGTAATTGACATGGGAGACAGCCACAGGTTGAGGAATAAACACATAACTGTTCATAAGTGTTGCTATAAAGAAATACCTGAGTCTGGATCGTTTACAAAAAAAAAAAGTGATTTATTTGGTTCATGGTTCTGCAGGCTGTGCAAGAAGCATGGTGCCAGCATCTGGTTCTGATGAGGGCCTCAAGCTGCTTTCACTCCTGGTGAAAGGCAAAGGGGAAATGACATGCGCACATCACCTTGTGAGAGAGAGTGGAAGAGAGAAAGAGTAAGTAGGGAGTGCCAGGATCTTTGCAACAACCAGTTCTCCTGGGAATTAATAGTGTGAGAATTCACTCATTACTGTGAAAATAGCACCAAACCATTAATGAGGGATCTGCCCCTATGACCCAAACACTTCCCATTAGGCCCCACCTCCAACATTGGGGATCAAATTTCAACATAAGCTTTGGAGGGGCCAAATATGCAAACTACAGCAGTGGCTAAATTACCTTTCTCCCCCTACTAACATACAGAATTGCAAGTTCTATGGGTAGTAGGCAAAATTCTAAGATGGTCTCCAAGATTCCTCATACCCTTTACAACCCCAGAACAGTGACTATAATAAATTTCATTTCCATGATTTGGTTATGTTATATTGATTTTATAGAAAGTGTGATTATTTAGGTAGTCCTGATCGAATCACATGAGCCCTTCAAATCTAACATCATAGCCAGGGAAGTAAGAGATTTGAAGCACAAAGGCAAATTTGACATGCCATTGTCTGCCTGAAGATGGAGGGAATCATGTCCCAACAAAATCGGGACCTCGGTCCGACAACTGCAAGGAACTAAATTCTGCCGACAAGGAGAATAAAATTGGAAGCAGACTATTCCCCAGAGACTCCAGACAAAAACTTCGGTCCTGGTTGCTGGATATCTGACTTACAAAACTGTGAGCTAATAAATGGGTATTTTTTAAGTCACTAAGTTTGTGGTAATTTGCTATACAGTGATAGAAATACTATGCCTTTTTGATGAATGACTGGACTGTGTACCTATATTCCCCTCACTGTCATGGCACTCAGAGTCACATTTGTGGCAAAAATGTTAACAGTTATAGAGGACTTTACAATGTGTAAGTCTATTTTCAATATTTTTATCTTTGTCATGTCTTCCTCTAATTTTGTGTATTTTGCTTGATTTTTCTATCCCTAATTATGTTTTAACATTTCATTTTATACAATCCTTTTTTAGTCTCATTGTAAAAGCAATATGTGCTCATTGTAGAAGTGTGGAAAATACAGTTAGGAACAAGAAAAAAAAAATAGGCATTAGAATTCTATCACTTCATCTGGAAAAAACAACTGTTAATGTTTTGCTGTATTCTTCCCAGTCTATTTCCCTGTGTCCATATGTATATTTTTATGTAATGAAATCACACTGTATTATTATGCATAATCTTGTTGCAAGCTGCCTCAAAACTTTTGAGGAAAAACAAGAAAGAAGTTAACATGTGTTCAATGGTTTGAAGGTAGTTTTCTTTGAGCAGCTCGTTGTTGAGGTCAGCATATCTCACCTTTTTTGTTCTTTTCCTTGTTTTTCCCATGACACTTAGTGTTCATCTCTGTTGAGGGTCCCTGAGACCACCTCCAGATTCAATTATTTGCTAGGAGGACTCAAGACCCATGATTTATTATGGCATGAAGATACAAGGAAAACCCAGCAAAATTGCATGGGCACACATTCTGATGGAAATCTGGAACAAGATTTCAAAAGTCCTCTCCTAGGGAAGCCACAGAAGACACAAAGACACATATTTAATTCCTCTAGTGTAGAATTGTGGCAACACATGTGAAGTGTTATCTACTAAGGAAACTCATTAGTGACTCAGAGTTCAAGGAATGTATTGAGACTGGTCATTAGGCAACCTCTGCCCAGCATGTACCAGAATTCCAAACTTCCAGAAAGAAAGCAGGTGTTTAGCATAAATCATATTGTTTAAACAAACAGCTTAGGCACAGTGATGTGCTCTTCAATTAGCAAGTAGTGGGAGCCCTCCAAAATCCAAATTCCCCAAGTACAGCCAACTGCCAACTCTGTAAGCATGTCTTTCTAAGGATAGTAGACCTGCTATGTTAAATCTTTCTGCATATCACCTGAGTACCACACTCTCATGGTTCTCCTGCGCTTATGTACAATACCTAGCACCTTAGATATTCTCTCTCACATAGAGTATAATAGAATATGGATAAGTGATAATAAGCTCGATTTATTTTTAAAGTCAACCATTAACATATGTCTATTAAATGTATATTAAGGTAATTATTAAGATAGATGGATAGAGGACCACGAAAGACCAATACCATGCTGAACCAGGGCTCTGGGTGGCCTACCTAGAAAGTCTGGATTTAGAGTGCTGCCTCTACTTCCTGAAGGTTTATTTCTGCCTTTCCCCACCAGAATCAAGACTCCTAGATAAAGGTCAGGCCCAGAGTTTCATGATGTGCTATAAGGTTAAGACCGAGACTTGTGGTCAGGTGCGGTAGCTCATGCCTGTAATCCCAGCACTTTGGGAGGTTGAGGTGGGCAGATCACCTGAGGTCAGGAGTTAGAGACCAGCTTGGCCAACATGGAGAAACCCCATCTCTACTAAAAATACAAAATTTGCCAGGTGTGTTGGCGCATGCCTGTAATCCCAGCTACTCGGGAGGCTGAGACAGGTGAATCGCTTGAACCCGGGAGGTGGAAGTTGCGGTGAGCTGAAATTGCTCCATTGCACTCCAGCCTGGGCAACAAGAGCAAAACTCCATCTGAAAAAAAAAAAAAAAAAAAGAAAAAAGTTCAAGACTTGTCTCACAGAGCTTTGCACAATGAGGGGCGGTACATTATCTCAGAGGACTTTTCCTCACTGATCCAGGCCCATGTTGAGGTGACTAGAAGGAAAGCATGTCCTTGTCTTTGCTCTTAAGTTTCCTGTGATTTTTCTGTCTTCAGATGTGTCACTTATATTTATAAATCTGGGTCTCTAAGATTTGCCTTTCATTCTGGGGACACCTGATAGACGTGGAGCATATTTGGGTATGCTTTTGTCCCTACACAAGAATTGCTTTTACCTTGGGATTAAGATGTGTCTTTGAAAATGAAGAGGAGTTTCTAGGGTACCTTCTAGTTCATAGGGGGCCTGCTACTTTGTAGGGTGCCTTCTTTATGGATTAGCAAAAGTAAGCCCTCCTGGGTTTATGCAGCCCCGGGGCTTCGTGAGTGCACTTGGGACAATTGTCAGAAAAATGCTCCCTCTGGGAGGGGAAAGTAGCTCCACACCATTGTTCCAGTCTTGGAGAGGAGAGCTATGGCTGGATTTCAGTTCCCACTCACCACCTCTGCTGGGCACCTTTTGTGTTAACACAATTGAGTACAACTGCATATGATGGGAAGGTTGGTGGATGTGGGGCTATCTGTCGATGCATGTTTTGGGGGGTATAGCACTATATCCCTGTATCATCTCCTTTAAGAACCAAAGTGCCCTATCTTGTTCTCTACCCTTCCAGTGAGGAAAACAAGTTCTCACAGCCAGATGGATTATTTTGAGTCAGCTGTCACAAGTGGAATAACAGGGAAGGGACTGCTTAATGAAGAGGAGTAGCATGGTTCTTCATCAGTTTATTTCATCATGGAGAATATACATAACTCGTTATTGAATTATTATGCTCAAGGGTTCTCATAGCTACCTTTAAAATATGATAAGTTAAATATTGAGACGTGAAAAATAAAATTTTAGCAAGGCAAAGCTGCCTTACTACCTATGATGTTGATGTCATTTAAGAACCTCAATAAGCCTTTGTTTCTTCGTCTGTAGAATGAGGGTGAAAAATAATACCTAATTCCTAGGATTGTTCTGAAGGGTAAATGAAATGACATACAAATCAACAAATGCTAGTTTCCTCTTCAATCTTTCCCTTTTTTTCTAATTCCCCACATTTATATAGTATTGAGATTACAAAGCACTTTTATTTCAAAAGACAGCTGATTCTCAAAATTGACCTAAAAGGTAAACAATGAGGAGGAATAAAAGACCTCAGATTCCAGCAGGCCCAGATACATGTTTACATGTCTGAGTATGAGTTTCAAATACAATCTCTTCTGTCTTCATTGTTCATATTATAAATAGGACACAATGAGAGCCTGTTGGAAAAACCAACCACATATAAAAATCCCTCTAGTATTTGGGGAAGATTTCACCACATGGCAACTGGGTCTTGTTTTTTTTCATGGGCAAGAAGCATGGATAAAATGGTACTTTAACTGGTTGGATCTGTCCTGTTTCAGTTGAGTTTTATGCATAAAGGAGTCTTCATTACATGGCTGTGTGTTACCTGCTTCAATCTCTCTTAATTGTTAAAAACAGAATTCTTAAAATTGGCAGTCCTATAAAAGAGGATTTACAAATAGAGAATATAGTACAGAGAAATGTTATATTATTCAAAGCACTTAAGTTCTATTTTTAAACATTTTACTGTTTTGTGAAAGAAAGTTATTGTCTGCCCAGTTTTGCCAAGTCAGAATGTACTGCTGTGAATGAAACAAAATATTCACTCAGGGACATGCTGGTACACTGAAAATTTATCCTCCTAAAAAATAATTCTTCAGATTCTTCTTTTGTGTCTGAAGTAAGATTCTTTGGGCTGCAACTAACTGAAACTTCCACTCAATATATCACAAGCCAAAAATCAGAAATTTTATTGACAAGATACTGAAATCTCTTGTGAAGTCTAGGGGGAGAGGACAGTTGGGCATCACAAAAAGCAGAAAGCAAGGGCTGGAAAAGCCTCAGGAGATCAGCCTTCAATTAGTTACTGTCACTTCAATTCTGTTTTTCTCTAAGATTTTGCCTTATTTTTAACTCACTTTTCAAACTACCTTTCACTGTTTCAGCATTTGTAGGACAGAAGGTTGCTGCTGTAAGGAGGTGGGTCACGTGACCAATTTTAGTCCAATAATCTATGGCTAAGAGGGTCAGAGTGGGGAATAGATCAAAGGTGAGTCAATAAGATTATCTGCAAGACCAACTATGAGTTGCTTTAATGGGATGCTTGAACCAAGACCATGGAAACTTGAGAGGAGAACTGATCAATGCCCATTTAAGCAGGAAGTCTCTCTCCTTTTCCTTTGCTTGTTCAACCTGAATCTTCATATTTGCTTCTGTGTGCACACCACTTCATTCATTGTCATTCTCCATTTGTCTCTGCCATTCCCTGTAGGTCAGTTTTGATGGCTCCAGTGTGCAGCACGTGGCCAGACATGGCCGACTCACACTTTTTGCACACCAATGTGTCTTTTAGTCCAGACCAGTGGCAGAAACTAGCTAGTGTCTCCTAATACCAGTTCTAACTTTTAGAGAAAAAATGAGAATGGGTTGTTGTGAGGATCAAATGGGTTAATGTAGTCTAGTGTCCAGCACATCATAAGCACTCTATACGCATTAGCTATGCTTCTTCTACTTCAAAACCCTGTTTGGGTGTTCTCTGTCCAGTCTGCATGCTATTATCACTGCTCTCTTGGCCTCAGCTAGAATAAATCGCTTCTTTCCCACCCTTGCTGCTGGAGCTTATGCATGCTTATTTTTTTCACGGTGTATGTTCCCTATTGTATTACAGTTATTAACTGGTATGCCTGTTGCTTATTCTAGATGCTAAGCATCTTGTGGGTAGGAGCCATTTCCCTCTCTCTTTTAACTGATTGTTAGGGATGAGGTCTTATGCAACAGCACCTGATGCATGGTAAGGGCTCCAGAAATGTTTGCCAAACTGAATGGAAGGCGTCTGTAGGGGCAAGTTTCTCTTACTAATGGAAACTTGGGGATAAGCTGATTTTCTTTGGCCCTGCTCCCATGCCTTGACTTCCAAATAGCAAACTAAAAGGTAGACTTCCGAATTACAAGTTATCTTTAAGCACTTAGTTAATGTGGGCCAAAGGTCCCCTGGGTTATTTTAGTGGCTCACTGGTGCAGGAAGAGTTTAATCAAGAGTAACTTCATAGGAAGCAAGTGCGAATACAAGTTTAGCTCCTTCTGGCTCCAAAAGGTGACTCTGAATGGAAACATTGGGTTCAAATGTCTGTGTGGTATACATGGTTGTCTACACAGGATCGTGTCCATGCTATAAGTTCAAGTGCTAATTAAGAAACGGATTAAAGCATCAACCTCACTCTTTGTTCCTGGCTTCTTTTCCTAGAATTCTCTATTCCCTTTGCATCCTTCTGTCTCACAGTCCTTGTAGCCCCTTCTTCTTCCTCTGCTACCTAGCCATTGTTCCCTGTACCCTTTCAGATGCCTCTTTGTCATTGGGTTTGTTTGTTGCAAGTGTATGGGTGTATATTTCCAGTGTTTTTAGTTTCGTGACATACAGGTCATCATAGCCCCCTGCACCTTTATTTCTAAGATTGTTGTCAACACACATCCACTTAAATTAGTGTTCTCATCTTAATCAATTTACCTGGAGGTAGTAAATGTTTATGCCGGAATAAAGAAAGAAGGAGGCAGGAGGAACAGAAAGAAAGGAGAGCTGAGGAATATCTTTCACTGTTTAACTTCCAAACAATCCAGGAAGGTAAGGAGGGCAATTCCTATGATCAATTCCAGGGAGAAAATGGGAATGGGAGGCAGTTAAGAGAAACCATTTGCTAATTGGGAACAAGGATAGAATTTGAAACCTAGGTCTTTCAATCCCTAGTCACTGTTTTTCTCTCCTAATGGAATGCTTCTCAAATATGCTGCCTTTAAAAAAGTGACATTTTTTTAATACCGTGGAAGAAACAATCGGGTCTTAAAAATTTAGACCAAGGGGTTGGCTAACTGTGGCCTATAGGACAAATCCAGCCTGCCACCTATTTTTGGATGTTCTGTGAGCTAAGAATGTTTTTTACATTGTCTAATGGTTAAAAAAATAAAAAGAATAATATTCCTTGGCATATGGAAGTGATATGAAATTCAAATTTTAGTGTCTATTAATAGTTTCATTAAAAT
This sequence comes from Piliocolobus tephrosceles, assembly GCF_002776525.5. Taxonomy (NCBI): domain Eukaryota; kingdom Metazoa; phylum Chordata; class Mammalia; order Primates; family Cercopithecidae; genus Piliocolobus; species Piliocolobus tephrosceles. Next base: position 8,565,311 of record NC_045445.1, on the reverse strand, counting down.
ACAGTCTAGCCCACTTATTTGCCTATGGCTACTTTCATGTGACAACGGTAGAGGTGAGTAGCTGCTTACATACAGACAGGAACTGTATGGACTACAACGCTGAAACTATTTGCTATGTGACCCTTCGTAGAAACACTTCTCTGGCCACTGATTTAGATCCTTGCTACCTAAAGTGCAGTCTATGCACCTGCAGCCTAGGAGTAACCTGGGAGCATGCGAGAAATGTAGAAACTCAGGCACTTTCCAGACCTATGGACTAGGGAGCTCCATTTTAATAAGAAGCTCTGGTGATTCATATGCACATTAAAGCCTGAGAAGCTCAAGCTCAGAAAATAGTTGACTGGGGCTTTCTCTTACTAGACAAGGAGGATGGTTACTGGAAAGAAAACAAGCCTAGGGGTTAGACAGGGATGAATGTAAAATTGGGTTTCTACTGCTGAGTGGCTTTAGTTTCCTCACCTGAAAAGTATGGATAAATATGCTTTCCTCATCAATTTCTTTTGGATTGGATGGTGTGTTAGCTTCCTAGGGTTTCTGCAACAAAATACCTTAAATTTGGTAGCTTAAAATGACAGAAATTTATTCTCTCACAGCTCTGGAAGTTAGAAGTCTGAAACCAAATGTCAGCAGAGCCATGCTGTCTCCAAAGGCTCTAAGGGACAATTTGTCCTTGCTTCTGCCAGCTTCTGATAATTCCAGGTGTTCCTTAGTTGTGGCAGTATAAACTCACTGCCCTCACATGGCTTTCCTCTCTGTGTGTCTCTTTATGTCCTCTCCTCTTATTATAGGGACATCAGTCATTGGATTTAGAAATCACTCTAAATCCATTATCACATCATCTCAAGATCCTTACCTAATTACATCTGCAAATAACTTATTTCCAAATAAGGTCACATCTGAGGTTCTGAGTGGATATTGATTTGACCCGAACATTAGTTAACCCACTTCAGATTACATAAATATAGTTCAAACGTCTGGTACATTGTGGGCATTTAAGACAGGTTTCCTATGCCTCTCTCCCTGCTTTTATTCAAATGACTCCAAGGCCGAGAATAGAGTGGGGACATGTTGCGGGAATCTCAATGGGTACCTTTCACATTGTGATAGAGGAACATCTCCTTCACCAGGACACAGAGATGAGGATATTTTCTTGTTCTTCTTTTTTTTATTATTATACTTTAAGTTCTAGGGTACATGTGCACAATGTGCAGGTTTGCTACATATGTATACTTGTGCTATGTTGGTGTGCTGCACCCATTAACTCATCATTTACATTAGGTATATCTCCTAATGCTATCCTTCCCCCCTCCCCACTCCCCACAACAGGCCCCGGTGTGTGATGTTCCCCTTCCTGTGTCCAAGTGATCTCATTGTTCAGTTCCCACCTATGAGTGAGAACATGTGGTGTTTGGTTTTCTGTTTTTGCGATAGTTTGCTGAGAATGATGGTTTCCAGCTGCACCCATGTCCCTACAAAGGACAAGAACTCATCCATTTTTATGGCTGCATAGTATTCCATGGTATATATGTGCCACATTTTCTTAATCCAGTCTGTCACTGATGGACATTTGGGTTGGTTCCAAGTCTTTGCTATTGTGAATAGTGCCGCAATAAATATACGTGTGCATGTGTCTTTATAGCAGCATGATTTATAATCCTTTGGGTACATCCCCAGTAATGGGATGGCTAGGTCAAATGGTATTTCTAGTTCTAGGTCCTTGAGGAATCGCCACACTGTTTTCCACAATGGTTGAACTAGTTTACAGTCCCACCAACAGTGTAAAAGTGTTCCTATTTCTCCACATCCGAGATGAGGATGTTTTCATGACATGCATCTTAGAGCTAAACCAGTTCTTTTCTCCTCTACATTTTGGAGCAAAAGTACCTTTCAAATGAAGGAACATATGAATGAAAAGAAATAAGCCATCAGCAAGAAGAGACTGACAGTGCAGTAGTTTTAAGTGAAGCTTTCATTCTCTCCTCTCTGCTACTTTTGTGCCTGCCTCGGGAGGAGATGAATATTCTCAGTGAAATTCCTGTAGGCCATGGCTTTCTGTTGTACTGGCTTTTCCTTACTATGAAACACATGTAGATCTCAAGAGAAAGTGAGTCAGGTACCAAATTTCAACTTTCTCATGAACAAATCTTAAACAGGCATTAGCTTGGGGGTAAATCAGATTTAGGGTCTCCTATTGGATATTACCGCTGGCAACTTTTAGATTGCCGAGTAATGTGACAAGCTATTGAACCAATTCCACAATCTTATCTCCCATTGCTTTTGTATATATAATCAACCACATCTGCTTTCTGAAGTTCTGGGTTGCACTGTCCTCTCATATTGCACGTCTATTACACGGATCTGGTCTCTTCTGTATTAATTACCCAATCAGCCACCAGTGGTGCACATTATAACTTTGCATTTCCTGTAAACAGCCTCCCAGATAGGAGATATGTTGAAATCTCCTCTGCACCCAGCAACCAAGTGCTGCAATTCTCAGCGCAGCATCTGTCTCAGAGCTGAAACAAATCAATACCTAAATGTGACTGCAGCTAGATTACTAACTCAATCTTTTGTTCTCCAAGGGGGAAAGAGGCGCAACCTCTAATACTGAGGAGTCTGCTAAACAAAAGTAGGAGCTTTGCTATTGGTAAGAAAAAATCTGCCAGGAAGGGGAAACCCTGATCTTGGAGGGGGTTTTATTTTTACATGTGTATAACATTTATTTTAAAGTAGAATTGTTTGGTTTTTATTTTCTGATCCTGTTTTGGATGAGGGGTATAAAATCATGCCCATTCAAACTCTGTTTTTCTGCATATTGTAGTTTAAAGAGAGTATGCTTTATTTTCCTACAGAAAAATTGGGAGAACCAAAGTATGTTGCCCCTAAAATAGGAAATACCATTGCCTTTGAAGAATTAAACTTGAAGCTCAGTAGATACTGGATTAAGGCAAAGTCATCCTAAAGCAGTGAGGTAATTCTCAATCCTGCCTGCATGTTAGAAACATCTAGAGAGCATTTAAAAAATGCTCTTGCCCCAGGCATGCCACCAGAGATTCTCATTTAATTGGACCAGAGTAGTGCCCAGGTGTTTTGTTAGAAGCTCCCAAAGTGATTCTCACCAGCTGTCAGGGTTGAGAATGTTGCCTTAAAGAAACAGAGTAGCTTATAGGCTTCAGTGCTTCACTCACATCACAGAATTCTTCTAAAGAAACAATGTGTCTTTCAGAAGGAGGGGTGTGCGTGTGGTTAGCTAAGGAAGTTCTGGAGAAAATCCTATCTTTGAGCCTTTCTCTAATCACCAGGTTTAAAATTTCATGCCTCATCTTCCAATCTCTATGTCTCTTACTTGCTTTAATTGTTTCCCTTTATACTATTTTCTATCCAGAATATGTGTGTCATGACAATAGATTGGTTTTGTGTCTGTTTTGTTGACAGCTGTATCTCTAATGCCTGTTAGACTATTTGAGACAGTCTAGCACATGGTAGTTATGTGGTAGACAGATATATAATGAATGAATGAGCAAAAGAATGAATAAATACGTAAATGAATAAGTGAAAGGGATCACAGAAGCAAGTATTCCTATTTCTTTGAAAGTAATTTCTACTGTGAAAACAATACATAAGATTTTCTTTAGCTGAGTTCGTAAAACATTCCAAAGTAATTTAATAATGGTTTGGATTCAAATATGTGTTTTCCTAAGGAGAGAAAGAATATACTGTCCTTGAAATGATTCAGGTTCTGCGATAGTAGTAAGTCTCTCCGTATACTAACAAATTGGCATTCACATTGTATTATTTTATTTATTTATTTATTTATATTTTGAGGTGGAGTCTTGCTCTGCCACCCAGGCTGGAGTGCAGTGGCATGATCTTGGCTCACTGCAACCTCCACTTCTCAGGTTCAAGGGATCCTCCCACCTCAGCCTCCTGAGTAGCTGGGACTACAGGCACATGCCACCACACCTGGGTAATTTTTGTGTTTTTAGTAGAGATGGGGTTTTGCCGTATTGGCCAGGCTGGTCTCGAACTCCTGACCTCAAGTCATCAGCCCACCTCGGCCTCCCAAAGTGCTGGGATTACAGGCTTGAGTCACTGGGCCCGGCCACATATTCTACTTTGAATTATCATATAGAAATACCTATAGAAAGGAAATGAACTAGTTGTGCCAACTATTGATTCCTGCTACATATTTTTCACTGTGCAATTATAAATTAGCATTTGGGTTTTATAAATTATTCTTGTGAGCTTGATTAACATGAGTGCCCTTTTGAGCAATGAGTGGATTCACCTCTGCCCTTTATATGTGACTCATTCAGGTTTTAGAGTTTTCAACGCCAAGTGTTAAACCTTAGAGCAGAGCAAATCCACTAAGCTCACAACCCTGTGAAGCCATTTCCACCTCTGCCTAAAAGAGACTTTCAATGTTATTTTAATTCATACCACATTTTAGTAAACATAAAATCTTACACTATCCTTGATTGTGATTTGAAATTTCTAAATACTTAAATGAAACACACTTTATAATTTTCTTTCTCAGACTACAAATCTGCCCTTTTATCCACCCTTACTCCTATCACAAATGATTGCGGTTTGTCCACTTGGTTGAAAAATAACTGCTGCAAAGAAGCCCTCCACTAACACACTTGCAGGGTTGACAGTTCCCCTGGCCTTCAGCTGTGGCAGGCAGGCCTTCTTTAGAGGAGACCAGCATCTGCTTTTTCCAAACTATTATGCATTAGTCTTAGCCTCTGGAACGAGGAAGCCAGGGCAAGCTCCCTTTTCAGAATAGAATGATATGACGACTTCTCTCATTGCCTCTTTAGTCTTCCCGTGTTTTGAACCCAGAGTAAAATAACAACAAAAACACAAACACTCCCCACTCAAAACCAGGGAAGATTTCTGTCAGTTTAATGTACACACTGGTTTGACCTACGTGGAGTTGGAGGAAAAAAGGGAATTTGATACTGAGGTTGAAGCCATTCTGCCACTAAGAAAAAACTCCCCGGTCTGCCTTCAGCCCACAGACGTACCAGACAGTTCATCATCACAGTAAAACCTAGACTGGCATCTCTTCCTAAGGCTCATGGCTTCCCAGACTTGAATGTTTTGTAGCTGTCCTCAGGTTATAACATACCAGGAGCCTTAATTATAATGATAATTATAACCACAACAACAAACACACAAAATTTAACTTTACCAAGAGGTGCTCAGGGAAAGATTTTTTTTTTGTCAGCTAATGGAATCTCTGCTGTAGGAAACTTTTCTGTTTTTTGTTTCCCCTCGGTGATGGCACTTTCCTCTCGATCCTGAATCATTTGTTCATCATCTATTTACTTTATTCCTCATCCCCCTGGAACTACTTTTTCAAACATAATGTGCATAGGAATTACCTGGGGATCTTGTTAAACTGTAGATTGTGATTTAGAGGGAAACTTACACTCTACATTTCCAACAAGCTTCCCAGTAATGGCAATGCCGCTGTACATGAACCACGCTTTGTGTAGCAAGGCCGCCTTGCTATTCAATTGAATGTTCTGCAACTAAGGAAGCGTTCTATAATCTGCTCTGTCCAATATCGTAGCCACTAGCCACATTTGCCTATTGAGCACTTGAAATGTGGCTAGTGTGACTAAGGAGCTGAATTTTAAATTAAGTTTACTTAATTTAAATTGAAATAGCTGCATGTGGCTAGTGGGAACTGTGTTGAATACCTCACTCTGGAGTAGGAACAAACCAGCAAACTTCTTATGTAAAAGGCCGAATAGTAAATATTTTAGGCTTTGTGGGCCACATGGACTCTGCTACAAGTACCCACTCTGCCATTGCAACATGGAGAAAAAATCATAGACAGTACATAAACAAATGAACATGGCTGTATTCCACTAAAACTTAATTGGCAAAAGCAGGTGGTGGGCTGGTTTTGGCTTGTAGACTGTGGTTTGCAGACCTCTGCTTTGGAGTATAATTCAATGATATTAAAAGAAAGATTTAAAAAATAACCTAAAGCATATTCTTGAGACTAAAATAAATGCCTTTCTTACACATGCACACATATGTTTATTGCGGCACTATTCACAATAGCAAAGACTTGGAATCAACCCAAATGTCCATCAGTGACAGACTGGATTAAGAAAATGTGGCACATATACACCGTGGAATACTATGCAGCCATAAAAAAGGAATGAGTTTGTGTCCTTTGTAGGGACATGGATGCAGCTGGAAACCATCATTCTCAGCAAACTATCGCAAGAACAGAAAACCAAACACCGCATGTTCTCACTCATAGGTGGGAACTGAACAATGAGATCACTTGGACTCGGGAAGGGGAACATCACACACCGGGGCCTATCACAGGGAGAGGGGAGGGGGGAGGGATTGCATTGGGAGTTATACCTGATGTAAATGACGAGTTGAGGGGTGCTGACGAGTTGATGGGTGCAGCACACCAACATGGCACAAGTATACATATGTAACAAACCTGCATGTTATGCACATGTACCCTAGAACTTAAAGTATAATAAAAATAAATAAATAAATAAAAGTTAAAAAAAAAATAAATGCCTTTCTTTACGTTTATATTTGAACTGCATAAAACATGCTTTTAATCCATAAAAATTCCATCAGCAAATTGTCATTTAAAAATTGAAACCCAGCGTTCTATGTTATTGTATAAAATTATTGCCCATGAATGTTTATTACTTTTAGTCTATTAGATTTTTGTTCTGCACATATGGGGGTGGGCACACACACATACACACACAGTCACACACACACACACACACTGTTTTGCATGTGGTTTTGGTCTTGAAATCTTTATTGCACTACCATTCTACAATGTGCTCAAGCTCTGATAATTATGCAGTAAATATTTTGCAGTAAATACTTTGGAGATACCTCTGAATTTGATGGTTGAGGCAGTGGAGTTATTTTCTCTTAGTATATGTACCGTTTAAATATGAGAGAGATGTGTATAATCAATTCCTGTGAATCTATCTGCAGTTCTTTCTGTTGTTTTTCACAAAAGCTGCCAGGAATATTTTTATATGTGTTCTTTTTAAGTTAGCAATATTTTTCCAGTTCTGCTATCTATCTTGAAATGATGAATGGCATGCTGGGACGTCGTTAGTTTACATTGTTAACCATGAGAAACAGTAAGGAGTTATGCAGAAATCTCTCATTGTGCTAAGCCCAAAATGTTTTTTTTTTTTTTAAAGGAGCAATCCAAAGATAATTACATATTATAGATGCAAGCAATTTCACATTCCGTATTAACACAATCTGTGTTCAAAAATCATTATTGTGCCAGTTTAATAAGCCACCACACTGAAATGGCTGTAAATACGCTTGGTAAAGATGATAAATATTAAGAGGGCACTGGTCAGAAGTCATCCCTATGGTCTAGTAAGGGACAATTGAGAACAATGACATAACCAGAACGGCTTTGGTGCAGGTGTGATGTGGAACTTCACATTGTGGGATCCTCCAAAGAAATAGCCATTATCTACCCATCACCCTTAAAGGCAACCAATGGTCCAAGTCACAGTTTGCTAAAAAGATGCAGTGAATTTGTGTTCAGGTGGAGCTAATATTGACATCTGAGGTATATACATTCTAATGGAGGCAATGAAGTAGCAGGCACTTGGGCAAAGATACTCTCATTCAAGTGAGTTACAGTGTCATGGTTAACCTGACAGAAAAAGGGTAGGAAGTTGTGGGGAAGCAATCAAGTCAGTGATTTGTTGGGTGAGGACCAAGGGAGGAGGACATAGGCTTCCTAAGAGCTCAATTCTTGTTTGCTGTGGCTCAAAAGTGTTCCAGTGAGAAAGTATATATTATTAGAAACTAGGCATGTAATGTGGGCTATATCACATAAAAGTAAGGATATGGGTACCTACACCTCTAACCTTGGTATCTTAGATCCTGGATTTAGGGCACAGAACTACTCTAGTCCCCAGTTCTTTATGGGGATGGAGCGTCCAGTATCTTCCCAGCCTGGAGGTAAGGCAATAAGGCAGGAGAAAGTAGGGTTTCCAAACCAGAGACAAGAACTTTTGGGTTCTTTTATGTTGCAAGTTCTTGTGCCAATTTAAAGCTCAGAACAAGTTGTTAGCATTCTCTATCCCTCCTACTTTTTGCTTTCCTGTTACCTTTGCTCTCTCATAGTACTTTGTATGCACTTGTACTATCACGTCACAGTGCACATGCAGTCTTGCAATGGACTTTGTGTATTTTTCTCCCTTGTTTGACTGGGAACTTCTTGAAGCTAAGGACTATGTTGTCCATCTGTGTATCCTCAGTGTGTCCTCAGCACAGTGTCTGACATAAGGCACATACCAATGAAGAGAAAAAAGTCTGGATTGAATATCCAAAACCAATTATAACTATTTGAAAATAATTTTTATTATGAAGGTTAGCCATTTAATTGAAGAACATTTTTAAATGCATCAAACACATAGGAATATGATTTTTTTTATAAATCTGAAATTATATTCCACACAGCAATGTTCAACTTGCTTTTCTACTTACATGAGTATTTAATTCTGTTATAACTCTACAAATTGTTTTTTCTAACTGCTATGATAGAGATATTGGTGCTTATCAAGCATTCCATTTTGCCCTCTGCATTTCTCATCTCCTTTGCAGCTAGATAGAGCTCCATGACTAATTCTTGCCAATGGCATAGGCAGAAAGGACAAAAGTCATTTCTGGGCCAAAGCTAGCATGTATCCCCACCAATTTATTTCTTTTCCTGCTAAGTGACTGGGGACATTCTATGATGGATTTTCCATCAGCTTCTGTCTCTGAATGGCCATGTAGAGCTGTGACTTCTGCTACTCCCTGTTGGACAGGGCGCACAAGTGAGAAATAACATCTTTGTTTTCATAAGCCACTGGGATTTCTAGGTTAATTTGTTATGGCAGCATGCCCCATCTATTCTCAATAATACAGTACATAGAATACCATTGTATAAATATACCCTGTATTTACAATTTCCTATTATATGATATTTTAATTGATTTTACTATTTTACTAATGTAAGCAATGCTCTGATGGCACTTATTAATATGTAAGTATTTGCAGAAATTAATGATTATTTTCTTAAGATAAATTCCCAGAGATAAAATTATGGGATAAAATAATTTGGAGATTGTAAAAGATTTACTATATGTTGCCAAATTGACTTCCAGAAAGATAATGCCAATTTATAGTCCCATTATCAGTACATATGAATTCTAGTTTTGTCATGCCTCGCCAAACTGGGTATTATTGTTCTTTAGAGTAATTGCAAATTGAATAGTTAAAAACTATTTTGGCTTCAAATCAGATTCATTTAAGTAGCAACTTGACCCTATTGTGGCAGATTTTTATTGAAGCTGTTTCTTAATGGCTCTGGGTATAGAGCTTAAGTAAATTGAAGATGAAAGTAGAACCTATTCAGTACAAAAAGTTTTGGAAATACAGTAGAGATGAATTTGTCAATATAACTGGGTGTCTCAAGGACGTATGCCAAGCCAACAATGAAGTAATTGAATCATTACATTTTTTTTCTGGAACTTTTTTCCTTTGCTCTATCTAGACATTTATTGCTGTACTATGAGAAAAAAAGTATATATGATGGCTGATTTCCTGAAACACTTTGCAGATTCTAGTAGAGTTCATTGCTGTCATCTTTGTTCATTAAAACAAAACTTCTGACTCCTTACTGCATCATTCCACGCCAAGGATTTAAGAAATAATACATCTTAATACAGTAGAGAGTCCGTAAATGAATATATTCCCATTGAAAGGCTGAGGTCACAGGGGAACTGTGTCCTGAGTGCCTAGCACCTAGTAAGTATTCAAAAAGTGCTTAGAGAAAGAAAGGGAGGAAGAAAAGAAGGAAGAAAGAAAGGAAGAGGAGAGGAGTGTTTTGCCATATATTTGGAACAAGAAGGGAATGGAGACATGACCCTATATAATCCTTTTATTTGAAATTTAACTCAAATAAATTAAGTGGGGTCTTCACGGTTCCAAGCTCATAGGTAGGAAGTAGTTGGAGTGGGATACAAGCCAGATCTTTTACTTCCCATCTGCTGTTTCTATTGCATTGAGTAGTTTGTTTTTATTTCCCTGCCACCTAAGTAAATTTGGATGAGAAGCAATCACTCAATAGTTATTGAACACCTACATACTGGACTCTGTGGCAGATACTTTGAGCCCATAGGGGTCTCATGATCCACCTAGGGAGAATGATGTGAAATCAGATAAGATCTCTGATAGAGGTCCATGAAGGACGGTGTTAAAAAGGGCAAATGAAGGGAGAAGCATTCAAATTGGGGCACTAAGGAAGCTTTCTTCATGGAGTTAGCTTTGTATTGAGCTTCCAAAGATCAGTAAGATTTTAATTGCAAGAGGAGGAGAGAAAAGATATTTTTAAAGTAAGAAAATGCTTAACATAAACAAAACATTTGAAAATAATGCACATGGCAAACAAAGCTTTCTGTTTTAAGGAGGCAGTAGAGTTCAGAGGCTAAGAGCTAGGTTTGACTGATAACTATGTTACTTATTAATTTTGTGACTTTGTAATTTGATTGAAGTAATCAGTGCAGTCTGAAAGAACAATTTGACTTTACTCCAATATACTCAGCTGCGGTTTCACATTGTAGAAATAGTCTTATTCCTTTAAATAGATATAAGTTTAAAAGAACTTTTCTGCCCAAAATACGATTACACTAAAGCAATGATTTGTGGAAAATTTTGTATGCTTCTTCTCTTAGAGAAATTGATAGTATCCAAATCTAATCCATTTATTTATAAGGCAATTTCTTACACATAAGTGGCTGTACATTAACTGTAAAAATATCCCAATAGAATAGATTCTGAGAAAACATGTGTAATTTTCTTTAAATTGTGTCAAAATTGTCTCTAATACTAGCAGATCATAAGAAGAAAAAACGTGTGTGTGTGTGTGTGTGTTTACATTTAAGAAGCTGAATAAAATATGTTTAAATGTTAGATTGGAACTCAATTTTAAAAAGTTAATGATGTTTTTCTTTATAGTCATGCAGAAGGCACCGGGGCAATACTAACTATTATGGTTAAATTTATGTGTCAACTGGACTGGGCCACAGGATATCCAGATATTTGGTCAAACATTATTCTGGGTGTTTTCTGTGAGACTGCTTTTGGATGCAGTTAACATACAAATCTGTAGACTGAATAACTAGTGGTGTCTATGTCCCTCCTTAGTGTCTGTGGCCTGAAAGGAAGAAGAAGACTGACTTTCCACCAAGTAAAAGAGAATTCCTTCTGCCTGATGGCCTTTGAACTGGGAAATCGGATTTTTTTCCCCTGCTTTTGGACTAGAACTGAAACATTGGCTCTTCCAGGATTTCAAGCCTGTGGGCCTTCAGACTAGAACTTACACCATCAGCTCTCCTTTTGACTCAGACTAGAAATACACCATTGGCTGTCCTGGGTCTTCAGCTTGCCAACTCACTCTGCAGACCTTGGGAAATGTCAGCCTCGGTAATCATCTGAGCCAATTCCTTATCATCAATATCTCTCTATCTATAACTATATAACTATATAACTATATATCTATATATCTATATATTTTCTCCTGTTAGTTCTGTTTCTCTGGAGAACCCTGACTAATGCAGTACATTTCTTCATTTACTATTAATATGAAGAAAAATATTTTCTCCCAAGCTCATGTTTTTAACCAGAACATGTGCCTATAAAATGAAACAGCTAAATATATGAAGCCTAGATACCCAACGTTTCATTCACTTTTACCTATTTAATAATGTTTTCTACTGAGGACTACACATGGTGTAGAATTATTTATCTGCAACTTCCTAGTAGGTATTGCAGAACAGATCCTCTATCCACCTTGAATCCACGACCTGGGGGTTTAAATCCCAGATCTGCTGATGATATGCTATGAGATCCTGGACAAGCCTCTTTGAAAAGACTCATAGTAGTTCCAAGACATTTAAAAATGGAGATTTAAAAAATGTACCCCTGCAGAGTTATTGGGAAGATTAGGTAAACTGAGGTACATACAGTGGGCACTGGTTGTACCTGGCCTATCACCAAGTTTCTGGTCCTTTGGAACATTCCGAAGATTGTCCTTGGGCCATGAAACTGACATGCCAGTTTGAAGAACTAGAGCTGCCTGAAAGTTTTATCTCCTCTGCTGGGGGCAGCCTGATGGCAAGGACTGATTGATGTGTGAGGACAAAAGCCCAGCTTCTTTGCCAGAGGTGGAATAAACTCCAGTGTAATTTATTTTCTAGCGTTTCCCTTGGGAGCAGGCTAAGGCTGAGACTTCACCTGAAATTGCATCACCTGTGATGCTTCTTTTCCTTTCCTGTCCTGCTTCCTTCACTACCTTACTCTTTTCTCCTGGGAGCCCTTCTTTAATACATCACATGTATTCAAATCCTTGACTCAGAGTGAGCTTCTGAGAGAACCTGACCTAGGACAGTCTGTGAGTGAAAGTGCTTTGCAAACTATAAATAGGGGGACCATATGTCCTGATTTGCCTGTGATGGTCCTGCTGTATGCCTGTCATCCTGGTATACTTACTAATATCACCTCCGTTTGCAAGGAAAAAGTTAAATTTTATGGTTACCTTTAGTATAAAGCACTCCAGAGATGCTTGAAAAATAGGAAGTTAACATAATGATAATGATTAAACTCAATCAAGCAACTAATTCACCTAATTTCTTCTCAGTGAAGTGTTTGGCTAAATTGCCATCATCATTTCAAGATGAGTACTGTGACTTTTCTAAAATAACATTCAAAACATGATGTGTTTTTTATTACCTATAGGATGGCTATGAGAATAGGCATTACAAATTAATATTGGTAAAATTACCTAATAGCAAATTACATAAAGACTTTAAAAAATAGCACATATTCCAATGAATCATCATGGAAACTATATATTCTGTGTACAATGAAACCTATGTAAAAGAAAAAAGTCATCAGCAACAACGTAGCTATGTCATTTTTTTTCTTCTCAACACTCTCAAGTTTAACTTATCAGTAGTTCTTCCGATGCTTTAAAGCCTTGGGCTATTCCCACAAGAGAATAGAAGGTCCATTTTTGAGGCAGGCCAATGTCTGGAGTCTCTGTAGATGTTTGTTTTGTCAGCTGGTGAGGCTGAATTGGCAACTGAGATTTTAACAGTGTTCAAGATAGGCTTTGATTAGTTGGGAAATATGATAGACTTTTATTAGTTGGGAAAATTTGGAGACCTATCAATGCGCAAGGCAAATGAATTCTTCCTATACATTGAATATGGCCACATCGGGTGGCAAATAGGTTTAACTGTTGCCAGAAGTCTGTGTGTTTCCAGGAAATACAAATGATTGGTAGTCCTTAAGCAATTGAGGAACGAGTTTAGAAATCACAATTCGGCCTTGATCCAGCCAATAGCAAAAAGACACATTTTTTGAAACTGGTATTTCAAATTCCATCCTGTAAGCATGTATTTATGCTTATCCACTTTTGATTTGTATATACACAGTAGCCCATCCATTATATTTCCAGTTTCAGTCCTTCTAAAAATAATATTCATGTGCACCTAAGTTGATATATCAACATTTTCCCATCTGATGGACTGAGTCAAGGGTAAATTGTGTTTCTTTCGAATTGTTATAAAGATCTAGGGTAGACTCATTAGTAGAATTTCCTGTCATTTAACCATGATAATCTAAATTACATTAAGGCAGATTACCTAAATGTCTTTACTATAATATAGAAATTTGTGCTAAGTATTTTTAAGAAAACTATTGCAATTAAGTATGGAAAAGACACCTTATTATGTCCTCTCTAGCGATCATCAGCCTCAATATAGTTAGCATTGTGACTTACTTATGAGGTATTTATTCAAAAGGTCCTTCAACATTTATGTAATGATCACATACTATGAGATGGGTAGTAAGCTGGGGCTATAGCAGTGACTATGACAGACACAGTTCCTGTGCTTGTGGAGCTCGGTCAGCAAAATGTGTCCAAAAAAGCTTTTGCTCTGTGATTATGCTTGGTTGAAGTATGCATGTATGTGTGTGTCTGAGTGTGTGTGTGTATTACATTTAGGGGAGTTATTTTCAATAAAAATTATAATCAGACTAACTTATGAAATTGTAATTGCACGATATTTGCTCTTGTGCAGAGAATATTAATAAGTCCTGGCCCCAGGGTGGTGTTCTGATAGAAGAGCTAGTGTTTTGTTCACTGCAAACATGCTTGCGTTTAGCCTCACATCTCCAGTGTAGACTATGTTAGTAAGAAATTTAAAAATCACTGGCATCATGAGCTGAGACCATGCTCATCTTACAAGTAAAGCTCTTCCATCTCAATCTATGTGGAAGGCACTTTAATTCCAAAACACTAGAATACAAAATTATAAGCCTGATTATTAAATCAATCCCTGATTGGATAATGAAAAAATATTATTGTTACAGTTACCAGAAGATGCTACAATCGGAAGAACCTGCGTAAAGTGTGCACAATGCCTCTCTGTATTCTCTACTTTTTTTTTTTTTTTTTGAGATGGAGTTTCGCTCTGTCACCTAGGCTCGAATGCAGTGGCATGATCTTGGCTCACTGCAACCTCCACCTCCTGGGTCCAAGCGATTCTCCTGCCTTAGCCTCCCATGTAGCTGGGATTACAGGTGCTTGCCACTATGCCTGGCTAATTTTTTGTATTTTTTAGTAGAGATGGGGTTTTGTCATGTTGGCCAGGCTGGTCTTGAACTCCTGACCTCAAGTGTTCTGCTCACCTTGGCCTCCCAAAGTTCTGGGATTACAGGCCTGAGCCACCGCACCCAGCCTCTCTCTGTATTCTTCCTTATAACCATATATGAATATATAATTATCACACAATAAAAACTATATATAAGCTAGTAACTGGAATGAAAAGGATCTCATCGTTTGTTCCCTCAAAACTACATCCTATTTTTGCAGATGACAGCATGTAAGAACAATAGCAATGAGTACAATTTTTTTTCAGCAATTTGGATATAAAAGCCCTGATTATGAGGACATATAACTTAAGAATTATACTTGTAGTATATGAAATAATAGCTTTATTCTAAATGGGAATATATTTCTTAAGAGCATATTCTTTGAAACCACAAATGCCATGTAACTCATTTGGTTACACTCTGGAGACTGAGGTCATAATTTACTCCTGGCTTAGTTAGTTTATATTTATACTAATTCCTGACCACAGATCCCCTATTCTCCTTCTTTGTCAGTTGTCTCACATAGGTGTGTTTTAATCATGAGAGAATGAGTAGGAGAATGAGGAAGGAGCAGAGCTTCAAACCTTGGAGGACTGGGAGTGTTGCTTTTAATTGTGTAGAACAATTCTCTTATACTAAAAGAAATCCTTGAACAGAAACTTACTGGTTATACCTGCAATATTGTCATCAGAGAACAGGACTGAGATTTCTGCTTCTAAAAGGATATCTATAAACCGGTATTTCCTTAGTCTCCCAAGTGAAATAGCCATAAAATGCAAGAGAATCAGGTGATCCAGTACAAAAGAGACATTAAGTAAATGTTTGCTGAGTTAATTATTGTTACATAAAAGACTAGGTAGAAAAGAATCAGCCATTCTACTAAATAAGCTTGGTGGAGCTTATATTTCAGTTAATTGAGATAAACAATATGTAAGTTAATGAATAAACCAGACAGTATCAGATACTAAAATGAATGATGGCATTGACAGTAGCTACTTTAGACTAGATTTTAGGGAAATTTCTCTCTGAAAGTATCTGAGATACTTACTCAGATACTTTAAATTATGTGAAAATAGTATCATTTAGCAGAAAGTATCATTTAGCAGAAACCTAAATGGTGAAAAGGGAAAAAGCCATGTGAAAATAATGGGGAAAGAAAACTACAGTCATGGGGAATAGAAACTTAAAGTCCTTAAGACCAGAATGTGCTTAAGTAGTTTGAGAAATACCAAGACAATGGGGCTGGGGCACATTAAGCAAGAGGTAGTATAGTACCAGGTGATGCGGGATTTTGTAGTCTCTGGTAAAGAGTCTGACTTTTATTCTGAAGCCAATGAAAAGCTATTGGTAAGTTACAAATAGAAAGATAACATCATCTGAATTGGCTTTTCTGTTAGGGATTGGAACGCCTGGATGTATTTTCTCCATTGTTGAGGCTGCCAACTTCTCTTTGCTACCAGACACCAAACCGTGAAAGATGGATATTCCCTACTCTTATGTGGGTAGTAGGCAGACACATTTAACAATATGGTTTCTATGAGGGTATGGTATATTGGACAGACCCGACTTTGAGTTCTGGCTCTGCTACTTCCTAGCTGTGGAGCCTCGGGAAAGCTACTAGACATTTCTGATTCTTCCTATTTTCCTCATCTCTAAAATGGAAATAATAATAACGTAGTTATTTTCTTGTAGTTGCTGTGAAGATTAAACAAATTAATGCATGAAAAGTGCTTAATAATATTCCTGAACATATTAGGTGTTTTATAAATGTTAATTATATGATTTCTTTTGCAGATTATGGTATATAAACAGAAAGGTACCAAATGTATATGTAGTTAATATTCACTTGAAGCAGTAGTTGGGATGTATACGTGTGTGCAAGGGAGAGAGAGAGAGAGAGCATGCGTACTTGGGTTAAAAGCCATGCTACACCAATGAGTAGCTCTAGGACCTTGGGTGAGTTATTGACACTCTGTCTCCTTCAATTTTCCCATCTATAAAATAGGGTGATAATAGTGTCCTCCTACATTAGTTAGGATTAATTATGTTTGGCTTCACAAAACAGAAAATCAAAAATAACAGTGGTATTAAAAAAAGATACAAGTTTATCTCTCATGTGAAAGAAATCTAGAGACAGGAATTCCAGGAATAGCGTGGCATTTTTAAGATTAATAGGACTCTGGGTCAGGCGTGGTGGCTCACACCTGTAATCCCACCACTTTGGGAGTCTGAGGCAGGTGGATCACCTGAGGTCAGGAGTTTGAGACCATCCTGACCAATATGGTGAAACCCCGTCTCTAGTAAAAATACAAAAATTAGGCGGATATGGTGGCATGTGCCTGTAATCCCAGCTACTCAGGAGGCTGAGACAGGAGAGTCGTTTGAACCTGGGAGGCAGAGTTTGCAATGAGCTGAGATCGCGCCACTGCATTCCAGGCTGGGCAACAGAGCGAGACTCCATCTAGAAAGAAAAAAATAAATAAAATAAGATTAATAGGGACTCTGTCCCCTTCTCTCTTTATTCTCCACCACACTAGCACTTGGGCTTCCATCTTCATGTCACATTATGGTCTAAGAAATTTGCTGAGGTTCCAGACACTTGGACTACATTCCATGCAGCATGGAGAAAAAATGGTAGCAAGGCAAAAAGAGCACATCTCTTTTTTGAGACAGTCTTCTTTAGTAAGTCTGTCCTGAGGTCTGACATAACGATAATACTTTCAGTTATGTCTAATTGATCAGAACTTACCATCAACCCATGTTGCTGCATGGGAGGCTAAAGAATATTTAGTTGTTCACATTGCAACCTCAAATAAAGGTATTGCTTCTCTTTAAGAAGCAAAAAATAAGAATGAACATTTGACAGGCAGCAAGCAGGCATGGCCACACCTCCAAATAGGATTGTTTTTAAAGTTACATGAGGAAATGCAATAGTCCTGCCTTATCCATGTCTTCACTTTCCATGATTTGAGTTATTCTGTTGTCAAACCAAGGTATGAGAATATTAAGTAGAAAATTCCAGAAATAAACAATGAATGAGTTTTAAATGGCCTCCTGTTTTGAGTTGTGCAATGAAATTTCATGCCATCCCACTCCATCTCAACCTGGACATGAATTCTGAGTCCAGTGTGTCCACGCTGAAGACACTTCTCACCCATTGGCCACTTAGTAGTCATGTCAGTGCTGAGATCCACTGTGGTGCTATCACAGTGCTTGTGTTCAAGTCACCCTTATTTCACTTAATAATGGCCTCAAAGCACAAGAGGAATGATGCTGGCAATTCAAATATGCCACAGAGAGTCTGTCAAGTGCTTCTTTTAATTGAAAAGGTGACATTTCTCAACTTAGGAAACAAAATTGTATGCTAAGGTTGGTAAGGCCTATGGTAAGAATGAATCTTCTACCCATGACATTATGAAGAAGGAAAAAATAATTTGTGCTGGTTTTGCTGACACATCTCAAACTGCAAAAGTTATAGCACAGAGTATGATAATTTGTATTATAGTATATTGTTATTATTGTTCTTTTATTAATTATTGTGGCTATTCTTTCTTTCTTTTTTTTTGAGACAGAGTCTCTTTGTCACCCAGGCTGGAATGCAGTGGTGTGATCTCAGCTTACTGCAACCTCCACCTCCCTGGTTCATGTGATTCTCCTGCCTCAGCCTCCCAAGTTGCTGGGACTACAGGTGTGCGCCACCACACCCAGCTAATTTTTGTATTTTCAGTAGAGATGGAGTTTCACCATGTTGGTCAGGCTGGTTTCGAACTCCTGACCTCAGGTGATCCACCCACCTCAGCCTCCCAAAGTGCTGGGATTACGGACATGAGCCACTGCACCTGGCCTATTGTGGCTATTCTCTTACTGTACCTAATTTATAAATTAAACTTTCCCATAGGTATGTATGAGAAAAAAACCATTGTATATACAGGTTTCAATACTATCTGCTGTTTCAGGTATCCACTGGGGGTCTTGAAATATATAAGAACTACTGTATAATCAAAGCCCTTAGTTTAGTTCCTGACAGATAGTAAGTACTTAATAAAGGGGATGGAATGGATTTTTTTTGCCAAGAAACACTTCCTCTAAAAACACTTAGATGAATAAAAGAACTATAAATGCTGTACTGTTTACGGAAAGACACTGCTCATCTTAAATGGTGCCACATTTTCACTGGATCTGGGTAGCCTTAAAAGGCTTCAGTCAAAATCTATGTAGCTTCATCCTTAATAAAATACCCTTGGATTAATTGTGACAATCTTTCTTCCTAAAGAGCGAGGTTGCTTTTTACCTCTAATAGACTATAGTACTGGTAAAAACAGGAGAGCAGCAAGTCCTGACCCCCAAGTTTAACTGATATTTTAGATCTCTTACTCTTGCTAACTTTACGTGGAGTCAGCAACAATTGAGGTAATTGGCTACTTTTCAATAGATAATCTTTTAGAAGAATAGGGAAATAAAAACAAGGGTACAGAATCCTGGATTCCAGCAGGCCTTATGAGCCTATAAGAATCTGTCACTTCTATTCTTTTTGACAGGATTAACTTAACCGTTTCTAGAGCTGCCTCACTAGCATTGTTCATTTTAAGCAGGCACATGAATTAAAAGCACCATTAATATTGTGATTAAAAAGTAAGTCTTTGGAACTATATCCTGACTAAGTGATTTATCATGAAGCCATTAGCTATTTCTTAATTTCGTTAATGACAAAAGAGAAATGATATCCCCAGACAAGTACAATGACTGTCATATGACCTCATAGGCACATAGAGGTACCCAGATTCCTTGTGTCTTGATTTGAATAAATAGCAAAAGGAAAAGAAAGTTTTATTTGTGAATTGATTCAGGTCCAGTCACTATTCCTAACCACATTAATGGGTGGGCTAGTCTAATTCAAATTCTCTTTTAAATATGTTGGATGACTCATCTCTCTTCTGAATTAGGAGTTTGCCTCTTAAGACTTCTCTTTATACAATACAGAGTTGTCAGATTCAGGAGTAGGATATAATAAATAACCACCTCTTTTGTCAGGTTTACTGGGGCAGAAATACACCACAAATACATTTTGCATGATTTTGAGCCATAGAAGAAAACATGATCCAGCACAAAGTTGATTACATTTTAAGTATCTGAGGCATCTAATTTAGATGTAATGAGACAGTTATTGTCAAGGATTACATATCATCTGTCTATTACATGGAAGTATCTAGAAACTTGAAAGATATGTTTTGAAGGAGTCCAAGTGTCCTGTATTCTCCTGAAATTGTGTGGACCCTTCCAAATATCTTCGCTTTTTGTTTTTATATTTGATTTGATTTGTTGTGGTGATTTCCCAGAGCCAAATGAATGCTCAAATCCATGTTTCTTTTTAAGCTTCTCTACTGTCTCTTCCTTCCCACTCTTCCTCACTCCTGGTCTCCATTGCAAATGAATGAATGCAGGTATTCTCTTGAGTCAAACAGTTAAAATATTCACTAAGCACGTTTCTAGAGAAAAAAACTCTTCAGTAGTGATATTTTATATGCTTAAGAGAGAGTTGTTTCAAGTACCTTGAAGTACAGTAGAAGCTAGAATCTGGAAATCCTAGCTGCTGGATTAAAAAGCTATTGTGAGGCCTACTGTATACATTCTACTGTGAAACAGGAGGATTTGGGGTTTGTCGGGTTGAGGAGTGAGTTAAGCCTAGATGGGATAACTTCTCGGAAAAGCTGTGCCCAGAGGTTGGCTTCCTCTGGCCCTCGTCCACCTGTAGTTGATCTTTCTCTCTAGTTTTGCCCTCATTCTGCCTCTTACAGGAAGGAAAGAAAAAATGTGAACGACCAATTTTTGAGCACATACTATGTGCCAGGACTTTTGCATCCTTATTTATTCCTCAGAGTTAATGCTGGGAAGTGAGACTAATCTTAACTAATCCCAATGCTGACCATCGTATGTTTCATTTCAATTTGTCAACTTTCTCTATTCTTCAGATGTTTCTGTCCTCATTCCCTCTGGTTGTCTGCTTTGTCTTGGATCTGAGTCTCTGTCTGTTGCTCTATTCTGATAATGTGTCAGTGCTCCCTACTGATCTGTTTGCTATAGGACCATGGTGACCAGAAATAAACAAGCTTCTGCTACTTACACCTACCTAGTCAGTACAACAGTAATCTAATGTAGTGGTTTTGATTTTCATTTTCCCATTTACACAGCTGTATGTAGGTGTGAATTAGCCAGAGCAGGGAGTGCTGTTGGACTGGTCATTTGGAGGCAATCTTACAACTGGTTAGAGAGAAGAGACATGCCTGGGAGGCTGAAGTGAAAAACATGTGGAAGGGAAGACAAAATAATAACTGGAAAAGACTTGTAACCCTTGACTATTGAGGGGCCAGAGCTTGGCAGATGAACTGATAGAAATGGCTTTATCTGTGGTCTCATGCATAGGGCAATGGTATTTGAGAATGTAGCCGAAGATTGAGAGATTGTCCAGTGCTGCACTCCAGTCAATGAATTACTACCGACAAACATTGTTTTATGTTAATTTAATGTCTGAGTATTTCTCAGTGTCAGGAATGCTTGCAATAATGTACAGCATGGGAACAAATGCTAGCTTGTTTAGTACAAAAGACACAGGATATAGTTTGGCTGTTTGTCCCCCTAAATCTCATGTTGAAATTTGATCCTCAGTGTTGGAGGTGTTGGAGGTGGGGCCTGATGGGAGGTATTTGAGTAATGAGAAGTGTTTGGGTCATGAGTCAAGGATTCTAATGGGATCCTTTATGAATAGATTAATGCCCTGGTCGGGGGAGAGTGGTGAGTGAGTTCTCTATTAGTTCCTGTAAGAGCTGGTTGTTAAAAAGAGCCTGGCGCCTCCCTGTATCTCTCCTGCTTCCTCTCTCACCATGTGTTGTCCACACATTCTGCTCCCTTTGCCTTCCACCATGATTGGAAGCTGCCTGACACTCTCACTAGAAGCAGATGCTGTCACTATGTTTCCTGTACAGCCTGCAGAACTGTGAGCCAAATAAACCTCTTTATAAATTACCCAGCCTTAGGTATTTGCTTATAACAACACAAATGGACTAAAACTACACATTTTTAAGAAAGCAAGCTATTCCTAATAGCCATGGTCTGGGATACATTTTATCTACATACGTGAAAGGAATATCTGAATCTGTGAAAAATTTCAATAATCCCATCTTTTATCCAGCAAGTTTGGATCAATGACTCCTAAAGCTAGAGTGGTTGCTGCTTCCTGAACCATTTGCATTTTGTATTTTAAATAAATGCTACCACACTTTTTTTGTCTCCAAGCAAAACATCTATAAAACCCTGCTATATAAAGAATTCATAGGTGTTGCTGAGACCATTGACAAGCCGGTCAGAATAGGAGCAAGGAAACAGATAGATGTCAGTACCTGAAACCCAGATGTTCCAAAGGTACCTTTTGGCTCTACCTTTAACTCATGCTGTGCTAATTCTTCTAACAAAAAATCTTCTGGAAGCAGTGAAACAGTGTGTGACTAAGAGCTTGATATTAAGACTCCCAGTTTTGCTATCCACTACAGCAGGTTACATTATCTTTTGAAGCTTTTGGTTTTCCTCGCCTGTAAAATGGGGACAGTAATAGTACTAACCTAATTGTTTTTAAAATCAGTCTTAGGAATGAATCTCAGATCTGCCACCTGCTGTTTATTTATACTTGGGGAAGCTACTGTTTAATCTTAGTCTGCATCTTTATGTGTAAAATGGGGATATTAATAGAATGGTTGTCATAGGATTGTTGTGAGAATCCAATGAAATGCTACATTTAGAACCGTAGCACAGAACCTGGCACAGAGAAAATATCCAATATATGGAGACTGTTCTCATTATTAATATTTAATTCCAATCCACTATATTACCACAGATAAAATATTTGTACATGTGTTTTCTAATCTAGTACTCAACCCCCTTGCCAAGTAAAAGATCTATGAGGAAAGGATTTGGGTTAAAATACCCATTTTATAGATGAGGAAACTGAAGCTCAGAGAGGTTAAGTGAGTTGCACGAAGTCCCACTAGTGACTAATAAATGGCATGGCTGGAAAATCAACCTGTCTTTTGTCTACAAATATTTTCACTGTTCCTGCCTCTCTGTTATATGTAAAGTTCTGCCAAAAGACATGAAAAGGGAGAAGGGGAGAGCGGGAGGGACAGAGGGAGGAGGGAGGGAGAGAGAAGACAGAGAGAAAGAAGGAAAAGAGAGAGAGAGAGAAGGTAGCTGCTGTCAGGGGACATCTTCTTTCATCTGCATCTCAATTATTCTTTGTTTTTTTTCAAAACAGCATAGGAGTGTATTTAGAATTTCTCCCCAAGATAATGAGTAAATTATTCATGGAGTTAGTGCTTCCTGTAGTTCCCAATCATAGTTTAAATGAATACATATTATGTATAATACTTTTTTGTGGTCTCAGATCTATATAAAGTTCATGGTCTGTAAAGTATTCAATTAACTTACCAGAACCTGTGAGTAAGTGGTCTGTGTTAGTTCTAGGTCTTCCAAAGAGGAAGAGCTTCTCTTAAGCAGCATCTCTGTCTAAAAGTAGGATTTATACTGGGGACATTTCTGAATAACATTTTAGGCAACCGTGTTGCAGGCAGGTCCTGGTACCCTGTGAATTATTTTGAACAGGTCTACATTTATCTGATAAAAATTGCCAAAATGTAATCCACATAGCCATTGCCATTTGTGGTGTGGCTGCTGTGAAAGGACAGTCATTGGAATCAGGAACATGCAAACCCAAACCCAGATTCCACACCCTGTTAACTGGGTGGTCGTGAAAAGTTCCTTATCTTTCCAGAGCCTCAAGTTTTTCCTTCATGTAAAATATATGGCAATATCTGTCTCAAGGAGTTGTTGTGAGGCTTAAGAGACAAGTTGGATGCAGCAATGGCTTTCATGTTAAAGTATTTTAGGAGGCCTGATGGGTTTTCAAGAAATGTACTTACAAGAGGGACTGAGAGGATTCCCATGGGTAAGACACCTACCTGAGGAAAGGTGGGAGGGAGAGAAAATGAGACATATCACAAATTTGGCTGAGGGTCATGAGTCTGTGCTAAAAGGAAGAGAAGGAGTCTAAGGACAGCATTCACAGCCTGTCACTCAGGCTGTCTGTGGACCAGCTTCATGAACTCAGGTCTGAGCTTGTGACAGAGGTGACTATGAATGAATGTATAAAAACAAAAGAATAATCTCAAATTTTGAAGACTTAATAGAGATTTATTTTCAGTTCAGATGCTTAGCTATAAAAATAACAGAAAAAAACCCAACTCAACATGGCTTGGTTCCCAGTGGTTCTCAGACTCGAGCATGCATCAGCATTTCTGCAGGACTTGTTAAAACCCAGAGTGCTGGCCCCCATCCACAAGAGTTTATGGAATGGTTGTCGAGTGCAGCCTGAGGATTTCCATTTCTAACAGGGTGATGCTGATACTTATTCTTTGAGAAATATTGGCTTAAACAATAAGAAGAATGGTTACCTCACACAACAAGGCATCTCAAGGAAAGGAAGCTGCATGCTTATTTGAGAGTTCAATCATGTTTTTGAGAGCACAGATTCTTTACAACGTTCACTCTGCCATTTTCTATGTCGTGGCTTTGCCTTAGATTAGTTCTCTTCACAGATATAAGATAGATGTTGCGATAGGCATCATATCCAGGCAGAGTCCAGTGGAGGAAGAGGAGCTGTCTCTCAGTATTTCTTTTATTAGTAGAAGAAACCTTCCAGGAAGTTCCTCAGCATACCTCTTCTCATTGGCAGAATTGATTCATCTCCTCAGTTTGAATCCAATTCTTAGCAAAGATAAGGGACCATGCTGTTAATTTAGGAACATCAGATTTTCCTCTGGAGCTGGAGAGTCTTCTCTTTCCTGAATCACATTGTTGAGGAATGGCTACTTGGACAAAACCAGGACTCTACCAGTAAGGAAAGCAGTGACAAATGTTGTTGGTCATCCAAATGATGATGCCTGTTGCAGAGATGTCAGCAATTTTGGGGTGGAGAGGAAGATACCCTGGTCTATGACATCAAAATAGAAAATATTATTTTTTTACAGAAATTTGCTGCATCACCATTATTCTTTGCACCTTCATTTTACCACAATAGATGGTGAGCTCTGGCAGATTAGCCCCTACTTTGGATATTGTCATAGGAGACATCACTATAGGGAGCCAGTCCTACACAATGACAATGTCTGTGATAGCCCCAGGTGCCATTTTGCTGTATTTAATTTTGTTTATCACTGGGTTTAAGAACTACTTGTTTAGAGGCTGGGCGCAGTGGCTCATGCCTGTAATCCCAGCACTTTGGGATGCCGAGGCGGGCGGATCACGAGGTCAGGAGATTGAGACCATCCTGGCTAATACGGTGAAACCCTGTCTCTACTAAAAATACAAAAACTTAGCTGGGCAAGCGTGGTGGCGGGCACCTGTAGTCCCAGTTACTCGGGAGGCTGAGGCAGGAGAATGGCATGAACCCGGGAGGTGGAGCTTGCAGTGAGCCGAGTTCGCGCCACTGCACTCCAGCCTGGGGGACAGAGTGAGACTCTGTCTCAAAAAAAAAAAAAAAAGAACTAATTGTCTAGGGGTTATCAAACCACACTATTTAGAACCCTAAAGCTTCATCAGAGGGCCAGTATTCATGTGCATGTGTATGTGTGTGTGTTTGTGAAAGAGAGAAAGATAAAAAGAGAAAGAAGGAAAGCAAGAAGAGGAAGAAGGAGGAGGAGGAGGAGGAATAAGAATATGGAAGAAGGAAGAAGAAGAAAAGAAGAAGAAGGAGAAGAGGAAGAAGAAGAAGAAAAGAGAGAGAGAGATTGAGAGATTGAGAGAGAAAGACTGGAAGCCAGTGGTCTGCCTTACCAGCCAGCCTTAAACAGAGTGGCCACTTTTTTGTGTTAATCTTATAGGTCTTCCCAATAGAATTTCCTTTGAAGAAAGAAAGTATTCCATAGCTTGAAAAAAAATTGAAAATTAGTAATTTTGTTTGTCTAATCTAATTCTTGACCACTTGCTGCTTCAAATTTGAAGAGAAAGAGAAGGACGAAGAGAAAAAGAGTGAGGTCTTCATCCACTAAGAAGAGACAGGAAAAGAGTTAATGGTGCCTGGACATAAATATCATTTATCCAATAGCCACAGTAACAGTCTGTCATTTTACTTATAGTCATTAGTAGATTCCAGGAATGATAATAACAGTAACAACACTAACATTTTCTGAGCAGTAACTGCTAGGCCCTGCCCTAAAACCTTTATAAGTAGTATCTCATGTTTTGCACCATGATGATGAGACAGATTCTATTGTTAGTCCAGAGACACAAGAGGAGCCATGAGTAAGTGAAAACTGGGAATAAACTCCAGGGGCCAGCTTCAATAGTTCACACAACTACCCTATTCTGCATCTTGTTGGGAAGTATTGATATTTCCAATTTATAGATATAGCAACAAAGACTCAAAGGTTAAGAAATTTTACTAAGGTTACACAATATGTGAGGAGAGGAACTGGATTGGGATTTTGGTTTGTTGGACTTCAGAGCACCCCCCTCCCTTTATTCATTCATTCACTCACTCTAAGAATATTTCTTTAAGGTGCCAAAATCTATCTTAGGCACAGTATATTATTTCTATTCTTAAATGAGGGTCTTCAGCCCCTTCTCTTGACTTGTCATTGGTTAGTGGGAAGGTAGAGCCAAAGGCATGGTGGAAGGCAACTTTCTTCTTAAGTGAATGCGCCTTTGACAAGAAATGTTATGCAGCAGAACTGAAGTGATTCTGAAACTGTGTATATATGGGATGAGGGAGAAGTATGCCTCTCAAAAAGATTTTGACCTGTTTAATATTTTTACTGGAATAAGGATTCTTCATTTTAAAACATAATCATTCTATTTACTATCTTTATATTTACATCACTGTTTTGGAGGCTACTGCTCCAATGCGCAGAATATGAGAATTTTCCTTTTGACTCTATGCCCGCATAAATAATTTAAGAGGAACAATTTCTGGAAAGTCTAAACAGCTAAAGACACTGTCTTTGATCTCCGTGTGTATATGTAGCCTTAACTTACTAAGCATTTTTCAGAAAATGTCAGCACTTCCTGGTGGTGGTTCTTTGTTCCCATAGCCCCTTGAGCAATCAGGACTACACAAGCAGAAAAATGCTGTTCTTGCTCATTTATCTCCAGAAGCACCAGGAAAGTTTGGCCTCTTCAAAGATAACTTAGAATGTAAATGGCAATCTCCAGAACTCTTCTTTTTCCTCTTGTAATCTTCAGGATATTTGCAATTTATTGAACCATTGACATTGTTTCCTTTAGAATTTTATTGTTATAATTGTTGTTGGGGAGAGAGATTAAGTAAGATATAATTTGGGATATACCTACGTAAACTTTCACGTTTGTTCAGCTTAGTGAAACTGAATTCTACTTTGGCAACAGCAGGCCCCTGTGGTGCAGCAGTTCATGGAAGGAGTGTTAGAATGCTGACTTGGGTTAAGGGAGAAAACTTTTAATGACCACAAATGGCCACTCTTACCTTACATTTAACAAGTGAACAGATTTTGTCAGCTAGTAGGTATTTGAGGGTTTGTATGGATAAAATCCAACAAGATAATTTTGCAGAAGAAAAATATAGTTATTATTTTCATACATAGTTAGTCTTTTTCAAATCTATGATGTGTTTATTTTGAAACTTATCAAATATGACTAAGAGCAGAATTTTGTGTGGTACACAGATTCTAAGGTGCTCCCTAACCACCCAGCCCTCCCACTCTTCATTCCCATATAATCACACCCCATAAATGTGGGTGGGACCTGTGACTTGTTTCTAGCAAATGGAATGGGGTAACATGAAGGGATTTTGCACATACAATTAAGGTCCTTAATCAGTTTTTTTTTTTTTTTTTTTTTTTTTTTTTTTACAGTTTGTTAGTCTTGTTGATATATAACAATTGTACACATTTATGAGGTGCATATGATGTTTTGATACATGCATACAACTTGTAACGATCAAATCAATGTAATTGAGATATCCATCACCTCAAACATTTCAAACATTTTTATTTTTGTATGTTGAGAACATACCAAATCTCTTCAAGCTATTTTGAAATATGTGATCAGTTATTGATAAGTATAGTCACTCTGCTGTGCTATTGAGAATTACAATTTATTCCTTCTATCTAACTGTACTTTTGTACTCATTAACCAATCTATCTTTATTCTCCTCACCTTCCCACGCTTCTCAGCAGTTAGTAACCACCATTATACTTTTAACCTGCATGAGATCAACGTTTCTAGCTCTCACATATGAGTAAGAACATGAAGTATTTGTTTTTCTATGCCTGCCTTATTTTGTTTATCAGTTGGTTTTGAGTTCATAAAAAAGTATATTCTCCTGTGTGTGCCTGGATTAATCATGCAAAGGGTCCTTAAAAAAGGACTGGGCCCCTCCCTAAGGTAAGAGGAACTCTCAAATGCTGGCCTTGAAAAGACAAGCTGCCGTGTTGTTAGAGGAATCATGCAGAGAGCCATGGGGCAAAAAACTGTAGATGGCCTTTAGGAACTGAGTAGCCCCACTCCCCACCCCAGCCCCCATTAGCCATCAACTAGGAAGAAAATAGGGACCTTAATCCTACAGTAATAAGGAGATGAATTTTTGCAAATAACTTGAGGGAGCTTGTAGGTGGACCATTCCCCAGTTGAGCCTGTAATAAGACCACAGCTCCAGCTGTGACCTGAATTGCAAAGTGATGAGAATCGGGATCACAAGATCCCGCTAAATTATGTCTATGGGACGTCTATGGAAACTGTAAGGTAATAAAAGTATTTTTAAGCTACCAAGTTATGGTTATTTTTTAGACAACAATAGAAAACCAATACACTTGACTTCAAGAAAGTAGATTCAGGATTTTCCTGGGTATTTATTCTAGGAAGATGCTTTGCTATCATAGGAAGAAAAAACTCTGGGTTGGATCACTGTGCATTATAGGGTCAAGAATTTTATATTTACTATTTTGAAAATAGATTGCAAATAGATGTCCTCCATGTGCCATTTTATACCTAGGTTTGAAAAACCACCCACTGTAATGCCTTTCCATGGTGGCCGGTTTGCAGTTGGCAAACAATTGGTGTTAATTAGTTTATAGTTGAAAATGAAGCTATTTACTATATTGACTCCCTAGCTAGCCCAGATATCTCAGAAGTTCTCAATTATTTCTAGGTTTAAAGAAACTGTTCTTTCTCCTTTGCCCTCTACCACCATTTCCACCAATCTTGTTCAGGCTCTCATGCCTTTCTGACTTACTTCCTGACTTCTCCTTCCTCTCTGCATTCTCCTTTTATTTCACATTACAGGTTTGGCTGCAAACTGCTTCGCTAGTCTCCTTTTGCTTCCACAGCCTCCCCCAGTTCCTTTAGCTACACTTAGCTGCAAACACTCTGCCTTCTCACCATTCTATGCACAGGTGGCATCTTCTGCCAGAAATTCTCTGACTATCCATCCCTCTTCTTCATCTGCAAAACAGATGCTAATTCTTGTGGACTCTGCTCAATTGTTCTCTCTCATCTAGTGTTTTTGATCCTCTCCTTCCTCCTTCTCCTTTCTTCTTTTCCCTCGAAGCTCCACCCACACAAGCAGGGTTAGTCAATACTTCCTCTCTGCTCCCACCAAAGTTAGTGCTTATTCCAGTAGAAGCAGTTACTATGCTAGTATTATAATTTTTCTTTTTCTATGTCAAAAATCACTGCACTTCCCGCTGACAGTGAACCCATCCAAGGTGCAAATCTTATCTTGTTCATCTCTGGATTCCACGTGTCCTGGCACAGTGATGAACACAAAAGCAGCATTCTAAATCTGTCTATGTGATTGACTGAATAAGAAGTAAAAGGTAGCGTGTTTAGCTCCAAGGTTCAGGGTTGTCAAGCTGAATCCTAATAATGTGCGCAACGGACCCTACCCCTCGAAATTCTGCAGAGCTCAGGAATCACTAGAAAAATGAGCAGTGTACTTTACCAGATGCTTCCAGAAAGCATTATCATGTTATTCCATCTGCCACCCCTGTTTTAGCAGTAAAATATGTGAAATGGGGGAAATTATGCTCACAAGATGAAAGAGGAATCAATGCTTTTGATCTTATCAGATTGATTTCAGCCCTCTCCTAAACCTCAAACTCTTCCATCTCCCAGAGACCTAAGATCCCCTGTTAGCATGGATGCATATCTACTTATTTTATGGTTTCCCCTGTGACGTGTGAATCATAACAAATTCAATTCTGCTATGGAGAAATCCAGTTGTTCTCTTTCTGTATTATTCAGGTAAGATGCCATCTGAAACTGAGAGAAGCATAAGGAAGCTTACAGCTCATTATCTAGTACCAGTTACATGTGGAGCACCATGCTAGGTCCAAGGGATGTAGAAATTTACATGATATTGTCCATGACTTTAGGTAGTCTACAGGGTGATTGGTAGAGAATGAAACATAAATTAACGTTGCCAACACAGAGTGCTAAATGCTCTGGTGACTTGAAACCTGTGAGTAAATTGCAGTCCAGAGGAGCGGCATTTAACTCACACTGGTTTGGGCATTTAGGGAGGGGGGTGGGGATGTCAGAAAATTGAGGCACAGAGAGGGAAAGAAGTTTGTCCAAGGTCCCACAGTTGTGGCAGCACCAACTCTCTTGATGCCCATTCTAGATTCTTGTTGGTAATCTGCATTATTACAAGAAGTTGCATATTGCGATTTGATAGCTCCTTTGGAGAACACTGGGAATTGTAACTAGGGAATTATATTCAAATAAGTTAATTACAACCATGGAGTTCCTGGCACTTGGATGCCTTAGGAATGGATGCTAGTAATTCAAGCAGTATGTCAAGGAGCTGACAGCTTTAGGGCTTGACCAAATACTGGCACAAACAGCTAAAAACCAAAGCTCCAACCTTGAGCCTGGGAGGATGAAATCACAGTTTTCAGGAAACTCATCAACTCCAAAGTGGAGCCTGAAATGAAATAACAAAGAGCAATTAATGAAACTTTGGACAGTGCAGTTTCACTAGCCCTAACTTTCCTCTTTCTGCATTTTGAGTCTCCAGATCAATGAGCCAAGTACATGCAGGGGGTGGGGACCAATGCCAAGGCCACAGACTTTGGAGTAGTCAAGCCTGGATGAAAATCCTGGCTCTGACACTCATAGCATTATTGTGTTGGGTTAGTTACTTAATCGCTCTGTGTCTTCATTTCTCCAGTTCAAGCAAGTAACTAACATAACAGAAATTCCATTTCTCAGTTAATACGGCAAATTCGATAAATGGAAGAGAAAATACATCGGCTACTGGAAAGCATCATATTTGTGAAGAATCTTCTAGTTTAGACCCAAATTTTCAGTGTCTGACCACCACTGAGATAGAACTGAGATCAAAAGCAGCTCCTTCTTGTTTCATTTCTACTGGGCTTCCCACAGCAGACATGATGAGGGCACTACAGCCCAGGTCCTAGTCTGCTGACCTTATTCATCTAGAACAAAGCTGAGTGGTTGGAAGGAAAAATAAAAAGCCCTAAAACTGAGTGGCATTAAGGATAATAGCTGTCCCTGGATATGCTGCTCCTCACAAGTCTTCACAATGCGGAGTTGAACCCAGCTCCATAGGACTACAAAACCCAGGTTCGTAATCACTATACTGACCCACACACTGCTGCTGGTAGCCACAGAATCAAAGAACTTTAAAAACATTGCACAGGCAAACAGTGATGAATCATTAAGAAAAGTTTCATTGCTTCAGATTTTTTATTTACCAAGGTAAGATCATTTAAAAATGATCAAATGTTATTTAAAGAAAATTTTGGAAACAACAAGATCATGGTTAGTTGTATCAGTCATGAAAGCTAAAGTTTGCTGACCTTTCACCCCATACTAAGCTCCATGCTGAGAGCTATACGTGTGTCACTTTCCTGGCTCCTTACAACAACTTTATGAAGTATTGTTAGCCACATTTCACGGGTGAAGAAAGTTTGGCAGAGAGAGGTGAAGTGACTTACTCAAGGTAGCACAGAATGCAGAGTTGAACCCAGGTCCATAGGACTACAAAACCCAGGTTCTTAATCACAATACTAACCCACATACTGCTGCTGGTAGTCACAGAATTAAAGAACTTTAAAAACATTTCACAGGCAAGCAGTGATGAATCATTAAGAAAAGTTTCATTGCTTCAGATTTTTTATTTGCCTGGGCAAGGTCATTTAAAAATGATCAAACGTTATTTAAAGAAAAATTTGGAAACAAAACAAGAAGAATACAAGGGATCTCAGCTCTAATCCTGGCTCTGTAAAAAAGTGGTCCTAGTGGCCTTGAGCAGGTTCCTTCCTTTCTCTGGGTGTCGGTTTAACCATCTATACCAAGAGACAAATGCATAGACTTGCTCAGTTCTTCTCCACCTTGAATGGGCACATGAAATGCAAATTCTGATCCAGCCTGTCTGGAGTAGGGTCTGAGATTCAGAATTGCTGAATCTCTTAGGTGATGACGACGATGCTGGTCTAGAGAACACATTTATTTGAGGGGCTCGATCAACTCAGATTCAACAATAAAGCCCGAGTATTAGAGTAAACCCCAAATTGGCAGGCAAGCAGAGTGACTATTGATTTTCTTTTTATTGTACAGTGAAGTTTCTCTGGCTGCGGCTTGTATTGCTCACACTTGACCCTTTGTGTCTCAAATGCGTTTCAAGCCCCTGGGGTATGGAGCTTGCAGACTTTGGCATGGCCCATGTGAGGCTGTCCCAGTTATAACCTTGAAAAAGGATGGAAGGGGATGCCTGACTTGGAAAGCTGACAACTCTGTATATATTGAGTGTCCTGAATTTCCTGGGATGAACTGTGTTCTCTACTCTGCCTGTTGGCTCAAAACCCATCTTTACCTGTGGCATCACGAAGCACTGCTGGATGTATTGTCAATTGCACCACACCAACAGCCCACAGGGAGAGTTTATGGAAGGAGAAGTCGGTACCCGCTTTCCCCGTGGCAATCACGTGTATCACTTTGCCGCTTACTCCACTGGCAGAGTCAGAGAGCAGTATCTGGGCCATTTCTCAGCCTACTTTCAGTGCAGCAGGCTATGCAGCCCTGTTCTTACCCTCCTCAGACTGTGGATTTTCTTTCCCTGGTAAGGATCATTTTAGGTAGTTGAACTATCTACCAGGAAAATAAGAATTTTGTTCATGTAAACCTTTAGTTCCTGAACTCTGAGGGCTGGGACTCGCCCTCCTCAGTGGTGGTCAGACACTGAAAATTTGGATCTAAACTAGCAGATTCTTCACAATTGTTTCAGAAAGTATAGAACGATGTTTCAGTTGCCTTTTGCTGCTGTAACACATTACCACAAATTTTATGGCTTAAACAATACACACTATCTTACAGTCCTGAAGATCACTAGTATCACTGGCTAAAATCAAGGTGTTAGCAGGGCCATTTTCCTTCTGGAGGCTCTAGGGGAAAATTCGTTGCTTTGCCTTTTCCAGCTTCTAGAGGCGGCTTGCATTCTTTGGCTTACAGCCTGTTCCTCCATCTTCAAAGCTTTCAATGGAGAATCAAATCCTTCTCTGATTGTATCACTCTGATTTCATCTTCTTCCTCTCTCTTCCACTTTCAAGGACACTTGTGATTACACTGGGCCCATCTGGATAATAATTTTAAAAATATCCAGATCTCACAGGCTCCAATCTTAGTCACAATTGCAAAATCTGCTTTGCCATGAAAGATAACATGTTCACAAGTTCTAGGATTTAGAATGTGGACATCTTTGGAGACCATTATTCACTCACATCTATACCTTCTCAAGTTGGTCATGTGTCCCAGGCCTACACAAATCGACAAAAGTCATTCTCCTGACCATAGTGATTAGTTAAGAGTTGAACATAAGACCATAGACAGGTAAATTAGAATGAATATCAGTACTTCGGCAGGATATGATGGGGCAGAGTTGGATGGGGCCAAGTTACTCTCTTTAGGCCAATGGTAGTGATTCAGAGATGAAAGTTATTATGGTGAATATAATCATGCCCTTGCATCCTCACTGCTTACTATGGCTCCTTCACAAATACGATGCTTTCCAGTAGCCAATGTATTTTCTCTTCCATTTATCGAATTTGCCATGTTAACTGAGGAAATGGAATTTCTGTCATATTAGCTACTTGTTTGAAATTACCATTTACAATTAGTAAGTGGTGAAGTTGGAACTTTGGTTTGTATCCTCTAACGCTAAATCTTTCTACCATATTGACTACATTGAACACCACATGATTAATGTGAAAAAGGCCTCCATTACATTTGACATTTGTTTAGAGAAACAATCAGGAGTGAGGTTACAAGTGGAGAGCGTACTCGTGGCCACCTTTAAAGCATGTTGCCCTGGAGTGTCTGTTCTCCTTCTGATAATTAGGGAAACTGTACTGCATTTGTCCTGCCAAAGAACCTTGAAATATTTGGTTTAGCTTTGATCAGAAACCATTAACTATAATTTAGGCATAAGAGCCTACCATTAAGTGAGCTCCTGATTAAACCTTGTATTAGGTACATTCATCTATTATATTATATAATCTTAGCAACCTAGCTGTATTATTGTCATCATCATCATCCTCATCATTATTGTTATCCCTCCTTCAAAGATGAGTAACACAAGGCTCAGAGGGCTTAAATCTCTTTCCCAAGCCAAGATTCAAAGGCATGCAGTATAATTGCAGAGCCTGCTTTCTTCAGAATAGTTAACCAGGACTGCAGCATTTAGAGGCACTCAGCATTGTTTCCTCAGCATTTATCATACAGAGATAATAAATCTATATCTGATTCTGAATTTTAAAACATTTTTTGCTACTTTCTACTTGTCATAATCCATTTCTTGTTTGCCTTTCTAAACAGCATAGGCCCTCTCTCATGACCAAGGTTGTCATGATTTCTTCGTGACAAAATTTGCCTCAAGGTTATTTTTCATCACTTTGAGCAGCCTTTGTATTAACAATATACTACATCTTGCTTAATCTGTATTGACTACCTGAGATTTTTGGAAGTCCTTTGTTTGGGAGAGAGCAATTTACACAAGACAGCACACTTTGACTTAGCTCTTTCTCTCTGTTTATCTTATCCATGTGGTCTTCTCAAGTATTGATCTCATCTGTGCTGATTATTGAAGGAACTGATGTAAACTCAAGATAGCAAATGCTGCAATTCTGAGATGCAAATCCATTCTTGTCAGTGAAGAGGACTGGGACTGTTGTGGTCAGCTACCTCCTCGGCATAATCTAGATACTGAAGGGTGGCCTTTTCCCATGCACCTTTGCCTTGGGCACCTGACTGCACCTCCCTTTTTCCATTTAAATGTCTACCTTGAAGGAGACAATCTCTAAACTCCTTTCCAGCACTAAAATTAAAATCTATTCATTTAAATGCTCACATTCTTCTACTGCTGTGGGCCCCAGGAATTTAGCTTGATTATAGAGCAGTGGTCTGGCAAGAGGCAGCCAGAGAGCCACTCTCTCCTTGCCACCCTTGGACAGGAGTTAGAGTGGCACGTTACTCCCTGTAGTAGCAGTTCAGTGACACCAGGGAGCAAGAAGAAACCCAATTGTGGGAACTGGGGCTCATTGGGTGGGGAGATGTGTGCTTCATGTGTGGGGTGGGGCAGTAACTCAGGGGTCCAGAAGTCAGCACTGGGAATGAGACCAAAATCTCCATTGAAAAGATGTGGGAAGACAGACAGGTGCACTGTTTCTCCTCTGTTATAAAGACCTGTGTGCAAACTGAATGGGACCCAACTGTCAGGTCCAGGCAAAAGTGAGCCCAGATGAGAGGAGCTGAAAGTGCCAGAACGGGATAAGAAATCACATGACTTCTGCGTGAGCCAAAATCAAACTGACTTTTTTGATTCTCAGTGTCTGTTTCATGTTGACTTCATTCTATCAATCATGGAACATCACCAATCCATGGTCTGGTAATATGGCTCTCCTCTGTGTGCCACGATCATCTTTGAACTGTTTTTGGCTCACTGGATTCTTGAATTTTATTGATTATGGTTTTTAAATTATACAAAGCAAAATTTCCTGTTAGGAGGCTATAAATTAGAGTGGTTAAGAGGCTCTGGAATCTCCAGTCCTGGATTCAAATTGCAGCTCTGCCACTCAGCTGTTATGTGACAGCAAGTCACCTCACCTCACTGGATCTCCAATTCCTCATGCATGAAATGAAGATAATAATAATACAGCAGCTCCAGGTTGTTGTATTACATAAGAAAATATGCCTAGCACATTAAAAACATTAGGGCGTGGTGGCTCATGCCTGTAATTCCAGCACTTTGGAAAGCTGAGGCAGGTGGATTGCTTGAGCTGAGGAGTTCGAGATCAGCCTTCACAATGCGGCAAAACCCATCTCTACAAAAAATAAAATAAAAACTAATAAATATGTAAATAATTCCATCTTCTATCCAAAAATTAGCTGAGTGTAGTAGCACGCACCTGTAGTTCCAGCTACTTGGGAGGCTGAGGTGAGAGGTTTGCTTGAGCCTGGGAGGTGAAGGCTGTAGTGAGCCAATATCACACCACTGAAATCCAGCCTGGGTGACAGAGATCCTATCTCAAAATAAATAAGTAAAATAAAATAGAAACTCTAGATAAATGGTAACTGTCCTTATTATTGGTTTGTTTAGGATGTCTCCTACCCTAGTATATGGTCATCTGTTTTCTGTATATGCCTTTGAACATTTGAAATCAATTCAGTGTGTGAGTACTGATTTTTCACTTATAGTATGTGAAAACAATGATAATTTACCTTATTAGAAGATGACTTTCTTCATATGCTTTTTGAGTACCTGTCAAAGGCTAAGAGCCAAACCATAGCTGAAGGTGATTAGAAAGCCCAACGGGATATGCTAGAGCTCAGGGAATATGACGATCCATGTGATGATTAATCTTATGTACCAACTTGACTGAACCATGGGGTGCCCCGATACTTAGTCGAGCATTATTCTGGATGTGTATGTGAAAGTATTTGTGGGTGAGATTAATATTTTAGTTTGTCGGCTGAGTAAAGTAGATCACTGACGTGGGTGGGCCTCACTCAATCTGCTGCAAATCTCAGTAGAACAAAACTCTGACTGAGGGAGAATTCACTCTCTCTCTTCCTGACTGTCTTTGAGTTGGGATACTGGTTTCCTTCCTTCAGACTCAGATTCAGACTGGCACTTGTACCACTGACTCTCCTGCTTCTTAGACATTTGGACTCAGGCTGGAACTATATCATGGAATCTCTTGGGTCCCCAGCTTGCCAACTGTAGAACTCAGAACTTCTCAGCCTCCGTAATCACCCAGTCTCATAAGCAGTCAATCTTTCTGTCTATATGTATGGATATCTATATCTCTATATATCTATATAGGTATATCTACCTATCTCTCTATATCTTATTGAATATATCTAGATCTAGATATATATAATATACAATATATAATACAATATGTAATATATCTATCTAGATATCGATATAACTATATCTCCTATTGGTTCTGTTTCTCTAGAGAATCCTTGCTAAGACAGTCCAGGAAGATGCCTCATGTCTGTTTGTAGATAATAATATATTTTTAGTGCTTTCTAGTCCTCCACTGAGACTTCTTAGTCAGGTTTAATTTTAAGGTACAAATAGAATAGAATTCCTTGGGTTGAGTACACAGAACCAAGACAATTTGTTATACCCTAATTGTTTAGTGACATAAGCCAAATCGATGGACCTGGCAGAGACATTATCCTGAATGCCACCAATCCGTACCAATCAACAATGTCCACATGTCCTAAAATTCAGTCTAGTTTTGGAGAGTCTCTCTCAATTTTTGGAAATGCTGCAAGCCTGCAGAGGGAACTGTCAACTCTCAGGGAAGGTCAGAAGCCTTAGAGAGTGTCTGAGGCAAGTAATATATCTCTTGACTACCGGAAAGGCACACAAATTGCTCAGATATTTCTGTAGCAGAAAGTTCTGAGGGAGAAATGCTTCCGCAGAGACTCACCTTTTCTAGACAGAATAAGAGTCCCAGCGTATGCTCATATTTAACGAATATTTTATGAGACTGTTATTTCTATGCACTTGATCTGATGTCAAGTTTCCTTTAAATTTCTTGCAGTTTCTCATTTTGTATTACCCTGAGTTCTGATGTCAAAAATAGAGTACCTTAGATGTGTAAGATGTGTCTTAGAAAGGCATGGTCATAAAGCTTGTTGAAAGTTTAGTGGCAGAGATGTGGGAAGTGGTGGAAACCTGAAATGGAATCAATGAGACCAGGAGTCTGAGAACCTCTCACTACAGGGCCTGAGCTGTATTATTCTTCATACCGCCACTCTCAAAGCACAAGATAGCAATTAATACAGATTGACACTTTCAATATCCTTGTAAACTGGATAGATGGATGCACCATACCTAATTAATTTATCTGTCTCCCCCCTCAATAGCCTGGAAGCTCTTTGCGAGAATCTTTGTATATTCAGCATGGAGTAAAGGAGGGCTAGATTCAAACTGAGGGGCACTGAGAGGAAGCAATCCTGGGAGTTTGGCAGATGCTGTTATTGTTGAGATGGAAGGTTTGGATTTGACCTTCTGGGTATAGGGTGGTCAGGGTTAGAGAAAGACTGTCTCTTTGGGTAGATGCGGTGGAAACTAAATGGTGACTTAGTAACAAAGACAAATTCCAGTCATCTGATTCATCACTAAAGTTTTTATTTAATAAATTCTTGACTTGTACATGTGCAATTTAAGGAGTTGTCAGTCAACTGAAAATGGTAGCAGCTACCCAAGTCAAACTCTAATACCACCCACGCCCTACAACCTGCTGCCCCTGAGGTAGCCACTCTTCCGACTTGAATCACCATAATTTTGTAAGGATTATTGTTGAATTTAATATAAATGGAATTAATCATCATGCATTCATTTGCATCTGACTTCTTTTGCTCAACATACTATCTGCGAGATTCAAATAAGTCACTTTCTATAGAGGTAATTCATTCTTTTTCATTGGTGGGTTTATTGCTCACAGTTCTGGAGGCTAGGAAGTTTCTGATCATGGCACCAGTGGATTCGGTGTCTGCTTTGTTCTTCATGGATGACGACGCCTGTGTGTCCTCAAATGGAGGAAGAGACAGACAGGTGCCCCTAAGCATCTTTGATAAAGTCACTCATCCCATTCAGGAGGGTAGAACCCTCAGGACCTAATTACCTCCTAAAGGCTCCTCCTCTTAGTGCTATTACATTGAAGATTAGGTTCCGACATAGGAATTTTGGAGGGATTCAAACAAAACCTTCAGATCATAGCAGCAGGTAAACCAGGAATTCCAGAGTGCCCTATGAGGGGATATTTGGGCATCTAAGGAAATGAAAGCATCTTCTAGGAAACTGAGATCAAGACAAAAAGGCAGCCACAGGTGGAGATGTTGAAGAGGGGACAATTTGCTGTAACCCTGGGCTCCAACAGTGGATAACAGTACATTCATGCCTAAGGCCACACTTCAGAGGCCACCCACAATTCTAGGTTGCAAACCATTCTAGCCAGTCGGCATCAGAGACCAGCAAAGTTGTAGACAGCAACTCACTTCCTTCTGTGATTCTCTAAGATCACTTATGCTATACCTCTCCATTTATACCATCTAGATTCTTGCTATGCTCTGAATGTTTGTGTTCCCCCAACTAGTAAATACATCTGTTGAAACTAATCCCCAATGTGATGGTATTAAGAAGTGAAGACTTTGGGAGGTGACTAGGTATCATGAGGGTGGAGCCCTCATGAAAAGGATTAGTGTCCTCATAAAAGAAGCCTGGGTTAGCTTATTTGACCCTTATACCATGTGAGAATTTAGAAAGAAGGCATCATTTATGAGGAACAGGCCCTCCCCTCGCCAGACCCTGAATCTGCTGGTGCCTTGATTTTAGACTTCACAGCCTCCAGAACTTGGAGAAATAAATATTTGTTTTTGTTTATAAGCTACTGAGTCTATGGTATTTTGTTATTGTAGCCTGAATGGACTAAGACAGTGTCTGTTAAGACCATTTTATCTAGGGTGTGCTTTAAGTTCGTTGTTCCTTTGTTGACTTTCTGTCTTGATAATCTGTCTAGTGCTGTCAATATTGAAATCCTCCACTATTATTTTGTTGCTTTCTAGTTGTAATTGTGGTAGAAAAGTACAAATCTGGGATATCCAGCATTAGGTGCATATAAATTTAGGATTATAATATCTTCTTCTTGGACAGATCCTTTTACCATTATATGTGCTTTTTGTCTTTTACAAATATTATTGCTTTAAAGTATGACATTTCCTAGGGAAGCTGCTTTGTGAAACAGCCTGGCCAATTAATGCACTTATGTATAAATTGGTAGAAAAGAAATCTATATCTTTAAATTGGACTGGTATTCCAAAGTTAATGTGGCCCAGATCCTTGACCTTAAACTTGTCTAGCTCCAGATCATAAGAGAAAAGCTTTCAGTTTTTTTTTTTTTTTCCTATTCACTGTGATACTGGCTATAACTCTGTCATATATGGCTTTTATTATGTTGAGGTATGTTCTGCTTCAATACCCAGTTATTTGAGAATTTTTATCATGAAGGGATGCCTACTTATTTTTAACACTTGTAGATGGGAAATCTGATGTCCATACAAGTAAAGTGACATGTTCAAGATAAAACAGTCAATTGATCTTTACAGCCAGAACCTAAAATCAGGGACAGTCCAATTTAAATTATGGAATGGTCTCAGATTACTAGATTGAGTTTAATCTAGCTCCCCCACCTAGTCAGCATGTGGAGATGGTAAGGCCTCATTAGGGAAATCAGAGCAGTTTCAGGGAAATAAAGTATATATTTTTCTGACATAAGAATAGCTACACCTGCTCACTTTTTGTTTCCATTCGTGTCAAATAGCTTTTTCTAGTCCTTTGCCTTAAATGTATATGGAGTTTATGTGTTAGATGAATCTTTAAGACAGCGGATAATTAGTTTGTGTTTTTTTTTTTTTTTTTTTTTTTTTTTTTTTATCCATTCTGCCACTTTGTATCTTTTAAGTGGAGCACTTAGG
Organism: Piliocolobus tephrosceles; assembly: GCF_002776525.5. Taxonomy (NCBI): domain Eukaryota; kingdom Metazoa; phylum Chordata; class Mammalia; order Primates; family Cercopithecidae; genus Piliocolobus; species Piliocolobus tephrosceles. Next base: position 8,524,478 of record NC_045445.1, on the reverse strand, counting down.
CTGTTTACAGTCAACGTTAATATGAGATGTGGGGTGCTGTTCTATTTATCATGTTAGTTGTTATGTAAGTACTTTTTTCCCCCTTGTCTTATTGTTTTACAGGCCTTGTGAATTTTATGCTTTAAGGAGATTCTATTTTGGTGTATATCGAGGTTTTGTTTGAAGATTTAGAACTCCTTTTAGCCTTTCTTACAGTGCTGGTTTGGTAGTGGCAAATTCCCTCAGAATGTGTTTGCCTGAAGAAGATTTTATCTCTCCTTCATGTGTAAAGGTTAGGTTTTCTGGATACAAAATTCTTGACTGACATTTATTCTATTTAAGGAGTCTAAAGAGGACCACAGTTCCTTCTGTCTTGTAAGGTATCTGTTGAGAAGTCTTCTGTTAATCTGATAGGTTTTCCTTTATAGGTTACTTGATGCTTTTGTCTCACAGCCCTTAGAATTCTTTCTTTCATCTTGACTTTACATAGACAGATGACTATTTGCCTTGGTGATGATCTTTTTGCATTGAATTTCCCAGGATTTCTTTGAGCTTCTTGTATCTGGAAATCTAAATCTCTAGCAACGCTGGGGAAGTTTTCCTCAATTATTTTCTCAAATAAGTTTTCCAAACTTTTAGCCTTCTCTTCTCCCTTAGGAACACCAATTACTTTTAGGTTTGGCAATCTTACATAATCCCATATTTCCCAGAGACTTTGCTCATTTCTTTTGATTCTTTGTTCTTTATGTTTATCTGATTGGGTTAATTCAAAAGCCTTGTCTTCAAGCTCTGAAATTCTTTCTTCTACTTGTTTGAGTCTATTATTGAAACTTTCCACTGCATTTTGTATTTCCCTAAATGTGTCTTTACAGGAGTTCTGATTGTTTTTTCTTTATGATATCTATCTCTCTGGAAAATTTTTCATTCATATCCTCTCTTGCTCTTTTTAAATTTATTTGTATATCGAGGTTTTGTTTGAAGATTTAGAACTCCTTTTAGGCTTTCTTAGAGTGTTGGTTTTCTCCTTTCTGTGATATCTCTTTGAGTAGTTTAATAGTCAACCTCCTGAATTCTTTATTTGGTATTTCAAAGATATCTTCTTGGTTTGGATCCATTGCTAGGGAACTAGTATGATCTTTCGGGGGTGTCATAAAACCTTGTTTTGTCATATTACCAGAATTACTTTTCTGATTTCTCCTTATTTGGATAGACTATTTCTTAAAATTGGTCTTGAATTTATTTTTGATTTGACTGTGTTTTAAAAATGTTTTTCCCTCTTATGGATGTGACTTTAATGTTTATAGTTTATTATTGCCTAATTTGACTTTTGGTGCTTTTAGAGGTGAAGGCTCTGTATGAATTCCTTGTTTATAGCAAGTCTTTGTGCGCTGGCTTTCTTAGATGCTGACTATAGCAGTTACATACTTGATGTGTGGGCAAGTTCACTGTCTCCTATCTGATTGAAATGGCAAGGATCATTGAAACATATCTCATTCACCTATGTTGTGTACTTCTTTATGTAATTGTTTCCCAATATTTTATTTACTAAGTTGATGGCTCAGGCTTCAGATCAGTATAGGAGATATCCCTGGGTAAGCAACAGTTGTAATAAAAGCAGGTGGGTAGATACAATACCCAATGGTAGACACAAGTCTCAGCCTTGATGAACATGCCTGGGGGAGCTGTCAGTTAGATGCACTGAGGTGGGTGTCATCAGGGTGAAGGATGGGAGCTACCTCAGCCCCCGTGCCTGGCCAGCAGGAAAGGTATCCACCTCCCAGCCTCACTCTTGTCCCAGTGTTCTGTTTATTCAGATCAGAGAGGCACCTCTTTTCATCTGAAAAATGATTGATCTTCTGAGTAGAAAGGAATTGTGACTCTGCCTCTCATACAAGCATGAACCTGGGCAGGCCTCCTCCTATGGTGATGCAATCAGCCTAAATTTTTCCAGGAAAGCTGTCTATAGGTGTATCCATGCTGAGCTCCCATGGGAAAAGCCCCAGTTGTGTCTGCAGTGGTGGGCAAGAGGGGAAAAAGGACCCCTTCTCCAAGACCATTTATAAGCAGAAAGGCTGCCTGACGGTTGGGGTAGAGGTGCAGACTGCGTGCTACACCCAATACTACAATTGTGTCTCTGCTGTAAGAAACTTCCCACCAGTGAATAGATCTAGGACTCAATGCCTGCTGTCCAGATTCTTTTCTTCCATGGTTTGTTCCCTTGATGTTGTGCTCTTTCCCTTCCCCTAGAAGTAGGAGTTTCTGAGAGCCAGACTACACTGATTGCTATTGCTCTTCCGGGTCTAGCCATAAAGTGGGGCTGCCACAATCTGGGCTGGTGCTGGGGAATGTCTGCAAGGGATCCTGTGATGTGACCTGTCTTCAAGTTGCCCAGCAGTGAGTACTTGCGTAGTTCTCATGACTGATGTAGACTCTGTGAGAATCCTCGGTTGTAGATAAGCTTAGTGTGGTGGCTTTTCTTGAATGCTGGTGATAATTGTAGTGAACTTGCCACACGGGCAGATTCAGGACCCTGGTTTACTAGGATGTTACAAGCAGTACTGATAGCTGAGGTCATGCAGCCATTTTCTTTTTCCTGAGTGCAGTGTTCCTCTACCTAGAGATCTGTAATGAACTGTGTTGGTTGGCCTGCAGCCAGAAGGCGGTGCTTGCAAAAGAGCACCGGCTGTGGTAGTGTTAATAGCAGTGGGATTTGAGCTTGCCCTAAGTTGCCCAGGGGGAGTATTCTGGTTTCTCTGAAAATGGGCTGTGCTATAAAGCTCCTAGGTTTCTGACCTTTGTGTTAAGCTACTAGGGAAGGTAGAGAGACACAGCCAGGTGGGGCAGGGTAAGGTGGGTCTGCTCTTTGACTCTTGTTGAGAGGGGCAAGCTGTGGACCTTGGGACAGGAGTGGTTTCCAGGCTGCTGAGGTCATGTTCTGGAGGGGGGTACAACTGCCTCTGCTGCACAGGAGTTTGCACAGGGAGTGGGAAGTAGCAAGTGGCAATGAGCCTCACCCAGCTCCCATGCAGTTGGCAGGGCAGATAGCACTCCTGCATTGCTCTGCTAACAGCACTGGATTAAGATCCAGGCAGTCTGCACATAGAATTCAGACCTGCCCCGTGCCATAAGCTTTCCCAGCATAGACAACAGCCACGACTTTCAGGCCATGGCCTTCCCCATCTGCCTGCAAGGCCGCAAGGCCGGGTCCCCAGCTCCTGTGCATGTGTCTGCCACACACTTCCTACCTGCACCCCCCTTCGCATCCTCCACCCCAGTTCTGGTCAAAGGAGTTTATCTCCACTTGAAGTTATATCACGAAATTCAGTTGGGAGCTTCTTTCACCCTATGACCCCTGCCTGCGCTAGCTGGCTGACTTCCCCAAGGTCCCCTGTGAGATATAATAAGAAATGACTTCACTTGGTCCACCCTGGTGACTGAGAATGCCTGCAAGGCACTTCCCACTGCTGCTTCTACTTTTATATTTTTCGTTGCTCCCTGAGTCAGTTCCAGTTCTGGGTAGGGTTAAGGCCTTCTCCCATGGCCTGGATTTTCAGATTCCCCAGTGGGGATGTGTATTCTGGAGGCAGACTCTTCCCCTCTTATACTCTGGGCACTTACAGTTTTTTGCCTGTCTCACAGAGTAAGCTGCAGGCTGCCACTTCTTTCAAAGGGTCTGTGAATTCTTTCAGTTTTCCTGTTAAGTTCCTGTGTTGCTTCTTGGAAAAAAGTTCACAGGGTGAATCTCTGCACAGTATCCTGTCCTTCTAAGTTGGAGAGGTATGCCAATACTGCTTCCAATTCACCATCTTGAAAGAAAAATACGTGGGTGATTTTTAATTACTCATAATTTAGAGGCTAAAGGATATCTTCTTGAACTTTAGAAAAGTCAATCAAAGCATTAGAATAGAAGCTAGAAAGGTTATCCAAACTCTACATTCTCAGAAACTAGTGTCTAATAACAACAGTGTAGGTTACCCAGAACTACTTCTTGCAAAATCTTTTGAAGTCCAGAGTCCAAGCTATGTCCCAAGAGAAAATGATGGTGTTTCTCAGCTTCATATTTTCTTTTTACATGACTGAAATGCTCTAAACACTGGTCTCCTTTGGGGAAAAATCTTTCTGTTTATCTCAATCCTCATCCCACAGAAGTTCTATCAAGTATAGGTGGGCTCTGGCAATATTTCTCATCTTGAAAAAATACAGAACCATCCATTTTGGAAGCTTATTCTTAACTCTCCTGTATATTCTCAGCTTGAGTTTATTTTAATTTTTTACCATGTAATAGTTTTTTTATATTTGAAAATATATGAAATATAGCTGTAAGCAGAGCTACAAATCCTAACTGAATTGGATTACCATTATTTTAAGAAACTTTAAGTTTCTAGTCTATTCCTCTGATTTTCTAGATGAGACAAGTATAGGAAAATTATTTGCTTAGATTACAGAAGTAATTGACAACAAGTTCTAGACTCTCATCTTAACAATTCTGCAGCTCTAGAGCAATCTGATGTTAGGAAATGGGAGGAAAAGGACTCATTGCTAAATCTCTGCACTGTCATCTCCAGCTGACCAGAACCAGAAATGGCATGGGCCACAGCAAATCTGAAAAGAGAGTGATTAATTGAAAGATTATGAATGGATGAATAATCTCTTCATTCCCCTTTCCTACCTTTATACAGTTTGTGGCCAGGCATTTGCCTCCAAGCAAGTCTTTTGACAGAAACTTTCCTAAAACCTTGGAACTAATGGTAAAGGAAGAACTAAGGCAGGTAGTTTAGGGATTATATCTCCACATAAAGCTCTCTTCATTTTGGAATTGGGAACCAATCAGTTCTCTGATTATTCACCCTAAAACCTACCAGTCCCAAATCCACCCACATGCAAGCCCAGTCAACCCTCACATTTTCTCATTATGTTATTTAAAGGAACAACTAAGATTTTCTGTATATTTGAAGAAAGCCTGCAGCATGGCCAAGAAAGGTACTTACTCAGAAAGAAACAGAGAGAATTTAGAGATCATGAAAGAGCCTAAAAAAGCAAACTAATTAGCATCCTAGAGAATATGTTTTGAAAATATGTCCACAGAATTTTTGATACTCTTCCCATTAATTTCTCTCACTTTGAATGTGTCCTGGACTTAGTGAATTATCTCCAGTGAGCAAATAGAAAATGGCAGAAGTAACAGGATGTCCCTCGGAATATTAGATTGTAAAAATGCTAAGAGACTAGAGCTTCAATCTTGGGTTCTATTTCTCTCTCCTTTCCTCCTTTTCCTCTCTCCTTCTTAATGCTGACTCTTCTAGGGGAAGCCACCTGCCACATCTTGAGGCATCCTTGGAAAGGAAAAAGCCAGCATCTATGTGTTGAGAAGGGCTCCATGTGGAGAGGACTGGGACTTGTCAGCAGTCACATGAGTGAGCTTGGAAGCACAGCTTCTGAATCTTGCCAATAATCATGTGTGAGCTTGGAACTGATTTTCAATGAGATGACTGCAGCTTTGGTGGACATCTTAATTGCATTTTTGTGAGAGACCCTGAGCCAGAACCACCCAGCTAAGTGGCTCCTGGATGTCTGGCACATGAACATTTGGAGATAATAAATGTTTGTTGTTTTAAACCACTAGGTTTGGGATATTAATATATATTTGTAGTGTTAAATCGAGTTTGTCTTAAAGCTGCCTCCTTACATACTTAAGTTCAGCCCAAAGATTTCCCTGTACATCATGAACTATAACAAGTGGAGTTGTAAACTGACCATAGCCCACCCCTGTACCAATGACTGAGTTTTGGCCAATCAAACGTAGCCAACTGTTTGAACCATGTTCGAGTAAGGTAAATGCCAAGCTGTAACCAATCCAGTTGTTTCTGTACCTCACTTCCATTTTCTGTGCATCACTTTACTTTTGTTGTCAGTAAATCTTCTTTCACCATGTGGCTGCACTGGAGACTCTGTGAATCTGCTGTGATTCTGGGGGCTGTCCCATTGTGAATCATTCATTACTCAATTAAACTCCTTTAAATTTAATTTGACTGAAGTTTTTCTCTTAACAGTAGAAAACAAATGCGGAGTGGTTCAAGATGAAATTGCATAATTACACGAAAAGAGGATACTGCAAACAATTAGGGAATACAAAAGAAGAACTCTTGGAAATTAGAAAATGATTGTCATGTTTAGAATTCAGTGGAAGGATTGGACATAGAAAAACTGTAGAAAGGTGAATTATGAAAGAAGTATGAAGCTCAGAGGCTCAAATCAGGAGGTCTAGCATCTAGCTAGTAGAAAAAGGATCTTTTCAGAAACAGCAGACAAAATAAAGAGGAAGAAGTGAGCTTAAAAATCAAACAAGAATCTCATAGCTGAATGGAGAGGTGAGTTTGAAAATTGCAAGAGCCTACCAAGTGCAAATCAGAAAGAATGACAAAAAGATCTACTGTGAATTTCAGAGCCTCTGATAACTTCCTTTGATCTCTGATAGCAAACAAACAAACAAACAAAAAAACAAAAACAAGAATGAAAAGCAGGCTATATATAAAGAATGAAAACAGTTTTTTATATCCACAACACTGGATAGTAGAAATCAGGAGAATAATGCTTTGTGTATACTTTGTGAAAATTATTTCACCACAGGTTTCTATACCCAACCTGTTTTACCTGAAATTACCTGTAGTTTTGGGAGAAACCCCAGAATAACATTGGCGTGAATAAGTCCAAAGTTTCTTTCTTATGCAAAAGTTCTGGTAAGCATTCCAGAGCTACTGTGGCATTCAGCTTAGAGACCCAAGCTTAATTATGTTATGAAGATAGTGACATTCATGTTCCAGGCCCCATCTAAAGTATTGACACAGAAGAGTTTAAATGGATCGCATGAGGTGTCTCTTATGGATAATTGTGGGAAGCTACCACTTTATACTGCTTCTCATATTTTATTGGCCACACATACTTACTTACAAGGGAAGCTGGGCAATGTCTTTATTTTGGACAGACCTGTGACCAGCTAAGCATTTTATTACTATTGAAGAAGGGAGAATAGATACTAGGAGACTGCTAATAGTCTCTACCATCCCAGTCAAGGTTTTAATTAAGTGTGAGGGAAGAACGTAGGCATTTCTCATATATGCATGGACTCAGAAAAATTCACTTCACCTGCCCTCTTTCTTAGGAAAATTATTTAGGGTTTTAAGCCATAAAATCAAGAAGGTAAACAAAGAAAGGGAATGAGTACACAAAAACAATGTCTCTAATTCTTGAGAAGAATGAATTGTAGTCCCAAGATTTGAGATGTGCAGTAGGCCTTCAGAGCATCAGTCCAGACAGAATCAGGAAAATAGAGCGCTTTGGGAGGAAGGGCTTCACAGAAAATAAGGATTTCTCAGAATAGAGGGAGATGATGCAAGAATATGAGTATGTGATTAAGGCAAAAACAAAAATCAAAAAGACAAAAAGCAAAACAACAACAAACCAGAATAGAAATAGAAAACTCCAAACTTCAGAATAAAGAAAAGTTGTGTAAGAAGCATGTTCTGAATATAAAACAAGCAATTCAGGAGATTAGAGGGATTCAAGAAAAAAGATAAATAAATTCCAAACCAATAGAAAGAATGAGTAACAAATTGGAAGGCATTAGGGATGTGGTGAAGAAGGTATTGTATGTAACTTCCTCTCCCAACAAGAAATAAGGAAAGGAAGTCTCAAGGTCCCAAAAATATACAAACAAAAAATGTAAAGACATGTTAGTCCAATATGAAACTAGCTAACCTATGACACGACTTTGGATGTAAGAAAGGAAAATCTGTGTAAATGTTCTTTGTTTGTTTAAAAATGGACTTCTACTGTTTGTTAGAATTGATGAACTTACATATTATCATCACCCAAAGTCCATGGTTTTTATTAGGGTTCACTTTTGATATGACTACTTGAGTATCACAATGGATAAGAGGTTGGAATCACAGAGAAGAAGATGGAATCATAGCTAATGACTTGACTCTGCACCTTATGATACTGACTTATAATAACACAAATGCTGCTAATTAATCTTTGAGTGTCACCCTTGTGTCAAAGCACAGAGAAATGATGTTAACAAAATTGAATATCAATAGTGTCAACCTATATAATGTATAAATAAAATTATAGTGGTTAGAAGTTGGCAGGTGGCAAGGGGAAGGAAGTGAGGCAGGAGACTTTCAAAGTTGGAAGTCAAGGGAATTTCTATCATTAATTAAAAAAATGGAATTTTACATCCACAATCAAATGATACAAAACATTAAATGTTGTGAATTAGATAATATTGGTCCTAAGTATCTGAAATATAAATGATATTATGATAAAAAATACTTCAAGTTGTACCTTTTTATAGATCAGATTTTGGGGAATATGTTGGTGGAGGTATGGTCTTCTGGCTTTCCATTGGAAAAGTAATTGTGTGAGCTTGAGCAGAAGAGGACAGCTAACTTGAGTCTAAGTTCTGCTTCATTCTAAGATTCAGGCGTATCTTTTGTAATAAGGAGGCTGATTCCATTTTTGATGTTTGGTTGCTGATGAGTTTCAAATCCCAGTATGCCCCATTTCCCTCATAAGAAAGCCTGAGTGCTCCCTCTTTTGGTGCCAGTGAGAAGTTAAAACCACACAAACTTAAGCCAGTCTCCTTTTCCTGTTTTCCCAAGCCGTTTCCAGAACACCTTAGGCATCTACTCTGCTCTATTTAAAGTAGTATGAGTAATAAACCTTTTCATACCCTCTTGGGGTGTGTGTGTGCGTGTGTGTGTGTGTTTGTGTTTGTGTGTGGCTTCCTCAGTCTCAACATTAAAGCCAAATTTTAGGATGATGGGAGGCCCATTTTGCTTCTAGAGGTGGCCGTAGCACCTGTACTGTCTGGAGTGTGATTATGGGGGATTCACAAGGAAGTATTTATAGGAAGCTTGAGAGGCTCTCTGGGAGAAAACTCCCCTTTGGACAAGTAAGATTTGAGGGAAGGTAGTTGGTTCGAAAGCAATAGACCAGCGGCTCAAGAGAACGGTGTCTACCATTCCATCCTCTGACACAGCTCCTATAAATTAATACCTTATTCTTCTGGAAATATGGGGTATCCAGAAATCTAATATGTTAAAAAGAGATCTATAAAAAGTCAATGTTTTGCTTTAATGAAGGACATTGGGAGGGATTCATTCAGCTTGGTTATGGTGATAATAGCAGTATTTCTTTATACCCAACAGTGACATCAACAGTGGTAGTCAGGATGTTACTGCCTTCAGTACATAACATCAAGCAGCAGGGCTCTTGGTACAAACGTTAGCACCAGTAACCTTTATGATTCACCTCTGTGTAGTACCAAAAGCACCTAGTGAGAGCATAATGTTTGCTGTGGATTTAGACCTTCTGAATTAGAATCTTGGCTCCACCACTTTTTATTCTGGGTAAGATTACTTCTTATAGCTTCAATTTCCTTATATGGAAATAGGAGAAAATAGTAGTGTCTATTTCAGAGGGTTGTTTTAAACACTAAATAAGCTCTAAATTTATAATCAAATGTAAATCAGTTAGGACAGTGTTTGGCACATAGTACATACTTATTAACTGTTGGTTATTATTCTTATTATTAATGTTATTATAACTTTTGGTGTTGTCAGACCAGAAGCATTACTTATTAATGCTGGAGAACCAAATGGAAAAAGTGGCCTTTTCATAGTCGAAGTATTTGTAAGAGAGTGAGAGTCTTCCTTAGGAACACTGTAATTGTTTGGTAGGAAAGAGAAGTGGTCCAGAACCAGAGAAAGAACATTCTGAGACTGTCACTTTGCCCTGTAGGCAGAAGAGATCGGAGAAGTACTGGTCACAGTAAATGCGTTGATGAGGTCACTAGCCTTGGGGGTATTTTCCTTTGGCAACTTGAAAGGTAGAGGAAGTTACCTTTTTGTGTGTTTGTCCAAGGGTTGTTGTATTTAGTTGATGTCAAATGGAACCTAATAGACCTAATGGTTTCGAATAGCATTGGTTTGGTTCTTTATTAAATTGAAGTGCCAATCTTCAGAGGTTCAACATTTGATAAGTGTCTCCTTTTTCTTTCTGGGCAGCTTTTTCTTTTTGTTCTCTGAATCTATGGTCCTGCATTTCACTCTTTCTAGGCAGCATGTCTGCTCAAGTGGAGGTACCCCACTTTATTCCTTTTTGTAACTTCAGAATCTAGCCCAGTGCCACACTTTTGACATTTAATTAATTGTTTGTTAGATAAATGAATGAATCCACAGAGTATTAGATTATTTATGTATTTATTTAGTGACGGAGTCTCGCTCTGTCACCCAGGCTGGAGTGCAATGGTGTGATCTTGGCTCACTGCAACCTCTGCCTCCTGGGTTCACGTGATTCTCCTGCTCAGTCTCCCAAGTAGCTGGCATTACAGACACCTGCCACCACACCCAGCTAATTTTTGTGTTTTTAGTAGAGATGGGGTTTCACCATATTTGCCAGGCTGGTCTCAAACTCCTGAACTCCAGCTATCCACCTGCCTCAGCCTCCCAAAGTGCTAGGATTACAGGCATGAGCCACCACACCCGGCCAAAATTGGATTTAGATCAACAGACAATGCCATGGAAAATATGGAAAAAATAGAAATCATTCAATGTGTTCAGTGTTTAGTGATTGCATACGTAGACACCCATATATTGATTGTTATGTTATTCTCATCAAATTCATCATTTCAAATGAGAACATTAACTTGTTGTAGTGGTTTTATTTCACTAGATCTGTGAATGTGGGCAGGGACCAACAGGCCATTCATTGGCTATGAATGTTCTATTTCTCCCACATGATGTGGAAAATGCATTTTTGAGAAGGAATGAAAAACATTTCCCTACCTGCATAGACTTCTTGTTTCAACCTCTGGTAGAGATTGACTCACTAGTTTGGACATGAGTGTTTACCCTCATCATTCTCTCAAACGTGATCAAGAAAATGCAAGGCAACTTTCATCACTCTTCCCTTTCTAGGTGTGTAACTGGTGCTGGAGGATGCAGTGCTTTTCCTCAAACTGCTCTCTTTCTTTTTGAGTTCAGAGGAAGTCCACTGTGGGCTCACTCTACTGATGCACCAGAAAATGCCAGAAGGGCATCTAGGGCAGTGTTTCTCTCTGGTCTCACTCCGGAGACTGGTACATATCTACATTTCCAACCAAGGCTCAAAGGGGAATGGGAGAGAGAAGACCCAAGCAGCTCCAACTTAGGCGATGGGTGGAAGCAAACAAGAAGAGAGAAACGTGAATGTGTTGCAGTTGAGCAGCACTGATCTGATCCAGAGAATCCCCATCTTCGAGATCGCAGTTAATTGAATATTAACGACAGTATAAGGACCTCCTGCTTCTGTTTAAGTAAGCATTGTAGGTTATCTGCTTCTCAAATTACTTTGGAAACAAACTCAAGGAGAAAGCATCATCATAGCTTGGGTCTAACATAGTGCATTAGCTTTGCTATTGCCCTGCTGATTTAATTGGCCCAGTAAGCATGCTTGAGGTGTTTGGGGTTGTAATTAAAGTTGTGGCGCCTGGAAAATCCTCCTTCTGTTATTATATTTTTTTCTAAAATAAACTATCCTAGCTCACCGAATTTGTGGGGCTAATTAGAGCCTAATTAAAGTTACTTGTTTCTATTTTAAAATCCGCCCACTGAGAGAGCCGCAAGGCAGGAGGGAACATATTTTTAAAGTGACAGTTCTAAAAATGCTTCTTACCCTAGTCCCTGAGCTGCACTGTTCTAATTCATGCATTGATTTATTTCCAATGAGAATAACAGCCTGCCTCCATCTTCATTGAAACTTTGCTCCTCAGGCCCCATCCCATTTAGCTGTGTGAAAGGATTTGCTTAATGGACAAAAGACCTTTCTTTGTCATGCATCTTTCTGTTGGAGGAACTGACCATTGCATACAGAGGAGAAGGAATCCAGAAAAGGGCTCATGAAAATATCTGAAGCACAAAGACCAGGAATCAGTACAGTGCTGGATCTGAAGAGGAAAAGAGCATAGCGTTTGTTGAGGACTTACCATGTGCTAGATGTGTTTCTGAACAGCTATAGATAAGGAAATAGGAAGCAAGAAAGGGTGAAATTAGCTGCCTAAGGCCCTACAGCTAATAGTGGTGGATCCCGAATCCAAAACAAGGTCTGATTCAAACTCTTACCACGTTTCCGTGATCCCTCCTGAGAAGCTGCATTTTCCCCAGCCGGGCTTTGGCTGTTACCAAGGCGGTAACCCACTCTCTGCCTCCACGGTTCTTCTTTTGTAAAATGGAGATAATAGTGCTGATTTCCCTGACTTAGGAGGTTAAACTTTACAATGGTGCAAAAGCGATATTCATTCAGTAGAAAATATACTTGAAATTTAGAATTTTGATCTTTTCCTGGGCCAGTGATATGCAATGTGATATTCTCCCAAGATTTGGGCAGAGGCAGCAAGCCACTGCTCCCAGTCAGCCATGCAGTCACAAAAGTAAACAACCCACACTCTCCAGTGTACTGGTTGCCAGCATTTTTTTGCTATTGTATTTTGTAGTTTTGCATTTCATCATATCTACAAAATGCCCATTGTCAACTTACTATACTTTCAACTTATGCCGCGTTGATCGGGACATGTCCTTATCAAAAGCAAGGGAGCATCTGTACCTAGGTTTCCACTTATCTGAGTTGTGAAGAATATCAAGATACTGAATTTGAAAGTTCTTTATAAAACGTAACACTCACAGATTAGTCTTAGCAGAGCTGTGAATATTTTAAGACCTCTTAATTATTAACCTCTTTAGGGGTATTACTTTAATAATCTTTATGGCCAGAGGCAACTAAAATACATGTCTTAGCCTATTTCCTTTGGTACAGGTACTTCTGCCAAAAGACGGATCTTCCTTCAAGATAACCGATCCTCTTTACATGAGAACACTGTTATATGTTACTAAAAGATGTTTAACACAGTAGTGGGCCAGCATGATTTGCAGCCTTTCTCTTCCGTAATTGTTCCCTGGCTCCACTTTTTCCTGTGACCACTAACACCTCAAGCCAAGGTGTTCTCTTGGTGGCTGGTGTGACTCCCCAGGCAACTTCACATGGTACACCACACTCTCTCTCACTCCCTCCAAAAGGAGAGGAAAAGGAGACAGAAGTCAGACAGGGCCTAGACTAGAGAGATGTAAGTGGAGTCCAGGGCATGCCATTTAAGGAAGCACCCATTCTCAGGATAATGCATATGCAGGATTGACCCACAAAAGTGAGTGCCTCCTTAAATTTTGTGCCTGGATGCATCCCTTGCTTTGCTCTAGTCCAGGGCCTGATCACTAGCGTCACAAATATCTTAGAAGGTTTGCAAACATTTACTGAGGGTCTGTTTCTCATTACGGACTCTGGTGGTTGTGGCTTTAATTAAGTCTGGATATTTGTTCCTTGTTGAGACTGTGCCAGTTTTTCATAGTGTATGCCATGCTAGTACAGGATATAGACTATAAGCAAAATAAAATTAGTTACAGTGTATTGATTGCCTACTGAAAACCAGGTCTGTGATTAGCAACTCTGCATACATCATTTCTACTAATCACAACTTTTTCCTACATAATGAAACTGAAGCTCAGAGAGGTTCAATTCTGTTTGGCAAACTCTGTATTTGTTGCAGAACTAGAAAAGATAGTTCGATTGGCTCTAGTAGGAGAGAGGTTGGCTAAATTCCCTTCATTTTCTCTGGCTTATTGTCTGTGGTCATTTGAATCATCATTTGGGAATGCTTTAAATAAAGAGGAAGATGAAGGACAGGGAAGGCTGTCTGATGCCTGATGAGGAATGATAATGAAGTTCTTGAGTGATTTTATACTTAACCAGAAGTACATTAAGCAGCTGTGTTAGGAATATGATATAAAACGTATTGGTATGACTACTCAACCTTTCTTTTCTAACTAGACTAAACAGTCACTATTTAAAGGCATTTTACCGGAGTTACAACATTGTATAGATAGTATCAGGTATCAAATTCCATAATCAATCCATTACAACCTGTTACATTATTGCCATGACTAGAATCCTAAGAAAATGTGACAAGGTTTTGATGGACAAGGGGGATGTTGAAATATATATAATTTTTAGGTGCTACCAAGAAAACACGTAAGACGCATAAGGTGAGGGCTCTGAAGACATATTATTTAAGCTTTGCCCTTGGCTGAGGTTAAGCTTTGGGCTTTATCAGCAATTAACTCCTGTATATTTCTTTCTTTCATTCATTCTGTGTTTCTACAGCAAAAAGAAATTGAATAGTCATGCAATGGTCATGGATGGAGCTTTTAGAGTTTCCTAACAGACTGTGGCATGTGGAGTTACAGTGCTAACAACCTGACTGCACACAACATTCCAGATAGTATTTCTCAGAAGTAAATTCATATAAGGATATTTGCCCTGACATCATGGGGCAAAAATAGAAATTGCATAATATTTAAATTGTTTCATTCAGAAAATAATATGGTAAACTTATGAAAAACATTTAAATGTATACAACCACCATCCTACAACTAGATAAAACCTTTATCTTTAGTATGATCTAGGCTTTGGTCATAGGCATTCTATTGTTTTATTTGTTTTTTGTTTTTTTGAAACGGAGTCTCACTCCGTCTCCAGGCTGGAGTGCAGTGGCGCGATCTTGCCTCACTGCAACCTCTGACTCCTGGGTTCAAGCGACTCTCCTGCCTCAACCTCCTGAGTAGCTGTGATTACAGGCACATGCCACCACGCCCAGCTAATTTTTGTATGTTTAGTAGAGATAGAGTTTCACCATGTTGGCCAGGATGGTCTTGGTCTCCTGACCTCATGATCCTCCTGCCTCAGCCTCCCAAAGTGCTGGGATTACAGGCGTCAGCCACCGTGTCTGGCGCTATTTTTTTTTAAGGCAAATTATATATTTCAGTGAAACAGATAAAGGGCAATGTTGGGTGTAGAACAAGATCAACAGTGACTGAGGAGCTTTGGGTTGAGTGGCAGTGGGCAGAGGAACTGATCTTTCTGATTTTTGCAGCACTGACTTCAGCAGTGATGCAAAGGCAATAGTTTTCAGAGGAGAGCAGAAGTTTGCACACACCTCCAGTGGACATTTCCCAGAATGAAATGAGCAAGAGTCATTCATATATATCTCTTACTGGGAAAGTGGGAAGCTCTGGAGTGGGAAATCTTTGTGTTAGATACCATCCAGTTCCTCAAGTCTGGTTGTCACAGCAACTGAGAGCATCTCTGGCAGGTGAAACTTCTTGTCTTCTCACCTTCTGTGCCAGTCACTGCACAGATTTAATTTAATTACCTATATGAACAGCCTTCCAGAGTCTGACTGCAAGCCTTGCTCATAAGGCAGCATTAGAGAAAATCTGGATTCACTAAAAATCTCTGAAAACCATTTTGTTTTTTTGTACAAAATATTGCTGCCTTGCCTTTGTGTAATTGTAAGAAAAGTGCTTTCTCTATTTATGTCAAATTGCCTAATTAATACTAATAAAATTGTGGCAGCTACATAGACTTTACAAAAATGTTGGGGTCACAAAACATAAAATATATAATTATATTTTCCCTATTTTATAGACATGTACATACAGGATTTACCAGTTTGTACATTATATTAGGGTGAGCTATAGTATTAGCCTAAGATCAAAGAGGGGGAGATTCCCTTTGTTATATTATTCTCATAATCTCTAATACCAGTAGAAAAGGAGCTATATGAGGTTGAGCTATATATAGTCCATAACATGCATACATACACACACTTGTATGCATTCTCTAGGAGAAGTGGCTAAGTAAGTATAAATTAGAACAAAAACTACCATGACGTTGAGATATTGGCTCCTTCCTGCTTCTTCCTGCATCTTGATATGAGCAGACTCAAGCATAGGTAAATTAAATATTGGTACAACTCATGGTGGATATTTTTGCCATTTGTTAATATATGCTAATTGCATTCTGGGAAATGTATGATGGGAAAAACATATGTGTTAAGATTTAGATCACCAGAGGGAAGACTTGCCCATGCCATAGCATGTATGGGCAACCTAATCAGCGGAACAAAATTTTACACATGTGTCAATTATAGTGAGGACAAAAAGGCCTGTTTAAAAAAACACTTTATTAAGATATGATTGACATGTAAGCAGCTGTACATATTTAATTTATACAACCCCATACGTTTGGGGACAAGTACAAACTCATGAAATCATCGCCACGATAAAGGCCATAGGTATATCCATCACCTCCCAAAGATTCCTCCCACCTCCTGTGTTATAATTATTTTTTGTGGTAAGAACACTTAACATCAGATATACTCACTTAGAAAATTCTAAGTATATAATAGAGTACTGGTAGCTATATACACTATGCTTCATAGTAGGTCTACAGAACTGATTCATCTCGTACAACTGAAACGTTGTACACTTTGATCATCATCTTCTGATTTCCCCCTCCCCTAGTCCCTGACAACCACTCTTCTATTCTTTGTTTCTATGAGTTGGATTAGTCTAGATTCCACATATAAGTGAGATCATGCAGTATTTGTATTTCTGTGCCTAGCTTATTTCACTTAACATTCTTTCTCAAGGTCCATCATATTGTGGCAAATGTCAAGATTACCTCTGCATTTTTAAGGCTGAAAAATATTCCATTTATGTATAGAACATATTTTAAACATCTATTCACCTGTCAAGAGATATTTAGGTTGTTTTCACATCTTGGCTATTGTGAATAATGCCATGGTGAACATGGGAATGCAGATATCTCTTTGAGATTTCTGTTTCAATTCCTTTGAATAAATATCTAGATGTGGGATAGTTGGGTCATAATTAGTTCTATTTTAAAGTTTTTGAGGCATCATCATACTGTTTTCCACAATGGCTGTACCAATTTACATTGCCAAGACCAGTGTACCAGGATCACATTTCTCTGAATTATCACCAACATTTATATTTTGTTGTTCTAATAATAGTTATCCTAACAGGTGTGAGGTGATGTCTCCTTGTGGTTTTAATTTGCATTTGCTTGATTGTTAGTGATATTGAGCATCGTTTTATATACCTTGGCCATTTGTATGTCTTCTTTGGAGAAATGTTTATTCAGAACTTTGCACATTTGCATTTTAAAAATTGTTATTCTTATTCTTATTCTTTTTCTTATGCCTTTGAGTTGTAGGAGTTC
Source organism: Piliocolobus tephrosceles (assembly GCF_002776525.5). Lineage (NCBI taxonomy): Eukaryota > Metazoa > Chordata > Mammalia > Primates > Cercopithecidae > Piliocolobus > Piliocolobus tephrosceles. The sequence goes on along the minus strand of NC_045445.1, from coordinate 8,507,327 downwards.
CTTGTATATTTTGGAAATTAACCCCTTATCAGATATATGGTGTTTTAGCTCAAGCTTCTATAACAAAATACCATAAACTGAGTAGCTTATAAACAATAAAAATTTATTTTTTAATTATCTGGGGGCTGGAAGATAAAGACCAGGGTGAAAACATGATTGAGGTCTTATGACGGCCCTCTTCTGGATTGTAGACTGTCTATTTCTCCTTGTATCCTCACATGGCAAAGAACATAGACAGGAAGCAAGCTTTCCTGTGACTCTTAAGGGCACTAATCCCATTCATGAGGGCTTTGCCCACATAATCTCATCTAATTCTAATTACTTTTCAAAGCCTCCATCTCCTAATACCATCACTTTGTGGGATAGGGCTTTAATATATGAATTTAGGAGGGATACAAACATTCAGTCTATATCATATGAGTTGCAAATAATTCTCCCATTACGTAGGTTGTCTTTTCATTTTGTGGATTGTTTATTTTGCTGTTCCTAAGCTTTTCGTCACTTATTGTCTTTCCATTTTTATATTTGCTTTTGTTGCTTGTACGTTTGGTGTCACTTTCAAAAAATCATTGCCAAGACCAATGTCAAAGAACTTTTCTACTATGTTTTCTTCTAAAAGTTTTATGGTTTCAGGTTTTACCTTTTTAAGTCTTCAAATTCATTTTGAGTTAATTTCTGTGTGTGTGTATGTGTGTTGTAAGATATGGGATCAATTTCATTATTTTGCCTGTGGATATCCAGTTTTCCCAGCACCATTTATTGAAGGGAGTATCATTTTCCCATTGTGTATTCTTGGCCACCTTGTCAAAGATTAGTTGACTGTATATAGGTGGTTTATTTCTGAGTTCTCGAATCTGTTCCATTGGTGTACGTGTCTATTTTCATTCATGTACCATGAATGATTACTATAACTTTGATTTTGATTACTATAACTTTGTTTTAGTTTTGATTGTTTTGATTACTATAACTTTGTGATATAATTTGAAAGGGGGAAGTATAATGCCTCCACCTTTGTCCTTTTTGTTGAAAATTGCTTTGGCTATTCTTGGTCCCTTGTTGTTTTATAAGATTTTAGGATTGCTTTTTTCCTATGTCTATGAAAAATGCCACTGGAATTTTGAAAGGGATTTTATTGAATCTGTAGATTGTTTTTGGTAATATAGACATTTAACAGTACTAATTATTCAAATCCATGAACACAGGAAATCTTTCCATCCATATGTGTCATTTTTAATTTCTTTTGTCAATATTTTATTGTTTTAAGCATATAGATCCCTTGTTAATTTTATTCCTAAGTATTCTTTTTGAGGCTATTGTACATGGGATTATTTACTTGATATCTTTTTTGGATAATTCATTGGTAATGTATGGAACACAACTAATTTTTCTTTGTTGAGTTCATATCCTTCAATCTTACTGAATTCATTTGCTAATTTTAACAGTGTTTTGGTGGAGTTTTTGGAGTTTTTCTTCTATAAGATCCTCTCATCTGTAAACGAAGACAATTTTACTTCTTCCTTCCCAATTTGGATCTCTTTTATTTCTTTTGCTTGCATAATTGTTCTGGCTATCACTTCCAGTATAATGTTAAATAAAGTGGTGACCATGAGCATCTGGGTCTTGTTCCTGATCTTAGAGGAAAAGCTTTTAGCTTTTCACCATTGAATATGACTTTAGATGTGGGCTTGTTATATACGGACTATATATCATGTTGAAGTAAGTCCCTGCTATAAAAAATTTGTTGAGAGTTGTTTTTATTAAAATATTTTAAATTTTACAAAATGCTTTTTCTGTATTGAGATGATCATTTATATTTATCTTTTTTCCATAAATGCGGTATATCACATTTATAGATTTGCATATGTTGAGCCATCTTTGCATCCCTGGGATAAATCCCACTTGATCATGATGTGTAATCCTTTTAAGGTGCTATTGAATTCGGTATACTAGTATTTTACTTAAGATTTTGTTATTGATGCATAATAGATGTACATAGTTTTGGGGTTCATATAATAATTTAATGCATTCATATATTTGAAAATATTAAGTAAATGTACTTGGGATACCCATCACCTTAAATATTTGTCTTTTTATGCTAGAACCATTTCAGTTCTTCTCTTATAGCTATTTGGAAATATATTATAGATTATTGTAAACTATAATTACCCTACTGAACTATGTAACGCTAGGACTTATTTTGCATCTATGTTCATCTGAGTTATTGGCCTGTAATTTTATTTTCTTATAGTGTCTTTGTCTGACTTTGGTAATAGAGTAATTCTGGCCTCATAATGGTGCCCTCTTGCATGGGGAAGGCATAGGGTTGTGTGCCTTCCATCAGCCCTGCTAAGCCAGGTTGGGGGCCGAGAGACTTTCTTTTGTTTTCTGTAGAGCAATGCCCTGAAGTGTTCAAGGTTGTACACCTTCTTCCAATCCAGCAGAGTTGAGCCAACTGCTGATATCTGTTTGCTGTGTATGGGGACTTCATGAACCTCCTGATGAGGTTTGCATATGCTATCTGTGAAGGAATGTGTGTGTGTGATCTGTGGTGGAATTCGGGGCATTGCCTATGGGGATGCTGGAGTGCTAGAGACATGTATCAGTTATTGGAGTAAATGTGCAGGTGTGGCACCCCACATGGCTCATGGGTGAGGCTCCTAGTGGAGCGTGCAAGCTGGTCAGTAGGATCTTTAGCTAGTTGTTGAGACCCATGTGCAGGGTTCTGTCATCCCCTGGCCCCTTTTCTCTGTTCCTAGCTGTCCCCAGATAATACAATCATGCCAATACCCTCAGTGTTTTGCGTACTGTGGGACAGTTTTGTGTCTCCTGGTCCACATCTGTGGCCAGGGGAGCTGGGCGCTCGCTATGCTCTCTTTTTTCTGCGTGGGAGACATCGTGGGCTGAGGGGTACCTCTCTTGTCACTGAGCTGGGCCACCTTGGGATGGGGTGATGCAGGTACAGTGAAACTGTTTTTCTAATACTCCTCAATGCAACTATTCTCAGATTTTTCATTCCAATGGTATGCTGGGACCTCTCAGCTGAACCTCAGGCTTCCATAAATGTATTCCTGTCTGTACGTAGTTCTGAAAATTGGTGTTCTGGTGGAGGTCTGGGGACTGGAACCTTGCTAATGTCCAAGAAGGCCTATTGTAAATAATTAACTGTTGTTAAACTCATGTAGAGATTATGGACTGGAAAAGGATAGAAATCCTCCAGAGGATTAGTTAGGATTATTATAACCACTCAAAGGATCCCTTTTTGCTTTTCTGGACATCACTAGCAATGTATTTAACACGCATTTACTGAGTACTTACTATCAGTGTAAGACACTAGAGTTATGGTAATTAGAGACAGTCAAACCCTTTGCTGAATTTATGGCCTAATAGTGGAGATAGACATCATTCAAATATTTTCACAGTTAAAATTTATAACAATGAAATGGTAGCACTGAGAAAATACAATTGGAAGCACAAAAAACGATAGCAGGCAGATAGTATCTTGTTTGGGAGCTTAAAAAGGCCTTTCTGAGACCATGACATTTAGATTGCAATTTGATACATGATTAGGTGAGAGATAGGCTAAGGGTGGTGTGGAGGAGGATTTCTCACAGAGAGTATAGCCCAGATCAGGAGCTTGAAACATTCCAGGAAGGAAGAGAATCCAGTGTAGTTGAGGTAGCTAAGGGAAGAATGGTACAATGTGAATACAGAATGGCAGCCAGGGGCCATATAATACAGGGTCTTACACACTTTGAGATTTTTTTCTTGGAGCAACTAGTAGCAATGGGAAGTCCTCAAAAAGTTTAAAGCAGGGGAGTGACATCAGATTTACAAATGAGAAGACTTACTCTGGCCACTATGTGGAGAATGGAGGAAAGACAAGAGTGCAAACAAAAGGATGGTAGTAGTGTAGATGAACAGACTTGCCATGTGCTTCAAGGGATAATCTACAGTACCTCATGAGTAATTGAAGGTGCAGAAAGAGACACAGAGAAGTCAGGGATGATTCCAAGGCTTCTTGCTGTAGCATTTGTGTGAATAGATGTGCTATTGACTGAAATAGAAGTGACCTTGAGGAAGAAGTTGTTAGTTCTATTTTGGACATTAATTTTAAGATACTCAAGAAACATCCAGATGGAGATATGTAAAACACAGTTGGAGTATGGTATTCAAGGGCAAGGTTTGGTCTTAAAGTTATGAAAATAGAAGAATCTCTTAAAAGGAGAGTTTAGTTAGGAAAAGTAGAAAGGGACAAGCAACAGAACATTGAACCAATAATGAAGAGAAAAACAGTGGTCATTAAGAGAGGGGGATAATCATGAGAGTATCAAATCATAAAAGCTTAGTGAGAAGGATGTTCCACACAGAAGGGAATGGATTAACTTTATCGAATAGTGCTAAGTCAAGTAAAATGATAAACATACAACATGAAAGTTACTGATATCCTTAGTGAAAGCAGATTTTATGGAGTGATGGGACAGAACAGAGTGGAGTATGTTGAGGAAAAAAATGTGAGGTGAGAATATAAACATAGCATGAGTAGAAATTTGGGAAACTGCTATGAAGGGAAGCAAAGATTTTGGTTAGAAGCTGGAGGGAGATACTGTATCAAGGAAAGATGTTTAAGATGAAACGGATAATTAAAGTATGTTTGTATGTTATTGAGAATCATTCTCAAAAAGAGATATGGATGATATAGATGAGGGAAGGTATATTTGTTTAGCAGTTCTTGCCTCAATTTATTTTTCCTCTTGCATTTTACTATAAGAAGCCAGAAGAAACTAGCCTGCACCTTTAACATTTTGCTTGGAAATGTCTTCAGCTAAATATTCAAGTTGACCATTTTACAACTTCTATTTTCCACAAGACTGTAGTACATAATTCAGCTAAGCTTTCCACCACTGTATAAAAAGATTTCCACTTTCTCCAGTTACCGATAATGTCTTCCTCAGTTTCTTCTGAGCCCTCCCTAAAGTCCATATTTCTACTAATAATCTGTTCAAGGTGATTTAGGATTTCTCAGTTAGGTTTTTTTTTTTTTTTTTTAACATTCTTCATGACTTTTCAGCTGTCTAATTCCAAAGCTGCTCCCACAAGATAGGTGTTTGTTACAACAGCACCTCACTTTCAGGTATCAAAATCTGTATTCGTTTTCTATTAATACTCAATAAATGATCACAAACTTAGCAGCTTAAAAAAGCACAGTTTGTCATTTTGTAGTTTCTGTGGGTCAGGAATCCAGACGTAGGTTTGATGGATTCCCTGCTTCCGGTTTCAACAACCTAAAATCCAGGTGTTGGCCTGGAGCTGCAATGTTGTCTGCATCATAACTCCCTTAGGTTGCTAGCAGAAATCAGGTCTTAGCAATTGTAGAACTGAGGTCCTCATTTTCATACTGGGTGTCAACAAGGGGTAATTCTTAGCTTCTAGAGACTACTCTCAGATGCTAGTCATTTGGATCTTGCACAACATAGAAACTTACATCTTCAAGGTTAAGTGGAGGATATCTCTCCAGTCTGCTACAATAGAGTCTTGTATCTTATAAGATAATCAGAAGGAGTGGCTATCCCTTCACTCTTTACCATATTCACAGATGTTACCCCCATACTCAAGGGGTGGAAATTATGCAAAGGATGTAAACCAAGTGGGCAGGAATCTTGGGGACCATTTAACATTCTGTCTACCACAGAAAGAAAGAGAAAGTTCTTGTAAAGGAGAAACATGATATGCAGAAGGATTAGCTTTTGACAAAAGTATGGATGTTTATTCTTTTGCAATAGAAGGAAAGGAAGGATACGTGGTTATGTAGACAATGAAGATATTAGGTTAGGGAATGATGAGGTGAAGATACAGGAGTTCTCATGTGTGGCTTATATATCCTCTCTAAAGTAACAGAACTAGTCACCACTGGGAGAACAGGCCTTTTCTGACTTGTTAGAGAGCTTCAGGAATGGCCAGAGGACAGACAACCTCACTTGGGAATGGGAACCTTAGGATACTTGCTTGGTTGTGCATTTCTTTCACTTACATTGGATACTAAAAATTGGATCTTGGTTCTCCTGATATTCCAGTTTTCTACCCATTAAAGCATTTCCCCAAATAAGACTGTGGTGTCAAATTCTGCTTTCATTTTGGGTTCTGCTTCCACCTAAATTCTCCTGCCTGCTATGGATTTTTGTAGTCTAACCCTGATCCACCAATGTAGACTTGGTACATTGCCTATTACTTCTGCTCTGGCCACTGGATTTAAAGTATGTGAAATACCTGGCTTACTTCACCTAGCATCCAGCATCTTATGCCATTTTCTTCACTGTTTCATTTGCCAAGTTATTTTTTATATCTCCTCCTCAGCCCTCTGATTTATCATTATTTTGGAGTGGGGGGGGGACTCATGCCCTCTGCCTTGATATCTGACTCCCAATTTTATTTGTATGGATTCTATAAGGAAATTTCCAGGTAGCATGTCTCTAAGGTCTCTCAGACCTTCCAAACACATCTGCCCTGGTATGTGACCATATTTTGGTCACTTTTGTTTTTCATCTTAATACATCAGGTTTCTTCAGTGTTAATCCTATGTGCTTAATCCAGGTCTTTAAACAGTATCTATTCACTGATGAATGTATGTATACATTCATCAATTCAACAAATACTTAGCGAATACGTTTTATGTCCTAGGTGTGAGATATAGCAGTAAAAATATCTCCGTCCCCATAGAGCCGATACTCAAATAGGGAGAAATATAATAAGTAAATGAACAAGTAAATAATGTAACATCATGTAGTGATAAGTGCTTTGGAAAATAATATAATGGAAAAGGGGATAGGGAGTGTTAGATCTGTGTTGTTATTTCACATAGAAAGGTTTCAGTAATTACAGAAAGCCTCACTGATAAGGTGTCAATTTACCAGAGACCTGAAGCACATAAGAAATTGGACCATGTAGATATGTGGAGGACTGTTCCAAGCAAAGAAAGATTAAGTGTGAATACTATGAGCATGACTATGTTTGCCATGATTGAGGAACAGGAGACAAGGGCCTGGAGTAAAGTGAGTGGGAAAAAGTATTAAGAACTGAGGGTCTTAGGGCCATATAGGTCAATTTATGAATCTTGTATTTCACTCAGAGGGAGGGCAAACTATAAAGGGGCAAGGGTTGAAACAGGGAGACCAGTTAGAAAGCATATTTAACTATCTGAGTGAGAGTGATGTTGACTCCAACCACAGTAATTGCAGTGAAAATACTGCCTGTAACTTATTAATGTCCACCTCAAACTGTCCTAAGCTGTCCTCTCTGAGACCCTCCCTATATTATTTACATATATTAGATATATACATATGCATTTTTGTCTATGTGCGTGTTATTATGTGGAGAAAGAATAAGTCAGAATATAAAGGCTTCTACCCATTGACTCCAAAGTTGGCACTCAGCATCTAACAAAAATATTCATGTCTGCACCCTGTAGCCAGGCAATAGATAAAAGCTTTGAGGCAGTTACCACATGACAGTTGGACATGACACATGAGAGAATAGAGCAAGTTCTTTCCACCGAGCAATTTGGCATGCAGGCATAGAGGATGAGTAGATATGACTTCAGCCATTGTTGGGCTTTGGGGGAATTTTAAGAATCTAAATATATGCTTTTTGTTTGTGAATTTAGTAAACACGAATTGGGTTATTGTTTCTCTTAAGGAACAAGTTGACCTAAGTAAAATTGTATTTTGGGCAAAAAGCCTGAATTTTATGGATGAGCTCTGTAGGCAGTTTATCTAGGTTTCTTTGATTCAACATTTTTATGTTGCCAAAATAGCTATGGGAAATCTTTTTTTTTTCTTCAAAAGTGTGAAACCCATTACGAAAATCCCTCTTTGATGTTTAAATTACTGTATGTCAAAGGTGGAGATCAAACCGTAGCTCTTTCATTTTTTAGTGGGAAAGTGAGAAATGGGGAAATGCTGAGACCTTTCTTTTGATCAGGCCGTCCATTTAAATATACTCCGCCAAGCTCTGACTTGCCCTCAAGAAAGGCTGTGAGAAGAATTGATCATTCCACAACAGCTATTCAATACATTTCATCTGTTCCTCTTTGAGTCAATCTATGTAGCTGGGAAGAAAAACAATTAAAAAAATATATATTTACAAAAAACAACTCTGGGCAAGTGTGACACAGACTCTTACGTTTTAGAAAATGTAAAAATACGATTGTAAAAACAAAAAATAAGAGAGCTCGGGGTCATCATGATTTTACTAATTGTTTTATTAACTTTTAATTTATTTATTTTTACTTATTTTTCATTTGTATTTTAAGTTCTGGGGGACATGTGCATGTTTTTCATATAGGTAAATTCATGTCATGGGAGTTTGTGGTACAGATGATTTTGTCACCCAGCTATTAAGGCTAGTACACGTTAGTTATTTTTCCTGACTCTCTTCCTCCTCCCACCCTCCACTCTCTGGTGTACCCCAGGTTCTGTTGTTCTCCTCTATGTGTCCGTATGTGCTCACCATTTAGCTCCCACTTATAAGTGAGAACAGGTGATATTTGGTTTTCTGTTCCTGCATTAGTTTGTTAAGGTTAATGGTCTCTGGCTCCATCCAAGTCCTTGCAAAAAAGCATGATCTCATCCTTTTTTATGGCTATAGTGTATTCTATGGAGTGTATGTACCTCATTTTCTTTATCCAGTCTACCATGGATAGGCATTTCGTTGAATCCATGTCTTTGCTATTGTGAGTGGTGCTGCAATGAACATACACATGCATGTGCCCTTATAATAGAAAGATTTATATTCCTTTGGGTATATACCCAGTAATGGGATTGCTGAAATGAATGGTATCTCTGGTTCAGGGTCTTTGAGGAATCACCACACTGTGTTTCACAATGGTTGAACTAACTTACACACCAACAGTGTATAGCTGTTGCCTTTTCTCCTCACCCTCGCCAGCATCTGTTATTTTGTGACTTTTTAATTATAGTCATTCTAACTGGTGTGAGATAGTATCCCATTGTGGTTTTGATTTGCATGTAGGGACATGATCAGTGATATTGAGCTTTTTCCATATGCTTTGTTGGCCACATATATGTCCTCTTTTGAAAAGTGTCCATATGTCTTGCCCACTTTTTAATGGTTTTTTTTTTTTGTAAATTTAAGTTTCTATAGATGCTAAATATTAGACCTTTGTTAGATGCATAGTTTGCAAAAATTTTCTCCCATTCTTTAGGTTCTCTGTTCACTCTGTTGATAGATTCCTTTGTTGTGCAGAATATCTTTAGCTTTATTAGATCCCATTTATCATTTTTGCTTTTGTTGTGATTGCTTTTGTTATCTTCATCATGAAATCTTTGCTTGTTCCTATGTTTAGAACGGTATTGCCTAGGTGGCCTTCAGGGTTTTTCATAGTTTTGGGTTTTACATTAAAGTCTTTAATTCATCTTGAGTTGATTTCTGTATGTGGTGTAAAGAAAGGGTCCAGTTTGAATCTTCAGCACGTGGCAGGCTCATTATCCCAGCACCATTTATTGAATGGGAATACCTTTCCTCATTGCTTGTTTTGTTAACTTTGTCAAAGATCAAATGGTTGTAAGTGTGTGGTCTTATTTCTGAGCTCTCTGTTCTGTTCCACTGGTCTGTTTTTGTACCAGTACTACCTATTTTGTTACTGTAGCCTGTAGTATAGTTGGGTAGCATGGTGCCTTCAGCTGTTTTTGTTTTTGCTTAGGATTGCCTTGGCTATTTCGGCTCTTTTTTTGGTACATATAAATTTTAAAATAGTTTCTTCTAGTTCTGTGAAGAATGTCATTGGAAATTTGATAAGAATAGCATTGAGTCTATGAATTGCTTTGGGCAGTATGGCCATTTTAGTAATGTTGATTCTTTCTATCCATGAACATGGAATGTTTTTCCATTTGTTTGTATTATCTCTGATTTCTTTGAGCAGTGTTTTGCATTCTGCTTGAAAACTGACACAAGATAAGGATGCCCTCTCTTACAACTCCTATTCAATACAGTATTAGAAGTCCTGGCTAGGGCAATCAGGAACAAGAAAGAAATAAAGGGTATCCAACTACAAAGAAAGAAAGTCAAACTATCTCTGTTTTGCAGACAACATGATTTTATATCTAGAAAGCCATATAGTCACATCCAAAAAGCTTCTTAAGCTGATGAACAATTTCAGTGAAGTCCCAGAATATAAAATCAGCATACAAAAATCCATAGCATTCCTATACATCAACAACCATCAAGTCAGAATTGCAATCCCATTCACAATTGCCAATAAAAGAATTAAATGCCTGTGAATACAACTAGGGAGGTGAAAGATGTCTATAATTGCTTCTTTGTAAAACATATATTAAAAATAATTTGTTTAACTGATAGTGGTTTTAAATGAGGTTTTAATTTTGGGACATAAGTCTGAAGAATTTGATCAAATAAACAAATATCTCATTGTGCTAACTCACCGTTATGCCGCTACATTCATGTTAAAGGTAGGTTACCTTTAAGTATGTCAGTTCTACATGTCATATGTAAACCAAGCTTCTGTTACTGTGGTAGCAAAGTTCACTACAAGAACATGGCTAAAAACATCATGTTTAATTTAACAGGCACTTAATCAGTTCCCACCATGTCTCTTCTATTATGTTAGGCATAATAGAATGCACAAAAGTGGTGAACATACTTATACACATGACATAATTAACAATATGAAACTATGCCAGATAAGTTCTAAATTATATATAGTCAGTGATATGGTTTGGCTCTGTGTCCAAATCTCATGTCAAACTGTAATTCCCAATGCTGGGTGAGGGAACTGGTAGGAGGTGATTGGATCATGGGAGTGGATTTCCCCCTTGCTGGTCCTGTGATAGTGAGTAAGTTCTCATGAGATTTGGTTGTTTAAAAGTGTGCAGTACCTCCCCATTCTCTCTTTCTCTCCTGTTGTCATGTGAAGATATGACAGTTCCCTTGCTTCCCTTTTGCCTTCCACCATGATTGTAAGTCTCCTGAAGCCTCCCCAGTCATGCCTCCTGTGAAGCCTGAGGAACTGTGAGTCAATTTAACTTCTTTTCTGTATCAACTATCCAGTCTCAGGTAGTTATTTATAGCAATGTGAGAACAGACTAATATAGGTATAAGGTGAGAGCAGACTAATACAAGTACAAAGATGTGAAAATATTAAATGCGTTGGGCATTCAGGAAAGAAAGGGAAATAGGTTTTGACTGGATTGCTTAGGAGTTTTTACCTATATTTGACAACTCAGTGCTGAGTAACAGTGCACATGTTGTTTTTCAGGCAGGACTCATGGTGCTAGGGATCCAGCTATGATTAAGACCTTATCTCAGCTGTCTAGGACAGCAGTGTTTACTAGAAATATAATGTTAGCTATATACGCAATTGTATATTGTTTATTAGCCACATTAAAAGTAAAAAGCAATAGATGACCTTATTAAAACATTTTATTTAGCAGAGTATACCCAATATATTATCATTTAACATCCCATAAGACAAATGTGATACGTTGCATTATTTTTTCCTTTTCCATTTTTGAAATTCATTGTAGATTTTACACCTACTGCATATCTCAAGTTGAACCAACCATTTTTGAAATTCATTGTAGATTTTACACCTACTGCATATCTCAAGTTGAACCAACCACGATTCAAATGCACAATAGCTACTGTCAAAGGGAAGTAGAAGACAAAAATACCTTAGGAAATGACACTTGTGTAATAACCACTATCTAATTGTACTAAAACTATGCAATTAGTTTTAGGGTCACAGATGATAGGAGGAAGATAAATTATTTCTACAATTGACCACTTTTACTTTATGGATAAATTATTCTAAACAGTGATGTCTATTTATTGCCTCAGTTTTCCTCCTTCCCATTTATAGCTTTCTTCCTACAACTTGACTTCTCTTTGCCTATCAACCCACCAAAACTCTTCGCCAAAAGCTGACCTCCCACCCCTCAAATTGCTCTATAGCAAGGACTCTTAACCTTGAATCCACGTACCAATCACCTGGAGATCTTGTTAAAGTGCAGATTCTAATTCAGTTGGTCTGGGGTGGAGCTTGAGATTCTGAGTTTTTTAATGAGCTCCCTTGAGATGCTGGTGTTACATTAGCAGGAACCACATTTTGAGTAGCAAAGGTCTATGTCAATCATGGTTTAGTTAGAAATACAGAACCACTCTAGGTATTTTAGCAGGGGGACATAATCCAAGGAATTTTATGCTCAAAAAATTATAGGAATGGAGCAAAGATCAGGAAAGATGAGGACATAAGGAAGTATAACAATAGTAAGAAACTGTCAACCGTGTTCTTAGCAGCCTGCAGCGTCAAAAAGAGATTGCTCAGAGGTACCACAAGCCTCACATCTGTCATTAGATCCTGCTTTTTCTTGTATTTTTGCCTTCAAAATATCATAGAACATTGATGACAAGGAAGTCTGGGAAATGTAGTTTCCAGTCTTGCAACCCCTGAGAAAAAAAGTGATGAGGGGTAGTGTTGAGTATCAACAACAACATCTGACCCACATTTCCCTTGAGGTTCAAACCTCAACTCATTCACTCCCATTCTTTCTGCTTGTGCCTTCTCACTCCTTTTACACTCACACAGACACACACACAAAAACACACACTCAGTTATGTTCTCTTATATATCTAAATAAGAACATTTAGAATCCTTTCAACAACATGCAAATGGTCACTAAATCCTGGCAAATTTTCAACTTTGCCTTCAGAATTTTCCCTTCTTTCCATTCATGTTGTCATTTTGTTCAGCTCTTACTGCTTTATATTTGGACAATAACAATAGACTTTTTAGCTGCCTGTCTTCATTGGCTTGCTTCTGGTCTGCTAATCTCTATCTCTCATCTTTCCTGACATGGTTTGAATCTGTATCCCCACCCAAATCTCATGTTTAATTGTAATCCCCAATGTTGGAGATGTGACCTGGTGAGAGGTGATTGGATCATGAGGCCGGTTTCTTATGAATGGTTTGGCACCATCATAAGTACTGTTCTCATGATAGTGAGTGAGTGAGTTATCATGAGTTTTGTTTTTTTTTTTTTTTTTTTCTTGTTTGTTTGTTTTTAAGTGCATAGCACTTACCTGCTTTTTCATTTGCTTCTACTCCGGTGAAGCGAAGTGCTGTGTCCACCTTCACCTTCTGCCATGATTCTAAGTTTCCTGAGGCCTCCCCAGAAACAGAAGCTGCCATTATTCCTGTACAATCCACAAAACTGTGAGCCAATTAAACGTCTTTTCTTATAAATTACTCAGTCCCAGGTATTTCTTAATAGCAGTGTGAGAACAGACTAATACATTCCTTTTTTCCCATGTACTGATACTAGGATCAAAAGGAGCTGTCAATATCTGAATTAATTCTGTTAGTGAGATTAGCTAATTTATTCACTGATGTTATTAGGAACATTGTTTAAAATAAGTGTACAGAATGAGAGCTCTTAAAGACCCTCTGGGATACAAGAGGGTGCAGTGGGGCCAACGTGGGCCTGGGGGCAAAAAACCTGAGTTCTTTTTCTCCTCTGCTCTCGCTTGCTATGTGGATTTGGACAAGTTTCTTCCCTTCTCTAAGACTCCTTTCGTCCTGATGTAAAGTTAGGTGAGTAGGCTAAACTATAATTTCCCAGCCTTTTTTTTTCCCCCTCTCTGTTGACATATAACTTCGAAAACACGTATTGTATCATGTTTGGTTTGGGGACTAAATGCATGTTACAGTAACTAAATTAGAAACATCACCTCATCTGATTAGGAAACATAATAGGTAGTTTTATTTCATTTTTCTTATAATAATGAATTCAGCATTTGCCTTCATATAATGTGTACTTTGAAAGAATGTGTTATGGAAAACAGTACCATATCCAGTTGCTTTACCAAATTGTCACCAGAGAGCTATAGTAGCTCCTTTGCCTGGAAGAACAAATTCTTCTGCAAAATAACGGGCTTCCTCTGCTTTCTCCCATTTTTGCAATTTGCTAGACCAATGAATTAAATGATTTTAAAATGTCTGGATTACTGGTTGATAAATATAGATGTTTCAAAAGCTTGTTCTCTGTGGTTAACAATCAATTGTTTATTTTTACAGTGTGGATCAGTGGCTAAATAATGACACAAAAGAAGGAATTTCAGGCAACTATTTGAAAGAATTTCTCCACAAATGATGCTTTCTGCCTGTGTGTAGCTTTTATTACTGATAAAGGAATAGACAAATTATATATTCATTACATTGCCTCTTTCTAAGATTGGCTTTTGAAGTCCTAGCGATAGGGTCATGTATTATATAAAAATGTTAATGAGTGAAAAGTCACGTATCACCGAAGGCAAATTAGAAAAATTATCATTTCTATACTCTTCTGTCACATGCTGTATATCATCATCAGTATTCCCTACGTTTTCTGTCTTTAACTTGGTCTATTAAAGGTGGAATTAACCATATGTGATGTAATGGTCTGAGTGTTTATGTACTCCCAAAATTTATATGTTGAAACCTAATACTCAATGTGAGAGTATTTGGAGGAGGGGCTGTTGGAACATAGTGTTCTTATAAAAGAGGTTCAAAGGAGCTTTTTCGCTCCTTCCACTATGTGAGGACATAGTCTATGAGGAAGTGGGCCCTCACCAGACACCAAATTGTCCAGCACTTTGATCTTGAACTTTTCAGCCTCCAGATCTATGAGAAAGAAATTTCGGTTGTTTATAAGCTGCCCAGCCTCTGGTTTTTATTACAGAAACTTGAATAAAATAAGGCACATGATAAGGATAAATGAAGTTTCTATTACGTACCAATCAAAATCCTGAAGTCAGCTGATGGTTATAAAATTGCACTGGGAGCAATCTCATCTATCTGACCAACCACTATATACCCATTTGATATATATTATTTAAAGGAAACCAAACATCAAAGTAATTATTTTACAGCCAGTGGGTTTTTAAAAATAGAAATTGAAACAGACACAATAACCACCATTACTACATGTATCTTCATGACACATTTGCAGGTCTCTGAGGATTTACGTGAAACACTTGGGTGCATGATCTCTAAGGGCTCTTTTGGCTTTTTTTTTTTTTTATCTCTTCCAACTTTAACTCTTTTTTTTTTTTTTTTTGGAGACAGAGTCTCGCTCTGTTGCCCAGGCTGGAATGCAATGGTGTGATCTTGGCTCACTATAACCTCTGCCTCCCCGATTCAAGTGATTCTCCAGACTCAGCCTCCCAAGTAGGTGGGACTACAGGCGCCCGCCACCATGCCTGGCTAATTTTTTGTACTTTTAGTAGAGACAGGGTTTCACTGTGTTAGCCAGGATGGTCTCGATCTCCTGACTTCGTGATCCACCTGCCTCAGCCTCCCAAAGTGCTGGGATTACAGATATGAGCCACCTCAACCAGCCCCAACTTTAACTTTTTATGTGTCTATGGGTTAAATTGCTAAAGGGCTCCATGAGCTGGAGAGGTGCAAATTACTGTACCACATAGGAATTTTGGTAGTTATCATTGTTATGATGATCAAGTCTAAATATTTTGGAATCCTTAATTTCAGTTGTCTTGAGAAATAGTATGCATTTGCCATAATGCAGTGGCTTGCTGACATTTTCTCTCTCGTATTGGTTGAGTTATTACATTGTGTTGAGAAATTCTAAGAGGGCAAGAGAGGAGTCATTTTGAAAGAAAGCAGGGAGGACATGCTAAATAAAGGAGAAAACACCATTTGACATTTCTAAAGGTAAATTAAGTGTTATAAAATGTCAACAGGAAGTAATACTTTATCTCAAGCTTATTATATTTCTGTTTTTGATTCAAGGGTGCCTTTTTCCTCACCTTGGTATTGTGAAAAGCTATTGTATTGGACATTTCACAAGAAATGTCAATTCAGTGGTTATTTTCATTTATACGTTTTAACATAGCTTGTTAAATGCGTAAGAAAGTCTTGACTATTTAGCCCAAAATAAACCAGGCCAGACTGAAACAAATAGCAAATAAACAAGCAAAGATAAAAACATTTTTGCCTTCTGGTCCTTACCAATCTGTCTGACTTTGTTCTGTGTTTTCTTAGTTTATGTATTTGTCTACCTGGTGTTCATTAATCACAGGGCCAAACTAATGGCCAAAGTGGTTTACATCTCCCTTGCTATCCAGCTTTCATGGGTATATGAAAATCATATTACAAGTCCTCCAAACAATCCCAAGTCCATATCCTCAACCACTTCCTTTATGTAACTTTCACATGCTAAGTAAATATTTATCTTGCCGTGAATCACCCAGAACCAAGTAACAGATAAGTAGATGCCATCCTTATAGCCTAGAACCCACTGACATTATTAAAACTGGAAAACCCCGAGCTCTTTCCCCAGGCTGGAAAGCACAGTAAAGACTCTTGGCCATGCTTTCTCTTCAGTCCTGCTTCTGCCTCCTGACCAAACCTGTGTTTCCCTATGTGGCATGCCTGTGTTCCCAGCATGATATTGTAAGCTATTTCTCTCAAGAACTGTAAGTAATAAAAATCTTCTTTCAGTGGCATTGGTCTCTCCATGTTGTCAGTTAGCCACTTCCATAAATGAAAATCCCACTGGTACATTTTAACACAGGTTTGAAGCCACTCTTGTCAGGATTTCACCTCCAGCACTCCAACAGAAACTGTTCTTGTCGAGATCACCAATGACCTTCATGTTGCTAAACCCAGTGGTCAAATCTGTATCCCCAGCTTACTTGGCCATTTAGCAGCATCTGGCCCAATGGATTGCTTCTGTCTTCCTTGTAACACTGTATTCATTCATGAGGCTGAGATTGGGGGAAAAAATTCGGTGCTTTGCTTGACTCAGGCACAAAATTTAAGGGGCATGCCAGAAACCCAGTAATCAATATAAATAATACTTTGATGTAACATTTGAAAAAGTTAAAATCAATTAAAATATCTATGACAAACAAACCATCAAAATTTTAAATAAAAATGATGTTTAACAGTGCTGGGCTAAGCCATAATGGAGCTGTGGAGCCCGAGCCCCCTTACACATACTCCTGTATATGTGGGTGTGTCTGTGTGTGTATGTGTATGTATGTTCTTTTATATTTATATATTTTAATGTATTTGTATTAGTCCATTTTCATACTGCTGTGAAGAAATAACTGAGACTGGGTAATTTATAAAGAAAAGAGGTTTAATTGCCTCACAGTTCCACATGGCTGGGGAGGCCTCAGAAAACTTACAATCATGGCAGTAGGCACCTCTTCACAGGGTGTCCGGAGAGAGAATAAGAGCCCAGTGTAGGGGGAAATCTCTTATAAAACCATCAGATCTTATGAGTGAACTTATTCACTATCACTATCATGAGAACAGTGTGGGGAAAACCACCCCCATGATTCAATTATCTCCACCTGTCCCACCCTTGACATGTGGGATTAGTACAATTCAAGGTGAGATTTAGGTGGGGACACAGAGCCAAACCATATCATTTCACACCTGACCCCTCCCAAATCTCATGTCCTCACATTTCAAAATGAAATCATGCCCTTCTAACAGTCCCCAAAACACTTAACTCATTCCAGCATTAACCCAAAATCCAAGTCCAAAGTCTCATCTGAGATAAGGCAAGTCCCTTCCGCCTATCAGTCTGCAAAAGCAAAAGTAAGTTAGTTACTTTCTAGATAAAATGGAGGTACAGGCACTGGGAAAATACACCTGTTCCAAATGGGAGACATTAGCCAAAACAAAGGGGCTACAGGCCCCATGAAAGTCCAATAGGGCAGTCATTAAGCCTAAAAGTTCCAAAATGATCTCTTTCAACTCCATGTCTCACATCCAGGTCACACTGATGCAAGGGGTGGGTTCCCATGATCTTGGGCAGCTCCACCCCTGTGGCTTTGCAGGTTACAGCCCCACTGTTGGCTGCTTTCATGGGCTGGGGTTGAGTGTCTGTGGCTTTTCCAGGTGCAGGGTGCAAGCTCCATTTCCAGATGGCTACCATTCTGGGATATGGAGAATGGTGACCATTTTCTCACCGCTCCACTAGGCCGTGCCCCAGTGGTGACTTTATTTGGGGCTCTGACCCCATATTTTCCTTCCACATTGCCGTAGCAGAGGTTCTCCATGTAGGATCTACCCCTGCAGTAGACTTCTGCCTGGACATCCAGGCGTTTCCATACATCTTCTGGAATCCAGGTAGAGGTTCCCAAACCTCAATTCTTGTTTTCTTATACTTGCGGAACCAACACCACCTGGAAGCAGGCAAGGCTTGGGGCTTGCACCCTCTGAAGTCATAACACAAGCTGTACTTTGGCCCTTTTTAGCCATGGCTGGAGTGTCTGGGACAGAGGGCACCAAGTCCTGAAGATATACACAGCAGGTGGGCCCTGGACCTGGCAGGAAACCACTTTTCCCTCCTAGGCCTCTGGGACTATGATGAGAGGTGCTGCCACAAAGATCTCTGGCATGCCATGGAGACATTTTCCCCCATTATCTTGGTGATTAGCATTTGGCTCCTAGTTACTTATGCAAATTTCTGCAGCCAGCTTGAATTTCTCCCCAGAACAGGGGTTTTCTTCTTTATCACATTGTCAGGCTACTGATTTTCAAACTTTTATGTCCTGCTTCCTCTTGAACATTTTTCCACTTAGCAATGTCTTCTGCCAGATACCCTAAATCATCTCTCTCAAGTTCAAAGTTCCACATATCTCTAGAGCAGAAGCACAATGCTGCCAGTCTCTTTGATAAAGCATAGCAAGAGTGACCTGTACTCCAGTTCACTCATCTCCATCTGAGACCACTTCAGCCTGTACTTCATTGTCTCTATCACTATAAACATTTTGGTCAAAGCCATTCAACAAGTCTATAGGAAGTTCCAAACTTTCCTACATCTTTCTGACTTCTGAGCCCTCCAAACTCTTCCAACCTCTGCCTGTTACCCAGTTCCAAACTTGCACCCACATATTCAGGTAGCTTTACAGCAGTGCCCCACTGCTCAGTACCGATTTACTGTATTCGTCCGTTTCCATGCTGCTGTGAAGAAATACTCGAGACTGGGTAATTTATAAAGAAAAGAGATTTAATTGACTCACAGTTCTGCATGGCTGGGGAGGCCTCAGGAAACTTACAGTTATGTCAGAAGGCACCTATTCACAGGGAGGCAGGAGAATGAATAAGTGCTGAGGAAAGGGGCAACCCCCTTATAAAATCATCAGATCTTGTGAGAACTCACTATCACAAGAACAAGATGGGGGAAACTGTCCCCATGATTCAATTATCTGCACCTGGTTCTACCCTTGAAATGTGGGGATTATTACAATTCAAGGTGAGATTTGGGTGGGGACACAGCATCCAACTATGTCAGTATTTGTACCAGGACATTAAAGTATTTAAAACATATTGAAAACTTGAAAAGTAAGTCTAGTCAAAGTCATAACATTATATAAGGTTTAAATGTTTGTATCCAAATTGTTAAAATATTTTCACTTTCCTGGCCACAGTGGAAGTAAGCCCATACACATAACATTTAAAAATCAAAATTTTTAATCTACTTTAATATTCTGGGGTAAAAAAAAGACAATTTAAAAAGTACATGCAAAACATGTATATTCAGTGGAACACTTTTGCTTTTGCCTGAGCTTCCACAACTTGGCCCAGCATTGTTGACTTGTCTTTTAGGAACCCACACTCCCCAGGTCTTCCTCTTCCTTCACTGGCAATTGCTTCTCAGTTCTGCTTTATTGGCTTCTCCTCCTCTCCTTCATGTCTGAGGGTTCTAGTGCTCCACAACTCCATCTGGTCCTATGTATGCTCACTCCTAGTTATATCCATGGATTGAAATGCTTTCTGTGTTGATATCCCCAGTACAGACCTCTTTTATGTGACAGATTTCAGGTCTGAGAGAGAACATATTTATCCCCTTTCCCTATTACTCTGGGACTTAGAATCCTTGCCTGAATTATCTTTCCTTTTTTTTTTTTTTTTTTTTTTTTTTTTTATTATACTTTAAGTTCTAGGGTACATGTGCATAACGTGCAGGTTACATATGTATACATGTGCCATGTTGGTGTCACAGTTGCAAGTTGATATGATTGGCAAATTAAAACTTGGTTTGAATTCTCCAAAAATTAATTGTTCAGTGGAAAGCATCATCCAAGTCATCCTTATAGCCCTCTGTCTACCACTTGTCCCAACACCTCTTCCAGAATTACCCACCTCAACTCCAGAACCAGAGAATAAGCAGTGGAAACATGCAGGCAGAGGAGATAAGACAGAGAGAGGACCAGGGTGTGTGTATAAATATAAATATATACATATATGCTATCTATATATGCATATATATTATATATAAATATATGCATATCTAGCCATAATCATATATTCACATACATATAATACATAATATAGATGAGATAGATGAATATAAAATAATATAGGTTTCCAGTAAGACTTATGTCTGTATTTAGCTCTAAACTCCTGCACCCAACTCAAATTTCTGAGGCACACTAGCCACTTTGCCTCTATTCCCTATCCTACAGCTTTCCAAAATGTGCCAATGACTTTTTTTTTATCTATTCTTAAGGAAATACGCTCAGGTTTAATAAAACAAATAAAGAGGGACACAATCACGTCATCTAGATACTGCAGGTTATATAGTTGAAAGAGTGTTGAACTGGATTCTCTTTTCAACCTGAATCTTCCTGATACCACCATTTGGGCCTTAGCTTGGCATCTGTATTAGTCAATTTTTCATGCTGTTGATAAAGACATACCTGAAACTGGGAAATTTACAAAAGTAAGAGGTTTAATGCACTTAGAGTTCCACATGGCTAGGGAAGCCCCACAATCATGGTGGAAGGCAAGGAGGAGTAAGTCACATCTTGCATGGATGGCAGCAGGCAAAGAAAGAGAGCTTGTGCAGGGGAAATCCTCATTATAAAACCACCAGATCTCATGAGACTTACTCACTATCACAAGAACAGTATGGAGGAAACTGCCCCCATGATTCAATTATCTCCTCCTGGATTCCTCCCCCAACTCGTGGGAATTATGGGATTGCGATTTAAAATGAGCTTTCAGGGGAGAAACAGAGCCAAACCCTATCAGCATCCTCTGGTCACAGATGGAGAACTTCAACAAAAGAAGCAGTCATATTAGCTATGTACTACATTTAAATGAGCAAGGAAGTTTATCCTAGTCATTCCCATCAGTCTACCAGGCTTTAGTAAACCCTACGTCGAAGTGCTCAGTTTTTAACTGTATTATAGTCAAGAAAACCTTGTTCAACCATCAAAAATATTCAATATATCAAATTCTAGAAATCAGTTAAAAGAAATTATATTCCACTGAAATATTGACATATATCATTTTCTTTTCCTATTTTATTTATCTCACATCACTAAGTTTTTCCTAGATTGTCACTGTATTACCCCAAGGGAAACTGTATGATATTTGAATGCTGTTTGCAATACACTGTAGGAACTGGACACCAAAGGTGCAACTGTCACAGTAACTGGGTGCTGGAAAATCTGTCCACCCTGTAGGAGATGGGCACCAGGAAATCTGCCTGCAATTTGGGAGCTGAGTACTGGGTAAGGTGCCCACGCTGCAGGAGCTAGGTAGATGCTGAAGTAGAAGCTACCTTACTGCAAGATCCTACCAAGAGAGCACACAGGAACCAGAAAACAAAATTTCTTTCTCCAGTAATGTCTCCTCAGTGCCCTCTATTGACCAAACAATATCATGCCAGTTGAGAGGAAAAATATTTAAAGGGTCCAGACCCATTTTCACAGAGGAGACTGTAATAGTCAATTTGAAGCTGAAAGGCATTAAATCCATAGCCAGCACAGAATCTCAAATGTAGTATGTGCAAAATTTAACTCTTTATTCACCATCACCAACATCCAATCCCTTCCTACTCCTGGCTTCCACTTGTCTGTAAATGCTATCTCCATTCACTTAGCTCTCAAGCCATAAAAGTCAGTTATTTTGTATTCCTACGTTTTCCTCACTCTGTATATCCAATCCATCAACACATACTCTCAGGGATACCTCCTTAACATGGCTTGTATATCCACTTTCCTTCAATTTCACTACTCTCACTCTGGTCTAAATAATCGTGACTTCACTTTTGAAGGAGTTCTCTAACTCTACTCCATGCTTCCACTCTTGTTCTCCCTATCGATATAGTAGAGAAAGTCAGCTTTCATGAAATGTGAATCCAGTCCAGATTATGCCATTCCCCTATGTAGAACTCCAGTTGGCTTCCTGTGTCTTTCAGAATACATTGAACCTTACCAGGGCCTACAACATCTTACATGATCTGACACAGTACTCTCTGCGTTCTCTTTTCCTATTCATATCTCTCTTCCTCACTCTGCCTCAGCCTCATTGGCCTCTTTCATGTTCTTAAAGAAACCTAGACTCCTTCCTATATAAGGGTTTTTGCACTTACTGCCTCCTCTGTCTTGGGACAATAATCCCATATAATGTCACGTGGCTTACTTCTTTTGTCGTCTGCATTTCTGCTCAAAGATCATCTCTTCAGCTAATCTAAAGTAAATCCCATTTAGTCATTAATTATCGTCTTATCTTGCTTTATTTTTATTCATACCACATATTGTAATCTAACCTGCTGTATAGATAAAACATTATTATATATGTATACTATGTATATGCATATTAATGTGTATACATATACACACATACACATATGTATTTACTTATTTCCTTGTTTATTGCTTTTCTCTCATCACTAGATAATAAGACACATGAGAGAAGAAACCCTATCTGTCTTGTTTTCAGATATATCGTAATATCTACTATGTGTCTGGCACATAGTAGTCACTCAATAAATATTGAGTAAATGAGTGAATTAAACTGTAATTTATGCATTTCCTTTTATGTACTTTACATATTTATGCTTTATTATTGATGAGAAAGGGGGCATTTCATTAAAATCTTGCATGATGGTGAAATATTTTGTCTAACAACTTTAATCAATAAATCATCAAAGCTGGCATACACACTCATAAATGTAATATTAAAACACAGTGAAATAATGTAATATGTTATCCAGGTGATAGTACATGCTTAAATTCTTTCTACTATATCACCTGTAAGTGGTTGTCTGATGTATTCTTGACTACTTTTATTAATATTTCTATTAATAGAGGAACTCACTACCATACAAGTTAGCGTACTTTACTGATGAGAAGTTAAGGAATGGAAAGTTGTTTCTAATACAACTTTCTTCAGCTCTCACCAGATTTGGGAATCGGAAGACCATAGTTGGAAATCTACCTTTACCATCCAGTACTTCTGTGACCTGGAACAAGTTATTTAACATTTCTGAGTCTCAGGTTTTTATCTGTAAAATGGGGATAATTATCCTTACCACCCAGAATCACTGGGTAGGCTAAATGAGAGAAAATATCCAAACATCTACCATGGTGCCAGGAGCTCAGGAGGTGTTAAATAAATGTCATTTGAATTGCTCTTTCTTTCATTCCAAATTTTATCTGTTTATGGCAGTTGTGTTACTATAGGTCCACTATGTACACACCACGTTATCCCTCATGATGAAAGCATATGTTACTATTTCCGTGGCTGTAGCCAATTACGTTTCTAAAATAACTTTAGATGAAGCAGGTAAGCATATCAGGCTAAATAAAAGTGTGATTTCAATATATTTTATTATGCCCTCTCAGATGATTAAAGCAAACATACTAAAAATGTATTTCCCCATAGTCTATCAGGTAGCCAATGTGGTTCCTTTTATTTAAACTTAGGTGAGCAAGAAGCATTACATTGACTCATCTGACTAGATTTTCTGGTGTGTTCTCTCTATGTATAAAAATGAAGGGAATTTTTCTTCCCCTTCTTGGAGGGTTCTGAGTCCTAAATCCTCAGACACCATTCATTTATCCTTAGACTTTGTGTCAGGCGACTCTGCTACAAGGCATGTCAGCAGTCTTCTCTTTCCTTCCACAACGTATGTCAGGAGACACAGCTCATAGACCTTGCTATGGGACGAATCCTTTAGAATTGGTAGCATGTCATATCCCCAGAATTGGGGAAACCTGAAGTCACCAAACCAGACCTAAAAGATCTCAGTAACTTCTGCTAGACTCCTGATGTGAATTTGTTCCCTGTTCTAGTGCAGAGGAGAAGGTAGTCTTTCTGAAACTATCATTTCCAGATACCTTATAGCTTTTAAGTGTATTATTGTTGCTCTAAATTTAAGTATACAATTTTGTGATCCAGAAATGCCACTTCTACATATATACTCAAGAGAATTTTAAACACGTGTTTACACAAAAATGTGAACATGAATGTTCATAGCTTCATTATTTACAGTAGTCAAAAAGCGGAAGCGACCCAAATGTGAAGCTACTAATTAATGAAATAAACAAACTATGGCATGGCAATACAATGGAATATCATTTGGCCATAATAAGGACTGAAATACCGCTACAACAGAAAGTACTTGCTACAATATGTATTAATATCGAAAATGTTACACTAAATAAATGAAGCCCATAACAAAAGATTAGGGAGGGGAATGGAAAGTGACTGCTGATGGATTTATTTTTGAAATGATGCATATATTATCAAATTGATTGTGGTGATGGTCACACAACTTGATGCATATACAGTAAACCATTGAATTGTATACTTTAAATAGGAGAATTGTATGGTATGTGATTTATATCTCAATAAGGCTGTTTCAGAATATTCTATTACTGACTCCTTGGATGCAAGGTCCAAGAATCCTTTGGACTCCTTAGTACAGTTTGAAAAGTCACATTGACTGACATCTACCTTTTCAGTGAATTTAATAGGACTTTAAATAGAATGAAAGCTCAGCCTACAGTGTTATTGACTTGTGTATCTGAAAATGTCCAAAAAGTTCACTACAAATCCCAAATCGGATGTCATATGGATTTTTGCCTCATTCTGCCACTAGTTCTATTTTTTTTCTTCTTCTTCTTTTTTTAAAATTATACTTTAAGTTCTAGGGTACATGTGCACAGCATGCAGTTTTGTCATATATGTATACATGTGCCGTGTGTGTGTGCTGCACCCATTAACTCGTCATTTACAATAGGTATTTATCCTAATGCTATCCCTCCCCCCTCTCCCCACTCCACGACAGGCCCCAGTATGTGATGTTCCCCACCTTGTGTCCAAGTGTTCTCATTGTTCAATTCCCACCTATGAGTGAGAACATGCAGTGTTTGGTTTTCTCTCCTTGTGATAGTTGGCTCAGAATGATAGTTTCCAGCATAATCCATGTCCCTACAAAGTAAATGAACTCATCCATTTTTATGGCTGCATAGTATTCCATGGTGTATATGTGCCACATTTTCTTCATACAGTCTGTCATTGATGGATATTTGGGTTGGTTCCAAGTCTTCGCTATTGTGAATAGTGCCGCAATAAACATACGTGTGCAGGTGTCTTTGTAGCAGCATGATTTATAATCCTTTGGGTGTATACCCAGTAATGGGATGGCTGGGTCAAATGGTATTTCTAGTTCTAGATCCTTGAGGAATCATCACACTGTCTTCCACAATGGTTGAACTAGTTTACAGTCCCACCAACAGCGTAAAAGTGCTCCTATTTCCCCACATCCTCTCCAGCACCTGTTGTTTCCTGATGTTTTAATGATCGCCATTCTAACTGGTGTAAGATGGTATCTCATTGTGGTTTTGATTTGCATTTCTCTGATGGCCAGTGATGATGAGCATTTTTTCATGTGTCTGTTGGCTGTATAAATGTCTTCTTTTGAGAAGTGTCTGTTCATATCCTTCACCCACTTTTTGATGGGGTTGTTTGATTTTTTCCTGTAAATTTGTTTAAGTTCTTTGTAGATTCTGGATATTAGCCCTTTGTCAGATGGGTAGGTTGCAAAAATTTTCTCCCATTCTGTAGGTGGCCTATTCACTCTGATGGTAGTTTCTTTTGTTGTGCAGAAGCTCTTTAGTTTAATTAGATCCCATTTGTCGATTTGGGCTTTTGTTCCCATTGCTTTTGGTGTTTTAGTCATGAAGTCCTTGCCCATGCCTATGTCCTGAATGGCATTGCCTAGGTTTTCTTCTAGGGTTTTTATGGTTTTAGGTCTAACATTTATGTCTTTAATCCATCTTGAAGTAATTTTTGTATAAGGTGTGAGGAAGGGATCCAGTTTTAGCTTTCTACATATAGCTAGCCAGTTTTCCCAGCACCATTTATTAAATAGGGAATCCTTTTTCCATTTCCTGCTTTTGTCAGGTTTGTCAAAGATCAGATGGTTGTAGATGTGTGGTATTATTTCTGAGGGCTCTGTTCTGTTCCATTGGTCTATATCTCTGTTTGGGTACCAGTACCATGCTGTTTTGGTTACTGCAGCCTTGTAGTATAGTTTGAAGTCAGGTAGCGTGATGCCTCCAGCTTTGTTCTTTTTGCTTAGGATTGTCTTGGCAATGCGGGCTCTTTTTTTTTGTTCCACATGAACTTTCAAGTAGTTTTTTTCCAATTCTGTGAAGAAGGCCATTGGTAGCTTGATGGGGATGGCATTGAATCTATAAATAACCTTGGGCAGTATGGCCATTTTCACGATATTGATTCTTCCTATCCATGAGCATGGTATGTTCTTCCATTTGTTTGTGTCCTCTTTTATTTCACTGAGCAGTGGTTTGTAGTTCTCCTTGAAGAGGTCCTTCACATTCCTTGTAAGTTGGATTCCTAGGTATTTTATTCACTTTGAAGCGATTGTGAATGGGAGTTCACTTATGGTTTGACTCTGTTTGTCTGTTATTGGTGTATAGGAATCCTTGTGATTTTTGCACATTGATTTTGTATCCTGAGACTTTGCTGAAGTTGCTTATCAGCTTAAGCAGATTTTGGACTGAGACGATGGGATTTTCTAAATATACAATCATGTCATCTGCAAACAGGGACAATTTGACTTCCTCTTTTCCTAATTGAATACCCTTCATTTCTTTCTCTTGCCTAATTGCCCTAGCCAGAATTTCCAACACTATGTTGAATAGGAGTGGTGAGAGAGGGCATCCCTGTCTTGTGCCAGTTTTCAAAGGGAATGCTTCCAGTTTTTGCACATTCAGTATGATATTGGCTGTGGGTTTGTCATAAATAGCTCTTATTATTTTGAGATACATCCCATCAATACTTAGTTTATTGAGAGATTTTAGCATGAAGGGCTGTTGAATTTTGTCAAAGGCCTTTTCTGCATCTATTGAGATAATCCTGTGGTTTCTGTCTTTGGTTCTGTTTATACGATGGACTACATTTATTGATTTGCATATGTTGGACAAGTCTTGCATTCCAGGGATGAAGCCAACTTGATCATGGTCAATAAGCTTTTTGATGTGCTACTGGATTCAGTGTGCCAGTATTTTATTGAGGATTTTCGCATCCATGTTCATCAGGGATATTGGTCTAAAATTCTCTTTTTTTTGTTGTGTCTCTGCCAGGCTTTGGTATCAGGATGATGCTGGCCTCATAAAATGAGTTAGGGAGGATTCTCTCTTTTTCTATTGATTGGAATAGTTTCAGAAGGAATGGTACCAGCCCCTCCTCGTACCTCCTCCTTTGAACATCCTCCTTTACCTCAGAGAAGTTTGTTATTACCAATCTTCTGAAGCCTGTTTCTGTCAACTCGTCAAAGTCATTCTCCAGCTTTGTTCCATTGCTGGCGAGAAGCTGTGATACTTTGAAAGAGAACAGGCGCTCTGGTTTTTAGAATATTCAACTTTTCTGCTCTGGTTTCTCCCCATCTTTGTGGTTTAATCTACCTTTGGTCTTTGATGATGGTGACATACAGATGGGGTTTTGGTGTGGATGTCCTTTTTGTTGATGTTGCTGCTATTCCTTTCTGCATGTTGTTTTTCCTTCTAACAGTGAGGACCCTCAGCTGAAGATCTGTTGGAGTTTGCTGGAGGTCCACTCCAGACCCTGTTTGCCTGAGTATCACCAGTGGAGGCTGCAGAACAAGAAATATTGCGGAACAGCAAATGTTGCTGCCTGTTTCTTCCTCTGGAAGCCTCATCTCAGCAGGGCACCCAGCTGTATGAGCTGTCAGTCAGCCACTACTGGGAGATATCTCCCAGTTAGGCTACATGAGGGTCAGGGACCCACTTGAGGAGGCAGTCTTGTCTGTTCTTGGATCTCAAACTCCATGTTGGGAGAACCACTGCTGTCTTCAAAGCTGTCAGACAGGGACGTTTAAGTCTGCAGAAGTTTCTGCTACCTTTTGTTCAGCTATGCCCTGGTCCCAGAGGTGGAGTCTACAGAGGCAGGCAGGCCTCCTTAAGCTGCGGTGGGCTCCACCCAGTTCGAGCTTTCTGGCCCCTTTGTTTACCTACTCAAACCTCGGCAATGCGGAAGCCCCTCCCCCAGTCTCACTGCCACCTGGCAGTTTGATCTTGGACTGCTGTGCTAGCAGTGAGCAAGGCTCCATGGGCGTGGGACCTGCCAAACCAGGTGTGGGATATGATGTGGTTTTGTGCCGTTTGTTAAGACCATTGGAAAAGCACATTATTAGGGCAGGAGTGTCCCGATTTTCCAGGTACCATCTGTCAAGGCTTGCCTTGGCTAGGAAAAGGAATTCCCTGACCCCTTGCACTTCCTGGGTGAGGCGGTGCCCCGCCCTGCTTCGGCTCACACTCCATGGGCTGTACCCATTTTCCGACCAGTCCCAGTGAGATGAACCAGGTACCTCAGTTGGAAATGCAGAAATCACCTGTCTTCTTCGTCGCTCACGCTGGGAGCTGTAGACTGAAGCTGTGCCTATTTGGCCATCTTGAACTGAGCGTGCTCTATTTTTCTTAAGAGACATGAAGTCTTGGGGAAAATGCTGAAGTGGAATCAAAAGATTTGAATTTGAAATATGGTACTGGCTGGGTACAGTGGCTCACGCCTGTAGTCCCAGCACTTTGGGAGGCCAAGGCAGGCGGATCACGAGATCAGGAGTTCGAGACCATTGTGGCCAACATGGTGAAACCCCATCTTTTCTAAAAATACAAAAATTAGCTGGGTGTGTTGGTGCATGCCTGTAATCCGAGCTACTCAGGAGGCTGAGGCAGGAGAATCGCTTGAACCCACGAGGTGGAGATTGCAGTGAGCCGAGAATGCACCACTGCACTCCAGCCTGGTGACAGAGCGAGACTCCGTCTCAAAAAAATAAAAAAAAAAAAAAAAGAAAGAAAGAAAGAAAAGAAAAGAAATATAGTCCTGCCACTTCCTAGCTCTGCAAACTTGGGCTAATTGCTTAACCTCTCTGAGTCTTACTTTCTTATTTTTGAGGCAGCAAATGTAGGTCTATAGCAAAACATAATGTATATTAAAGTGATTTAGAAATTATGCACTTGTAAAAATATGGTGAGGTATCATTTGATTAAACACACACACATACACACAGAGAAATACACTCAAGACCACTGTTTTCTGTCATCTTTTAGTAAAGTATTTATCTAAATTGTGCTTTTCCAAAACAATCTGCTCTGTACACAAACCCTTAGTTGCCACAGAAACACCAACCAATTAGTAAGCCAGGTTGGTTTATTTGATCAATGTAATTGGTAAATCTTTTTTCCCTACTTTACATAATAGGAAGTAGAACTGTGGCAAGATTAGAGTTTCCTTGTGTGGCAGCCATGGAGGTGTGCAGCTCAGATTTTTCTTCAAGAGAAAACCTTCTAGAGAGGTTATAGCCAGTTGACAAGTTCCAGTTGTGATGTCTTTGGTCCCTATTGCAGCATTTTTGCCCAAGGTATGTTCTCCTTAGGTAGCTCTAGGCAACGACTGGGTACGTATTGGGTTCTGGTTATTTCTATCCAGTGCTCCAGAGTCCTCTCTTGAACTGGAAGAGATGTTTAAAAGTCTATACAACAGTCTGAGGCTCTTCCTAGCCTATGATTCCCAACCCTTCCTTTTCCATGTGTCAGATCTATATTGTTCTCTGAAAGCTTTTACTGCCTACTCATACTGTCTTCCCTTTTACCTATCAGAGTGATTACTTCCATAAATCTTTTGTACTTCTAACCTTGTCTTGGTATCTTGGAACTGACATTCTTTGGTGGAGCCAAAACTTAAACAAAGGTCTTCTGACCCCAAGATCATTACAGAGCTGCCATATTTTTTATATATATATATAATATATCAATATATAATGTAATTATAATGTTAATATATAATAGATTATAGTAATATAATATAGCTGACATATAATATATAACGATGTAATATATATTATATACATATTATATAATATGTATATTGTATCATTATAATATGTTATATGCATATTATATAATATGTATATACATATATTACAATATTACAATTATGTATATACATATTATATAATTTGTATATATTATATAATGCACATACATAATATATACATTATATATTATATACTATATATAATTATATATTATATATCATAATTTATATATTATATGATATATATCATACATATACATATTATATAGTATATATTATGCATATATATATTATATAATATATATCTATTACATTGAGAGCTATTTTGCATAGCCCATTGGGACTAACTAGATGAAACTCACTAGATTAACTATTTTCTGGGTTCACCACAGCCCAGGCTGTGTATGGTTATATATGAATAGAGCCAGTTTTATAGAAAGCAGACTCTTGTGGCTGAATCCAATATATTTAAGAGTAGTCGTTCATTTGGGAAGAGGATTGAAATAAGTCAATAATTAATGCGCTAGTGAGTCCAACTCTGAATCTCGTTCACTGCTTTCCATAAAATATTTCCTGTGAGCTTTCAGTGGATATAAAGCAAAGGTCTTTTCTGCTCCCATACCCCTGCAGGAGTTACCTAAAACTAATTGCTTACTTCCTCAATGCCCAACTGAGATCAGCTATACTGAAAGAATAGGGGTTCGGAATTGGATTTGAGGTGACAGCAGGGAAGAGGTGATTTTTGGAGTGCACAGAATGAATCTGGGGAAGACTGGTCTATCAGCATTAGGTACTTTACCTAGGAGATGGGGAAATATGCAGAACTGTAGAACCAAAAGGCAATCTAGACCTACGTTGCCTGCTTTGCATTTTTACCTGGAGCCCCTATATAGCAAGATTCTTTGCGATGTCTCTTCCATCCACATCTTCAATTAAAACACACAGAAACAATTAGACTTTGTTGAGCACATACTATATCCCAAGCTCCATACTAGGAGTCTTTGGAGTTCCCAAACATAATGTGAAGAGACATATGTGAATATGACTTCTAATTGCAAGGCAGGATATAACCTGGACTCTAATAAAGGACTAAGATAAAAAAAAAATAAACAGAGAGATTGGTTCTCAAAATGACTCTTTAGTAAGGTTTATTAAAGGAATTGATCAAAGGGCTGGGTATACAAAAGGAGAAAAGTGAAGCAAAGCAGACATTCCGAACAGCAGTGATAGTGTAAAGACCGACACCAAGGTGCGTGATGACATTGCATTTGCAGGAAAGAAACAAAGCCCTTTGAGTTCTGTTGGTATCAAAAACAAGAAATAGTGGAACATGAGTGAGTGCTGTCACAGAGGTAGAAGAGGCCAGGTCACACACGGTCTTTGTGCTAAATTAAGGGAGCATGAATTCTGTCCATGGACAACCAGGAGTTGCTGAAAAGTGTAAGTGTGTGTCTTCAGTGGTGGGAGTGTTCATTATTTTTTACACTAATAAGTCTAACTTTGAAGCCTGCCATGTCCTGAATATAGCTACAAAAATATACACTTATGCACGCTATTGCATTTACATACTAAAAAACACTAGACAGTGGTGAAGCAGTTAAGCCTCTTTAGATTTTGGATTTTAGATTTAGCTTTTTCATCTGTAAAACGAATATGACCTCTAAGGTTCCTCTCACCTAATACTTGTATATTCTATTCTTAATAACTTGTCTAGACACAACTTAGATGATGATAGCCCTCGCATGAAAATGTATCTGAATTGGGTCTATACCATTAACGTGAAGTAGCGAAGCAATTAGCAATTTAACTGGACAGCGTAGTTGAGGTTCCAACGTAGATTTATTTAAATGGGGTGAACTATCTGGATAAGACTTGTCTACTGTCTGAAAGGCACACTACTTAGCTTATATTTTTTTAAACCAGTGCTTTGGTTTTGCTTTTGAAATCTGATGCTTATTTTGCATTGGTCCCTCTGCCTCCAGAAGCAGTGGCCTGTCAGGCTTATTGATATTTAAACATGTGGGAAATGCTCCCAGGTAACCCCCGTCATTAAATCTGAAGGCTTGTTGGGTCCAGGGAAGCAGCCCAGGCAGGCAGCTGCATAATTGAGTACTGTTCTGGGTCTTTCATTTTATTTTGCAGCATACTTTTAACCAAGTTCTTTCCAGTTAACCATCTCACTGGTTATTATGAGGAGTTGATTTCTTCAGCACATAATAGTTGCAAAATTATGACTCCACGGCTGTAGACATAAGTGTTGTCTTGCCTATTTGGCAAATCACACAACAAGGGAATTTAGGATTTGGGAGGCACTTAGAAGTCATCTCATCTAAAGCCCTGATTTTATAAATAAGGAAACCATTGGGCCAGTGTGCCTTCATAACATTCACAAGTATTGGTGCTCACTTCTTTTTTAGCCTAATTCCTCCTCCTCATCTACAAGAATATTGGACTTTACTTTTCATAAGAATGTGATTTCCTACCGGTTTAATGCTCTTGATGATAACTATGTAGTTTGCTAGAGAATGGAATCTTGTGTGGGTGTCTTGGCAAGTTATTCATTCAGCTATTCCTAAGGAGCCTCATTGCTCTTTAATAGTGATCTCTTTGAACATGAATGTAAATTTGTTCAGCAGTTATTCAACTTCTTTTATTGGGCTGTTATTGTTCTCTCCAAGATGAGTAAGACATGTTCTGTACTTTGAAGAGCTCGTTATTTGGGGAAGAGGGTGGACACTCTAAAATGTAACTGCAATTAGTGTGGCAAGTATTTCAATAGTGAAATAAATGTAGGGACAGAAATGAGGGAAGAATTAGTTCCACCTGATGAATGAGAGATTGACAGAGAGCAAGTGACATTGGAGTTAGCCCTGGGAGGAGAAGAGGGGTGTGGTAGGTACTTGAGTTTCTGAGGCTTGATGTGCGAGAAGACACTCTAGGCAGGGTAATGACTCAGTCACTCAAGCATACAAGAGCATGACACATTTAGAAAGTACAAGAGCTATAGCTGAAGGTGAAGCTGTGTGGCTTCAAAGAGGCCTGGGTGGCAGCCTGCAAAATTCAAGTTGGAACAGAATTATTGAGAACCTTGTATGGCAGCTGAAGGCATATGGGATTTGTCTTATATTTATTGTTCTATAGGTGGTAACCATTGACGATTTGTGAGTGAGACACAGTTTAGAAAAACACCTTTTCAGCTTCAGTGTACAGGATGGATTGAATGCAGGGAGATCCATGAAAAAGCAACCATAAATACATAGTTATCTCTGACTACAGGAATATAGCTTTACTTTTCTGTATGGGTCTGGCTTTAGTTGGCATTAAACCCTATCTAGAAGATACAGGATATCTATATTAGTCTGCTTGGGTTGCCATAACAAAACACCACATATTACGGGGGTGGCCTAAACAACAGACATTTATTTTCTCTCATTTCTGGAGACTAGAATTCCCAGGAGTCCTTGACTGATTCAGTTCCTAATAAGGCCTCTCTTCCTGGTTTATAGATGTTCTCACATGACCTCTTCTCTGGTGTGTGTGCAGAGAAGGCGAGACAGAGAGAGAGAAAGAGAGAACGAGAGACAGAAATCTCTAGTGTCCCTTCTTCTTTTTATAAAGACAGGAGTTCTATTGTATTAACACCCCAGTCTTCTGATCTCATTTAACGTAAACTATCTCCATAAAGATTCTATTTTCAAATACAGCCACATTGGGATTTGGGGCATCACATATGAACTTTTTTTGGGAGGGAGGGTGGGCACAATTCATTCCATAACAGCAGCTAACCACCCTTTTTGTCCTGCGTAGCAAGCAATCTACACACAGTTGTAGAAAGAGCCTTAATGACTAGACACTCTACAATAACTATCATTTCTGCAGATTACAAATGAAAGCCAAATATGCCATAGGAAGATTTCAGCTCTGTCCAGTGTCACTAACATGTTATCTTCTTGTTTTTCTTCTGGTAGAGGAATCAGAGATCCCTCCTGTGCCCAAGAGTTCAGAGCACTTCCATTACCTGTCATGCTAATATTTGATCCTGTACTTGGGAAATTTATTTATCCCTCAGCCATAGGTAACCATTACCTGGTCCTCTGAGCAACCTGTTCCTCTCAAATTTCACCATTGTCCTTCATGTTTTATTATCTTTTATCCTCTTCCCCCAACGACCTCTGGACTTCTCCATTTCGCCAGGTCATAGTTTTTTGCCTTTCCAATCTCCAGACCTTCCTAAATGTTCCAAACCAACTTCTTTCATCTGAATGGTACACAAAACAGCATCCTTCAGCCTCAGCTCTTTTTTGCAACCTGATATGGGATGTGAACTGTGAATGCCACATCATTTCCGGAACTTCACACACCTGAGGGACTAATTGATTAAATGTTTGGTGAATGGATGTTAGGAAACATGGCTAATGCCAGCAATGACTGGAACTAGAAATAGGAGTTGTTTATAGACTTTGTCAAGTAGAAGTACTAAAAAATTTCAGCAGAATTTTAGAGTTCTGGTTTTGCGTACCCCAAAATTGTCTTACGTATCATTTTAATACAAAATTATTCATTGGTCATTACTTATAGATAAGATGGTAATATATGTTGGACAAGCAGTAGTATTTTCACTTGGAAAATAAGATAAAAATATATATTTGTGTAAAAACATTGGGTATAAATGATAACATGCTATATCTCCAGCCCTATAACTAACAGTGGCCTGTATATTTGTAGAATTAATGCAAAGATGAGATAATATTTAACATAAATTAATTCAATAAAAATATATTGTGTACAACTTAGTGTTAATGATTCGCTAAGGCCCCACGGGTCTAGCAGGGGTAAAACCTGCTCTTGTGCCCATTTTCCTAGAATGCCCCTTGTCTACGCCAGGTACTCATGCTCTTTGACGCTACAGTTTTGTGAGGGATCCACAGAGGAAGCCAGAAAAATTAGCCTAATCCAGAGACAAACTTTGTAAAGAAGCATATAGTCCATATTTTAGACTTTTTGATCTCTCTAGTCTTTGTTGCAAACACTCAACTCTGCCTTTGTAGCATGAAAAAAAGCAATATACAATATATACATGAGTGGGTATGGCCATGTTCCAATAAAACTATACTTATTTATTTGATTAATTTATAATTTCAATTTTTCTTTTAGATTCAGAGGTTACATGTGCAGGTCTGTTACATGGGTATATTGTGCGATGCTGGGGTTTGGGTTATGACTTACCCCATCACGCAGCTAGTCAGCAGAGTACCCAATAGTTTTTCAATCCTTGCCCTCCTCCTTCCCTATCCCCTCTAACAGTCCCCACTGTTTATTGTTCCCATCGTTGTGTCCATGTATACTCAATGTCTAGCTCCCACTTATAAGTGAGAACATGTAGTATTTGGTTTTCTGTTTCTGCATTAATTCACTTAGGGTAATGGCCTCCAACTGCCTTCTTGTTGCTGCACAGCACATTATTTCATTCTTTTTTATGGCTGTGTAGTATTCCATGGTGTATGTGTACCACATTTTCTTAATCCATCCCCCACTGATGGATACCTAGGTGGATTCCATACTTTTACTGTAGTTACTAGTGCTGTGATGAACACATGCATGCATGTGGTATTTTGTAAAATGACTTATTTTCCTTTGGTTATATACCCAGTAATGAGATTGCTGAGCAATAAAGCTTTATTGACAAAGACATTTAGGCTAGATTAGGCCCATGGCCTGTTTGCCAGTCCCTGGAATTAATATGGGAGCTATTGGGGTGAAAGTCAGATCACCTTCATACACAAAAATCTGTAGAATTTGGGAACTGAATGGACTCTACAGACATTGCCCTTTGTTGTTCTCAAATAACAAAATCCTAACCCTGGTAAATCCAACCCTACTTACCCATTGCAATATGTAAACACAAATCGAGAAAAGCAAAGGATCATGCTGACAGATTTCCATTGAAATTCAAGTGAGTCCTTAGTGCTACCCAGAAATCCTACATTTTTACCTGACATACTCATTATCCCTCTCCCCCAGAAGTCTTTTCCATGTCTTATCTTTCTCACCTGGCCTCCAACACCTCTGTTGCAGCAATAAAGGTGTGCACCTGAATGTCCCTATGGAAAAAATTTGCAATTCAGCTGCAGGGAGTGCAACTGACAGCCTCCTACCATTAGCTCCTTGAGGAAATGCCTCAGCTTTCCAGGTAGGGCCACACTCTTCCTATGTAATCATTAGCCAATGACTGGAGACACTGGAGGTGCAAGGACCTGGCCATTTTGGCCAAGGTGGAATTCCTCTAAATTTTTCTCTTTGCCCTGGAGAACTGTTTTGGGTTGCCAATAATTTTTCAGGTCTTATCACTGCCTAAGGTTTTTCCTACCTGATGCTGTTTACTCCACACATCCTTTTCACTGTCCAAACATGCAGCCTCCTTTTAGACAGAAATATGATATGTAATGTGCAAAAACATTAAAAACTAACTTATTTTTTTCCTGGTCTCTGCATTTAAAAATGTATTTTGGCAAAGGATTAAAAAATAATGTTTTATCTATTTAAAGAAGAGCACTGAGTCATCGTGCAGCTAATGGTTGCTGATGACTAGCTAGATTCTCTGCAAACCTCCCATTGCACCCTAAGCATTGAGCCCTTCTCCCTGGAGACTAAGGCAGCAGCTCCAACACCAAAGAGCATCACTGACCAAAAGATATCAAGATGTGAAAAGGACTGACAGCCATTTCTCCACACTATTCAGAATAGTATTGGAGTCTGCACTTTCCTATGGGGCTCTCTGTCTCCCCAATGACTGTGCCTTGGAAATGTATTTATTGCATTTTACTCTTTAGACTTGAATTTATAATACAAGAAAACAATTTTGAAAGAGAAGCATAGGGCTCAAATCGTTATTTTGGCTTGCTGTTGTTTGCTCGGGTACAGCATCAACTGGCTGATTGTCATCTAATGTTTATACCTCTTGTGTGTATAGTGCTTTGCAGTTGAAACAATTTGCCCTCCACTATTGCATGTGAATCTTCTAACAATCTTGTGAGGGGAAAAGGACAGATATTATTTGTGTTTTACATATATGCACGATGAGGTTAATAGAGGTTGGGTATAATTATCTATCTCTTACAAATAAGGACAATGAAGTTCATAGAGGTTATGTGCCTCTTTCAGTGTCACAAAGCAAGAAAATGCAAAAGCTATCACTAAATCCTAAGATTTTCAAGTCTCACTGAGGCTCATTCTACTATATTACATGCCTTGAGAGATATTACTCTGACAAAATACTAGAAGACATCCATGATTTCAGTCCAAGCTTTTGTCAAATATGTCTTGTGCATAATAGCAAATATGGAATATTTGCTTCCTTATTTCATTTGCATGAGATGCAAAAGACAATAAAATGTTCAATAATGAAAACTGCTTTGAAGGATAATACTTGCATGTTCTGCTTAAGTATTAAAAGCTGACTGTTGTTTATATTCACTGGGAGCCTTTTTTTTATATTAAGAGATTTATTGGATGGAATTAACTACACAGTTGTGGGGCTCACTAGTCAAGCCAAAATCCATAGATGCAGTTTTCCAGAAAAGAAAGGCTAGAACTCTTACACCTGGGCTAAAGCTGCTGCCCACCATGGGAATTTCTTCCTCTGCGAAGCCTCAGCTCTGTTCTTTAGGCCTTTCGATAGATTAAATCAGGTGCACCCAGATAATCTAGTATATGGCCATATTTTTGTGAAAGACTAATTCAATTGTGACTCATAGTGAAAGTTTAGTGGACATAATGACTCGAAAATGAAAGAAACAAGTGAATTATGTGCCAGTGTCATTTGGCTATCAAGCTTGTGTGCTGAACTACAGGACTTAGATGCATCAGTAAGTCACTGACCATATTGTGACTGTTGAAAACATGTCAGATGATGTTTTTTTTGGCTCAAGGAAACAAATGAAATTGCTTAGTTATGCAAGTTTTTTTTCTTTTGTAGCTCTCCAGTTAAGCAGAATTCATTCATTAAAATTAAAAAGTTGAATTTAGAATAACTTAATGACACTGCTGAAATTTTTAACTGGGTATTTATACTTATAATATTAAAAAGAAATAGATATAAAGTTTATGAAAATGTGATTGAATATACTTTATTCAAGAGAAGAAATTTGAAAAGAAAATACCTGTATTTTAATTTGTTTTTACGAAAGCAATGTGTGGATACCATCTTGCCATAAAAATAAATTTGAATAATGCAGAATATAGGACAAAATGAAAACTGTGCCTTGAATTCTGCCTTTCTTTCCCAGAAACAACCACTGTAAACAGTTTTACGTGTATCTTTCTAGCCCTGTTTTGCACAAATATACCTTTTTATATAAATCGAACTTTGCAGTATGCTTTATTCAAACACTCTCTTATTTTCACTAAATGATATATATTAGATGTTGTTCTATGTCAGTGTATACATCATCCTGTTGAAATATATCATTTTAATGTATAGTATGGTTGTTACTGCAACTTATTTGCCCACTATCCAATTAATAGGCATTTAAGTTGTCTTTCAACAATGATACGGTGCACATTTTTGTACATGCCTCATTGTTCACATAAGGATAAATACTCAGAAACCAAACTGTGTGTTTGAAGAATCTCTGCATTTACAACTCATATCGATTGGGAGAAGAGGGAGAGCAAAATGGCCAAATAAAAGCCTCCACCAATCATCCTCCCCAGAGGAACACCAAACTGAACAACTATCCACACTAAAAAGTGCCCTTCTTAAAAACCAGAAAATTAGGTGAATGGTCACAGTACACAGTTTTCACATCATAGCAAGGAAAGAGGCACTGGAGAGGGTAGGAAAGACGGTCTTGAATTACCGAATCCACCCTTCTCCCATCCTGAGAGAGCAGCCACATGACATGAAGAGAGAATCGGTGCATTTGGGAGATGGAGAGCGCAGTGCTTGTGTGACTTTGCACTGAAACTCTGTGCTGCCCCATCACGGTGGAAAGCAACACCAGGCAGAGCTCAGCTGGTGCTCATGAAGGGAGCATCTGGACCAACCCTAGCCAGATGGGAATCACTCATTCCGGCAGTCAGAACCTGGGTTCTGTCAAGCCTTGCCAGTGTGAACTAAAGTGCTCTGTGGTTCTAAATAAACTCGAACCTCAGTCTAGGTCACAGGATTGTAATTCCTGGGTAAGTCATGGAGCTGTGCTGGGCTCAAAACCAGTGGAAGTGGGGTGCATTTAACCTAGTGAGACATCAGCTGGGGCAGCCAAAGGAGTGCTTCTCCACCCCTCCCCCAACTCCAAGCAGCATAACCCTGCTGAGGTGAGAGTCCCCTTCCTCTTGCTTGTGGAGAAGGGAGGGAAGAGTAAAGAGGACTTTGTTTTGCAACTTGTATATCAGCGTAGTCATAGTAGGACAGGGAACCAGGCAGAGTCCTGAGCCCTAGCTTTTAATTGACATTTCTAGATACACTCTGAGTCAGAAGGGAACCCACTGCATTGAAGGGAAGAACCCAGTACTGGCAGGATTCATCACCTGCTGAGACTCCTTATGCTTGAGAAAAGGAAAATAAAGAGTAAAGAGGACTTTGTTTTGCAGCTTAGGCATCAGCTTCACCATAGTAGAGTAGAGCACCAAGTGGGTTCTTGGGGTCACCCGTTCCAGGCCTATGGCCCTTAGAAGGCATTTCTGGACCTTCACTGGGGCAGAGGTGAGCACACTTCCCTGAAGTGAGAGTCCGAGGCCTGCCAGCATTCACCACAAGCTTACTGAAGAGCCCTTGGGAATTAAGTGAACATCAGTGGTAACCAGGCAGTACATCCCCATGGTTGTGGCAATGGGGAGAGACTCCTCTGTTTGTGGAAAGAGGGGGAAGAGAGGAAAAGGCTTTGTCTTGTGGTTTGGATGGCAGCTCAGTCACAGTGGAATAGAGTACCAGGTGGATACCTAAGGTTTCTACCTCCAAGCTTTGGCTCCCAGACAGCAACTTTGGACCCAGTCAGGGCCAGTGGGGACTTGTCACCCAAAGGGAAGGGTACTAGTCTGGCTGGCTTTGCTGCCTGCATGTTATTTGGCCATAAGGCCTTCAGCAAACACAAGCAGTAGCCGTGCAGTAGTTACCATAGGCCTTGGGTAGGACCAAGTGCTGTTCTGTCTTTAGGTCTGACCCAGCAAAGTCACAGTGGCGGTGGCCACAGGCCTGCTTCAGTCACCCCTCTGCCAAACTCTAGGGAACTCAGCAGAGAGAGAGAGAATCTGTTTGGGGGATAGTAAGGGAAGAAAACAAGAGTTTCTGCCTGGTAATCCAGAGAATTCTTATGGACCTTATCTAAGACCACCAAGGTGGTACCTCTATGGGTGTACGAGATTCTCTCTGCTGTTGGGCTTGGGGTGTCCTCTAATGAAGATATGGTTGCATTGACCAAAAACTTAGATCACAATACCCAAGTTTCTTGAAATATCTCAAAAGCCTTCACAAGAAGGTCATATACACAAAAGCCGACTGCAAAGACTACAATAAATATGTAGCTCTTCAATGCACAGACATTGATCAGTATCCACAAGCATCAAGACCATACAGGAAAACATGATCTTACAAAAACAAAAACAAAACAAGGTAACTAAATAATGCACCACGGACAAATCCTGGAGATACACAGATATGTGACCTTTCCGACAGGGAATTCAAAATAGCTGTCTTGAGGAAACTCAAATAAATTCAAGATAACACAGAGGAGGAATTCAGAATTCTATCAGATGTATTCAACAAAGATATTGAAATAATTGAAAAGAATCAAGCAGAAATTCTGGATTTGAAAAGTGCAAATGACATACTGAACAATGCATCTGAGTCTCTTAACAGTAGACTTGATCAAGCAGAAGAAAGAATTAGTGAGCTTGAAGACAGGCTATTTGAAAATACACAGTCAGAGGAGAGAAAATAAAAAAGAATAAAACAGTCCTACAAAATCTAAACAACAGTCTCAAAAAAGCAAATCTAAGAGTTATTGGCCTTGGAGGTGGTAGAGACAGAAATGGAGCAGAAAATTTATTTAAAAGGATAATAACAGAGTACTTTCCAAACCTATAGAGATGTATCAGTATCCAAATACAAGAAAGTTATAGAACACCAAGCAGATTTGACCCAAATAAAACTGCCTCGAAACATTTAATAATTACATCCCAAAGATCAAGGATAAAGAAAAGATTCTAAAAGCAGCAAGAGAAAAGAGACAAGTAATACACAATTGAGATTCAATACTTCTGGCAGCGGGCTTATCAGTGGAATCTTTACAGGTCAGGAGAGAGTGGCATGAAATATTTAAAATGCCAAAGGGAAAGATTTTTTTTATCCCAGAACAGTAAATCCAGTGAAAATATCCTTCAAACACGAAGGAGAAAGAAATACTTTCTCAGACAAACAAAAGCTGAGGGATTTCATCAACACCAGACCTGTCCTACAAAAAATGCAAAAGGGAGTACTTCAATCTGAAAGAAAAATATGTCAACAAACAATAAGAAATCACCTGAAGGTACAAAACTCACAGGTAATAGTAAGTAAATAGGAAAACAGACTATTATGACACGGTAATTGTAGTACCTAAACTACTCATATCTTGAGTAGAAAGATGGAACATTAACCTATCTAAAATAATTGCTACAACAACTTTTCAAGATACAGACAGTATAATAACTTATAAACAGAAACAACAAAATGTTAAAAAGTGATGGTATAAAGTTAAAGCGTAGAGTTCATAATGGTTTTCTCTTTGATAGTTATTTAGTTTGTTTTTGCAATCAGTGTTAGGATGTCATCAGTTTAGTATAATGGGTTATAAGATGTTATTTGTATCATGGTAACCTCAAATTGAAAAACCTACAACAGATATGCAAAACATAAAAAGTAACAAATTAAAACATATCACCTGAAAATAAGCCAACTTTATAAAAAGAAAGACAGGAGGAAAGGAAAGAAAAATTAAAGAGACCAGAAAGCATCAGAAAACTAATAAGAAAAAATGGCAGGAGTAAGTCCTTACTACCAATAATAATATTGAATGTAACCAGACTAAACTCTCTAATCAAAAGAAGTAGAGAGGCTGAATGGATAAAAAAGAAAAGACCTGACAATCTGTTTCCTACAAGAAAAAGGTTTCTCTTATAAGTATACATGTAGACTAAAAACAAAAGGATGGAAAAAAGTATTCATGCAAATGGATACCAAATCAAATCAGGAATAGTTATACTTATATCAGTAAAAACAGATTTTATGAAAAAAACTTTAAAAAAGGCACAAAGAAGATCATGCTATAATAATGTGTCAATTCAGCAAAAGGATATTACAACTGGAAATACATATGCACCCAACACTGGAGCACCCAGATAACTAAAACAAATATTATTAGAGCTAAAGAAAGAGATAAGCCTCAATAAAATAATAGCTGGAGACTTCCACATTCCAATT
This sequence comes from Piliocolobus tephrosceles, assembly GCF_002776525.5. Classification (NCBI taxonomy): domain Eukaryota; kingdom Metazoa; phylum Chordata; class Mammalia; order Primates; family Cercopithecidae; genus Piliocolobus; species Piliocolobus tephrosceles. The sequence goes on along the minus strand of NC_045445.1, from coordinate 8,464,665 downwards.
TTAGCATTAGACAGTTCATCCAGACAGAAAATAAACAAGGACATATCAGAATTAATCTATACTATAGGCCAAGTGGACCTTTTAGACATGTACAGGACATTTTATTCAATAGCTAGAGAATACACAATGTTCTTCTCAGCAAATGGATCATTCTCAAAGATAGACCATATATGACAGCACAAGATAAGTGTTAAAAAAATTAGAAAAAGAAATTGTTATCATTTCAAGTATCTTCTCTTACTACAGTGGAATAAAACTAGAAATCAATAACAACAGGAACTTTGGAAACAATATGAACACAAAGAAATTAAATAATATGCTCCTGAGTGACCAGTGAGTCAATGAAGAAATTAAGAACAAAATTGAAAAGTTTCTTGAAACAAATGAAAATGGAAACACAATATACAAAAACTTAGGGGAAGTAGTGAAAGCAGTATTAATGGGAAAGTTTGTAGCAATAAGCAACTGCATCAAAAAAGTTTTAAAAAGATCAAATGAATAATGTAATGATGCATCCTAAAGAATTAGAAACACAAAAGCAAACTAAATCCAAAATTAGAAGGTGAAAAGAATTAATATCTGAGCAAAAAGAAATAAATTAAAATAAAAATTCCATATAAAAGATCAACAAAACAAAAAGTTGGTTATTTGAAAAGATAAGCAAAATTGAAAAACCTTTAACCAGACTAAAAAAGGACCCAAACTAAGAGACTAAGAGAAGATCCAAATAAATAAAATCATAGATGAAAAGGGAGATGCTACAACTGCTATGTCAGAAGTTCAAAGGATCATTAGAGGCTACCTTGAGTAACTATATGCTAATACATTGGAAAAGCTATGCGAAATGAATAACTCCCTAGACACATACAACCTATCAAGATTGAAGCGTGAGGAAATCCAAAACCAGAACAGATCAATAACAAGTGATGAGGTTGAAGCCATAATAAAAAGTCTCCCAGCAAAGAAAAGCCCAGGACCTGATAGCTTCACTGCTGAATTTTACCACACATTTAAAGAAGCAATAATATCAATCTTACTCAAACTATTTTGGAACATTTAAAGAATAGTATCAATCCTAATCAAACTATTCTGAAAAGTAGATGAGGAGGCAATACTTCCAACTTCATTCTATGAGGTCAATATTACACTGATACTAAAACTAAACAAAGACACACAATAGAAGAAAACTACAGCCCAATATTCCTGACAAATATTGATGTAAAAATCATTTAAAAAAATTCTAGCCAACTGAATTCAACAACACATTAAAAGACCATTCATCATGACTAAATGGGATTTATCATGATGCAATGATGGTGTAACATATGCAGATCAATCAATGTGCCACACCATGTCACTAGAAAGGACAAAACCTATATGATCATTTAATTCGAAGCTGAAAATGATTTGGTAATGTTGCACATCTCTTCATGATAAAAACTGTCAAAAACCTGGCTATAGAAAGAACATATCTCAACACAATAAAAGACATATATGACAGACCCACATCTAGGATCATACTGAATGGGAAAAACTAAAAGCCTTTTCTTCAAGAGCTGGAACATGACAATAATGTCCTCTTTCACCACTATTATGCAAAGTAGTACTGGAAGACTTTGTTAGGGCAATCAGACAGGAGAAATAAATAAATAGCATGAAAATTGGAAAGAAAAAAGTCAAATCTTGTTTGCAGATGATATGGCCTTATATTTGAGAAAACCTAAAGACTTGATACGGTTTGGCTGTGTCCCCACCCAAAATTTTATCTTGAATTGTAATCCTCATAATCCCCACTTGTCAAGGGTGGGACCAGGTGGAGGTAATTGCATCATGGGGATGGTTTTCCCCAGGTGTTCTGGGATAGTGAGTGGATTTCATAATATCTGATGGTTTTATAAGCATCTGGCATTTCCTCTCCTTGCACTCACTCTGTCCTGCCACCCTGTGAAGAAGGTGCCTGCTTCTCCTTTGCCTTCTGCCATGATTATAAGTTTCCTGAGGCATCTCTAGAAATGTGGAACTGTTAGTAAATTAAACCTCTCTCTTTTATAAATTACCCAGTCTCAGGCAGTTCCTTATAGCAATGTAAGAACTGAAATACAAGGCTCCACAAGAAAACTATTAGAATTGATAAATTCAGCAAAGTTGTAGGATTCAAAATCAACATACAAAAATCAGTAGCATTTCTATATGCCATCAGCAAACTATCTGAAAAAAATCAAAGAAGTAATCCCATTTACAATAACTACAAATAAAATTAAATACCTAGGAATTTATTTAACCAAAACTGTGTAAGATCTCTACGAGGAAAGCTATAAAACATTGATGAAAACAATGGAAGAGTATCCCAAAAATCAAGAGGTATTTTATATTTGTGGATTTGAAGAAATCATATTGCTAAAATGTCCATAGTACCTAAAGCAATCTACAGATTCAATGCAAACCCTATCAAAACACCAATGCCATTCTTCACGAAAAAATAAAAAAAAACTATCTTAAAATTCACATAGAACAAAAAAAAAGACCCAAAATAGCCAAAGCTATTCTGGGTAAAAAGAACAGAACTGGAGAAAATAAAATTACCTGGCTTAAAATTATACTACAAGGCTATATTAACGAAAATTGCATTGTACTGGTATAAAAACAGAAATATATATCAATGGAACAGAATAGATAACCCCAAAATAAATCCATACACCTACAGGGAACTCATTTTCAACAAAGTTCGAAGAACATACATTGAGAAAAGGACTGTCTCTTCAGTAAATATTGTTGGCAAAACTGGGCATTCATATTGAGAAGAATGACACTAAGCCCCTATCTCTTGCCATATACACAAAGCAAATCATAATGGATTGAAAACTTAAATTTGTGACATCAAACTATGAAAATGCTAAAATAAAACATTAAAACTCTCCAGGACCCTGGGCTGGACAATGATTTCTTGAGTAATACCCCAGAGGTACAGGCAATCTAAGCAAAAATGGACAAATGGGATTATATCAAGGTAAAAAGCTTCTGCACAGCGAAGGAAGTAATCACCCAGGTGAAGAGACAATCTACACAATGGGAGAAAATATTTTCAAACTACTCATCAGTGATAATTAATATTAGATGTCAACCTGATTGGATTGAGGGATGCCTAGATGGGCAGTAAAGTGTTGTATGTGGGTATGTCTGTGAGGGTGTTGCTACAGGAGATTGATATTTGAGTTGGTGGACTGGGAGAGGAAGACCTAACCTCAATATGAGTGGGGATCATCCAATCAGTTGCCAGTGCAGTTAGAACAAAGCAGACCGAAGGAAGGTGGCATGAGCTTGCTTGCTGAGTCTTCTGGCTCTAATTTTCTTCTTCCCCTACCAGACACTTGCTTGCTTCTGTTCATCCTGCCCTTGGACATCAGACTCCGGTTTCTTCAGACTTGGATTCTGAGACTTGCACCAGCAGCTTCTTAGGGTCTCTCAAGCCCTTGGATGCAGATTGAATGTTGCAATGTTACCTTCCTTGGTTTTGAGGCTTTTGAACATGGACTGAGCAACTACTGTCTTTTCTCTTTCCCCAGATTGTAGACAGCCTGTCTCAGGACTTTGCTCTGTAATTGTGTGAGCCAATTCTCCCTAATAAACTCCCTTTTATAAAACACATATGTCCTATTGGTTCTGTCTCCCTGAAGAACTCTAATATACTATCTGACAAGGAATTCATAACCAGAACATAAAAGGAGCTCAAACAACTTTATAGAAAAAAAAAATCTAATAATTTGATTTTTCAAATGTGTAAAAGGTTGGGCATGATGGCTCACGCTTGTAATCCCAGCACTTTGGGAGGTCGAGGCGAGAGGATGACAAGGTCAAGAGATAGAGACCATCCTGGTCAATATGGTGAAACCCCGGCTCTACTAAAAATACAAAAATTAGCTGGGTGTGGTGGCGCGTGCCTGTAGTCTCAGCTACTCAGGAGGCTGAGGTAGGAGAATCACTTGAACCCATGTGGTGGAGGTTGCAGTGAGCCAAGATCGCACCACTGTCTGGTGACAGAGCAAGACTCCATCTTAAGAAAAAAAAAGTGCAAAAGATAGGTACAGACATTTCTCAAAAGAAGATATACAAATGGCAAACAGGTACATGAAAAGGTGCTCAACATCATTGATCACAGAGAAACGAAAATAAAAACTACAATGAGATATCAGTTCATTTGGTTTAAAGTGGCTTTTATGCATAAGAGAGTTAATAATAAATGCTGCAAGGATTCAGAGAAAAGGGAACCTTTGTACTCTGTTGGTGAGAATGTAAATGATTACAACCACTACGAAGAACACTTTGGAGGTTTCTCAAGACTAAAAATAGAGCTACCATATGACCTAAGAATCTCACTGCTGGGTATACACCCAAAAGAAAGGAAATTAGTGCATGGGAGAGATATCTATAGTACCATGTTTTCTGTAGCACTACTCACAATAGCCAAGATTTGGAAGCAGCCTAAGTGTCCATCGACAGATGAATGGATAAAGAAAATGTATATATACACAATGGAGTACTATTCATCCATAAGAAGAATGTGATCCTGTCATTTGCAACAACCTGGATGGCATTGGAGGTCACTGTGCTAAGTGAAATAAGCCAGGCGCAGAAAGACAAACTTTGAAAGTTCTCACGTTTTAATGGGAGCCAAAAATTAAAACGACTGAACTCAGGGAGACAGAGAGTAGAATGAGGTCAGAAGCTGGGAAGGGTAATGAACGGGGAATTATGTATGGTTAATGGGTACAAAAATATAGTCACATAGAATGAATAGCATCTAGTATTTGATAGCATAACAACCTGATGTAGTTAACAATAATTTATTAACCATTTTAAAATAACTAAAAGAGTATAAATGGATTGTTTGCAACACAAAGAAAAGAAATGTTTGATGTGATGGATACCCCATTTACATTGATGTAATTACTAAACATTGTATCCCTGTATCAAAATGTCTCATGTACCCCCAAAATATATACACTATGAACCCACAAAAAATTAAACATAAAAAATCAAATAAAAATACGTGTATTTGAATTGAAAGAATCAATATATCAATATAATAAAATGGCCATTTTTACGAAAGCAATGTACAGATTCAATGCTATTCCTATCAAGCTACCAACGTCATTTTTCACAGAGTCAAAAATAACTATTCCAAAATTCACAGAAACCAAAAAATAGTGTGAATACCCAAAGTAATCCTAAACAAAAAGAACAAAGCTGAACATATCACATTACCTGACTTCAAACTATAGTATAAGGCTGCAGTAACCAAAACAACATGGTGGTGGTACAAAAACAGATACATAGGCCAGTGGAACAGAATGGAGAACCTAGAAATAAAGCCACACAGTTACAGTCACCTATTCTTCGACAAAGTCAGCTATAATAAGCAATGGAAAAAGGACTCGCTGTTCCGTAAATGGTTCTGTAATAGCTAGCTTAGCCATACCGGAATAAACTGTACCCCCTACCTTTAACCATGTACAAAAATTAACTCAAGATGGATTAAAGGTTTAAATGTAAGACCCCCAAACTATAGGAATCCTAGAAGAAAACCTTGGGGCCAGGCATGGTGGCTCACACCTGTAAGCCCAACACTTTGGGAGACGGAGGCAGGTGGATCATGAGGTCAGGAGATTGAGACCATCCTGGTTAACACGGTGAAACTCCATTTCTACTACAAATACAAAAAATCAGCAGGGCATGGTGGCGGGCACCTGTAGTCCCAGCTACTCAGGAGGCTGAAGCAGGAGAATGGCGTGAACCTGGGAGGCAGAGCTTGCAGTGAGCCGAGATTGCGCCACTGCACTCCAGACTGGGAGAGAGAGCGAGACTCCGTCTCAAAAAATAAAACCCTGGAAACACCATTCTGGACATTGGTCTTGGGTCTTGGGAAATAATGTTTGACTAAGTTCTGAAAGGCAATTGCAAAAAAAAAAAAAAAAATTGAAAACTGGAACCTAATTACACTAAAGAGTTTGTGCACAACAACAGAAATTATCAACAGCATCAACAGACAACCTACAGAATGGGAGAAAGCATTTGCAAACTATGCTTCCAATAAAGATCTAATATCAATAATCTATAATTAACTTAAACAACAAGCAAAACACAAATAACCCATTAAAACATGGGCAAAACACATGAAAGGACATTTATCGAAAGAAGACATACAAGTGGCCAAGAAACAAGTGAAAAAATGCTCCACTTCACTAATCATCAAATCAATACAAATCAAAAGCACTGGTGTGAGATACCATCTCAGATACCAATTTACACCAATCTGATAGGCTGTTATTATAAAGTTGGAAAACAATAGATGCTGGCAAGGCTGCAGAGAAGAAGGAATGCTTATACACTGTTGGTAGAAATATGAATTAATTAAGCCACTGTGGAAAGCAGTTTGGATATTTTTCAAAGAACTTGAAACAGAACTACTGTTTGACCCAGCAATTCCATTACTGGGTATATACCCGAAAGAAAACAAATAATTCTAACCAAAAGACACATGCACTGGCAAGGTCATTGCAGTACTATTGACAATAGTAAGGATGTGGAATCAACCTAGGTGCCTATCAATGGTGGACTGGATAAAGAAAATATAGTATATATACACCATTAAATATTATGCAGCCATAAAAAGAACAGCATCATGTCCTTTGCAACAACATGGGTGTAGCTGGAGGCCATTATCCTAAGTGAATTAATGCAGGGACAGAAAATCAAATTCCACATGCTCTCATTTCTAAGTGGGAGCTAACCATTGGGTATTCATGGAGATAAAAATGATGACAATAAACACTGGGGACTACTTAGAGAGGGAAGGGAGGGAAGGTTGCAAGGATTGAAAAACTGTTGAGTACTATGCTCAGTACCTGGGTCATGGGATCATTTATACCCTAAATCTCAACATCACACAATAAAGTGATGTAACAAACCTGCACATATACCCCCGAATCTAAAACAAAAGTTGCAAAAAATAAAATTTAAATAGTCCCTACAAAATTTCCCTCCAAAGAGACTATCCATTTAGACTAAATGTTCACTCTCAGTAGTGTATCTTACTATAATTTAAATATTTTAGGCCCGGTATGGTGGCTCACACTTGTAATCTCAGCAATTTTGGAGGCCTAGACGGGCGGATTGCTTGAGTCTAGGAGTTTGACACCAGGTTCAGCAACATGGCAAAACTCCATCTCTACAAAAAATACAAAAATTAGTTGGGCGTGGTGGTGTGTGCCTATAATCCCAGTTACTCAGGAGGCTGAGGCAGGAGAATCGCTTGAACCCAAGAGGTGGGGGTTGCCGTGAGCTGAGATTGTGCCACTGCACTCCAGCCTGGGCAACAGAGCGAGAGTCCTTCTCAAAAAACAAAAAATAAACAAACAAAAAAATAAGCCAGGCATGGTGGTGTGTGACTGTAGTCCTAGATACCTGGGGGGCTGAGGTGGGAGGATCACTTGAATCCAGGAGAAGGAAGTTGCAGTGAGCTGAGATTTCAGCACTGCACTCCAGCCTGGGCAGCAGAGACACCCTGTCTCAAAAAAAATTTGTTTTTGATGATTTGATGGACAAAAAAATATTATTCTTGTTATTAATTATAATTTTCCTAATTAACAATTATACTGAGTAAAACTTCAGATATGTATTGTCCATATAACTCTTATGAAATATTCTTATGACTTTTACCTATTTTACTACTGAATTGATTGTCTTTGTATTTACGTTGTTAGAAGCTCTGTATGTATTCTGGATATTAATACTTTGGCTATAGTTTATGTTTACATATTTTCTCTCAGACTTCCACTTATATTTTACTTTATGGCATCTGTTGTTAATGTATGAGTGTTTACATACTCAAATCTGTTGATCTCTTCTTGTAGGCTTCAGTGTTTTTTGTCTTGTGGAAAAAGGCTTGTTCCACCTTAAAACAGTGAAAACATTTTTCAAATGTTTTCAGTATGCTTAGTAGTGTGTATTTTTCATATCCTGATCTTTAATTCATATGGAATTTAATTTTTGAATTATCTGAAGAAAGGATGTAATCACACACATAAATCCATACATATACATACATATATACACACACACGTGTGTGTATATAAATATATATATATATATAACAGAAAGATAATTGCCCTATGACCATATGATAAGTATTTTATTCATCACTGATTTATTATGCAGCGAATTCCTCTATATATCTGTGTTGGTTTTTAGACTTTATTTTCTGTTCTACTGATTTACTTTTCTATCCTTTGCCAGTGGTACACTCTCTTGATTATTATAATTTTACAGATAGATCAACTCTCCAACAACCATTATGTCACATGTAATGTCCTTTCTATTCTCATTAGTTTTTTTCAAACAAGTTTTTGAGTGAGCCTATGACGTTCTGCCACTAAATGCTAGGTTTTTAAAAATTAGGATTGCATTGAATTTATGGATTATCTCTTAATATAATAAATAAGTATTTCCCTTTCTCATCCCTATTGTTGAATATCTGTACATTTATTTGGTCTCACATTCTCCAGCCTTTCTCTAGTCTTTCATTTAGATTTCAGGAGGGTTTATCAATCTTATTGATTAAAAAACTGGCTTTTCCACAAGCAACAAAAACAAAAATAGATGAATTGGACTACATCAGAATGTAAAACTTCTGTGCATCAAAGGACACAATGAACAGAGTGAACAGACAAACTATGGAATGGGGGAAAACATTTGCCAGTCATATTACTGATGGTGGGTAAATATCTATAATGTATAAGGAACTCTTAAATCCCAACATCAAAACACAAATAACCTAATTAAAAAGAGGGTTTTAAATATATATTAAAAACCTATGGTTTGAATGTTTGGTCCCCTCCAAAACTCATGTTTGGCAATACAATAATCAACATAACAGTGTTGGAGGTGAGCCATAATGAGAGGTGTTTAGATAATGAGGGCTTTACCCTCATGAATGGATCAATGCTGAAATGAAATTGGCTTTCAGGAGTTGATGCACTATCTTCCACTTTTCTGCCATGTGAGGATCGGTGTTTATTCTCTATGAAGCACAGTGCTCAAGGCACCATATTGAAAGTGGACATGTGGTCCTTACCTGGCAACTGAACCTACCGGTCCTTTGATCTAGGTATTCCAGCCTTCAGATCTGTGAGTAAATAAATTTCTCTTCTTTATGAATTACCCAGTCTGTGGTATTCTTCTATAGCAACATGAAACTGATGAAGACACACTTGAATAGAAATTTATCCAAAGGATATACTAATGGCCAATAAGCACCTGAAAAGATGTTCAGCATTACTAATCATTAGGGAAATTCAAGTCAAAAACTACAATGAGACATTGCTTCACACCCATTTGAATGGCTCTTATCAAAAAGCAAAACAAAAACAAAAACAAAACAGAAAATAACAAGCATTGGCAAGGAATTAAAATCGTTGTGCACCATAGGTGGAAATGTAAAATAGCTGCCACTATGGAAAACATGATGATGATTCCAAAAAAAAAAAAAAAGAAAAGGAAGAAAGAAAGAGAGAGAGAGAGAGAAAGAAAGAAAGAAAGAAAGAGAGAGAAAGAAAGAAAAGAAAGAAAGAAAGAAA